>NC_088225.1:34536672-34573665 GCF_036934945.1 Oncorhynchus masou masou
TAGTTGTCACTGTGTTAACCACAACCAACATGTTGGATCTCTGTTTAGTTGTCACTGTGTTAACCACAACCAACATGCTGGATCTCTGTTTAGTTGTCACTGTGTTAACCACAACCAACATGTTGGATCTCTGTTTAGTTGTCACTGTGTTAACCACAACCAACATGTTTGATCTCTGTTTAGTTGTTACTGTGTTAACCACAACCAACATGTTGGATCTCTGTTTAGTTGTCACTGTGTTAACCACAACCAACATGTTGGATCTCTGTTTAGTTGTCACTGTGTTAACCACAACCAACATGTTGGATCTCTGTTTAGTTGTCACTGTGTTAACCACAACCAACATGTTGGATCTCTGTTTAGTTGTCACTGTGTTAACCACAACCAACATGTTGGATCTCTGTTTAGTTGTCACTGTGTTAAACACAACCAACATGCTTGATCTCTGTTTAGTTGTCAGTGCTCTACCAAATGAGTCTCTGTTTAGTTGTCTGGGAAGATCTCTGAGTTGTCAGGAGGGACCTGTCACTCTGTTAAAAGGCTGGATCTCTCTGTTAACCACAACCAACATGTTGGATCTCTGAGTCACTGTGATGTTGGATCTCTGGGGGACCTGCCTCTAACCACAACCAAATGCTGGATCTCTCACTGTGTTAACCACAACCAACATGTTGGGAGTTGTCACTGTGTTAACCACAACCAACATGTTGGGGGCCTGTGTTAACCACAACCAAATGTGTCTCTCTGGGGAACATTACACCAAAGCTAACTGAGGTGAGATGAGAATTTTTAAAATAAGTTGTTTTTACATGTTGGATCTCTGTTTATTTCCAAAAATGCATCTGTTTACACTTTGTTTTTTCATCAGAAATGTGTTGCTAATGTTGGATCTCTGTTTAGTTGTCACTTCAAAATTACTGTTTAGTTGTCACTGTGTTAACCACAACCAACATGCTGGATCTCTGTTTATTTTTAACTACATAGATTTTAGATGGGTATCTCTGTTTATTGTTTATTAAATTATTATTACTATTATTATCAGTTAATGTTAGATCTCTTTTAGATGGGTATATCTTTATTAAATTACTATTATTATCAGTTAATAGATTTTAGATGGGTATATCTGTATTAAATTATTATTATTATCAGTTAATAGATTTTAGATGGGTATATCTTTATTAAATTATTATTATTATCAGTTAATATATTTTAGATGGGTAACCACAACCAACATATCTCTGTTTATTAAATTATTATTATTATCAGTTAATAGATTTTAGATGGGTATATCTTTATTAAATTAATATTACTATTATTATCAGTTAATAGATTTTAGATGGGTATATCTTTATTAAATTATTATTATTATTATCAGTTAATAGATTTTAGATGGGTATATCTTTATTAAATTACTATTATTATTATTATCAGTTAATATATTTTAGATGGGTATATCTTTATTAAATTATTATTATTATCAGTTAATAGATTTTAGATGGGTATATCTTTATTAAATTATTATTATTATCAGTTAATAGATTTTAGATGGGTATATCTTTATTAAATTATTATTATTATCAGTTAATAGATTTTAGATGGGTATATCTTTATTAAATTAATATTACTATTATTATCAGTTAATAGATTTTAGATGGGTATATATCTATTAAATTATTATTATTATCAGTTAATATATTTTAGATGGGTATATCTTTATTAAATTACTATTATTATTAGTTAATAGATTTTAGATGCGTATATCTTTATTAAATTATTATTATTATCAGTTAATAGATTTTAGATGGGTATATCTTTATTAAATTACTATTATTATCAGTTAATATATTTTAGATGGGTATATCTTTATTAAATTACTATTATTATCAGTTAATAGATTTTAGATGGGTATATCTTTATTAAATTATTATTATTATCAGTTAATAGATTTTAGATGGGTATATCTTTATTAAATTACTATTATTATCAGTTAATATATTTTAGATGGGTATATCTTTATTAAATTACTATTATTATTAGTTAATAGATTTTAGATGCGTATATCTTTATTAAATTACTATTATTATTATTATCAGTTAATATATTTTAGATGGGTATATCTTTATTAAATTACTATTATTATTAGTTAATAGATTTTAGATGCGTATATCTTTATTAAATTACTATTATTATCAGTTAATATATTTTAGATGGGTATATCTTTATTAAATTACTATTATTATTAGTTAATATATTTTAGATGGGTATATCTTTATTAAATTACTATTATTATTAGTTAATAGATTTTAGATGCGTATATCTTTATTAAATTACTATTATTATCAGTTAATATATTTTAGATGGGTATATCTTTATTAAATTATTATTATTATCAGTTAATAGATTTTAGATGGGTATATCTTTATTAAATTATTATTATTATCAGTTAATAGATTTTAGATGGGTATATCTTTATTAAATTATTATTATTATCAGTAAATAGATTTTAGATGGTTATATCTTTATTAAATTACTATTATTATCAGTTAATAGATTTTAGATGGGTGTATCTTTATTAAATTACTATTACTATTATTATCAGTTAATAGATTTTAGATGCGTACATCTTTATTAAATTACTATTATTATCAGTTAATAGATTTTAGATGGGTATATCTTTATTAAATTATTATTATTATCAGTTAATAGATTTTAGATGGGTATATCTTTATTAAATTATTATTATTATCAGTTAATAGATTTTAGATGGGTATATCTTTATTAAATTATTATTACTATTATTATCAGTTAATAGATTTTAGATGGGTATATCTTTATTAAATTATTATTATTATCAGTTAATATATTTTAGATGGGTATATCTTTATTAAATTATTATTATTATCAGTTAATATATTTTAGATGGGTATATCTTTATTAAATTATTATTATTATCAGTTAATATATTTTAGATGGGTATATCTTTATTAAATTATTATTATTATTATTATCAGTTAATAGATTTTAGATGGGTATATCTTTATTAAATTATAATTATTATCAGTTAATAGATTTTAGATGGTTATATCTGTATTAAATTAATATTACTATTATTATCAGTTAATAGATTTTAGATGGGTATATCTTTATTAAATTATTATTATTGTCAGTTAATAGATTTTAGATGGGTATATCTTTATTAAATTATTATTATTATTATTATCAGTTAATAGATTTTAGATGGGTATATCTTTATTAAATTATTATTATTATTATTATCAGTTAATAGATTTTAGATGGGTATATCTTTATTAAATTATTATTATTATCAGTTAATAGATTTTAGATGGGTATATCTGTATTAAATTAATATTACTATTATTATCAGTTAATAGATTTTAGATGGGTATATCTTTATTAAATTATTATTATTGTCAGTTAATAGATTTTAGATGGGTATATCTTTATTAAATTATTATTATTATCAGTTAATAGATTTTAGATGGGTATATCTTTATTAAATTATTATTATTATCAGTTAATAGATTTTAGATGGGTATATCTTTATTAAATTATTATTACTATTATTATCAGTTAATAGATTTTAGATGGGTATATCTTTATTAAATTAATATTACTATTATTATCAGTTAATAGATTTTAGATGGGTATATCTTTATTAAATTATTATTATTATCAGTTAATAGATTTTAGATGGGTATATCTTTATTAAATTATTATTACTATTATTATCAGTTAATAGATTTTAGATGGGTATATCTTTATTAAATTACTATTATTAGCAGTTAATAGATTTTAGATGGGTATATCTTTATTAAATTATTATTATTATCAGTTAATAGATTTTAGATGGGTATATCTTTATTAAATTATTATTATTATCAGTTAATAGATTGTAGATGGGTATATCTTTATTAAATTATTATTATTATCAGTTAATATATTTTAGATGGGTATATCTTTATTAAATTAGTATTATTATTATTATCAGTTAATATATTTTAGATGGGTATATCTTTATTAAATTATTATTATTATCAGTTAATAGATTTTAGATGGGTATATTACATTTACATTTAAGTCATTTAGCAGACGCTCTTATCCAGAGGGTATATCTTTATTAAATTATGAATTCACCTTCTGACATCCATGGAACAGCCACTTTACAATAGTGCATCTAAGTCATTAATAGATTTTAGATGGATTACTTTATTAAATCCTAGGTATTCCTTGAAGAGGTATCTTTATTAAGGTGTCAGTATATCTTTATTAAATTACTATTATTATCAGTTAATAGATTTTAGATGGGTATATCTTTATTAAATTATTATTATTATCAGTTAATATATTTTAGATGGGTATATCTTTATTAAATTATTATTATTATCAGTTAATAGATTGTAGATGGGTATATCTTTATTAAATTATTATTACTATTATTATCAGTTAATAGATTTTAGATGGGTATATCTGTATTAAATTATTATTATTATCAGTTAATATATTTTAGATGGGTATATCTGTATTAAATTATTATTATTATCAGTTAATAGATTTTAGATGGGTGTATCTTTATTAAATTATTATTATTATCAGCTAATAGATTTTAGATGGGTATATCTTTATTAAATTACTATTATTATCAGTTAATAGATTGTAGATGGGTATATCTTTATTAAATTACTATTATTATCAGTTAATATATTTTAGATGGGTATATCTTTATTAAATTACTATTATTATCAGTTAATATATTTTAGATGGGTATATCTTTATTAAATTACTATTATTATCAGTTAATATATTTTAGATGGGTATATCTTTATTAAATTACTATTATTATCAGTTAATAGATTTTAGATGGGTATATCTTTATTAAATTATTATTATTATCAGTTAATATATTTTAGATGGGTATATCTTTATTAAATTATTATTATTATTATTATCAGTTAATATATTTTAGATGGGTATATCTTTTTAAAAGTATTATTGCTATTATTACTGCATGTCCTCTTTTTCAAGATGTGGCCGATTTAAACAGCCAGAAGACATTTTTTAATAACGAAATAACAGTTTTTTTGACTAATTGTTGTTTCTAAATGGCTACATTTTTGAAATAAGATTACTATTTGTTTTACGACATTGTTTCTAAATGGCTGCTGGGTAATTTGATGTGCATCTAAATCTTCATTCGTAGTCATCGGATTGAGCGAATTTTGTACAGGTTCACTTAGTTGGAAAACAAATGGAGTCTAGCTCATTGATTTGTAGATCTGACACAGTTGCTACCTCAGTTTATGAGCCAAGCAGGTGTTGTGAATGAGTTATGTAGTACCCACATAAGGCCACTCAGAGTAGATGAGAGATGTAATGATTGTCTCTGTTGTGTTGAAGTTCAATCCAGCAGGAGAGACCAGCCTCCCCTGTTCCCAGCTGTGTGTCCATGAAGAGTGACCAGTCTATGAATCCTCCTCTAACCTTTAGAGAGGGAGACTTTTCTACTGAACAAAGGTAAGAAGAACTCATGGGTCCTGGTCAGTGAGTTAAACAACACTGTCTCTCGTCATTTCTCCACCCTCATTTTCCCATTTCTTTTGTTGTTTTCATAATCCATAGGCTACTCCTTATTTCCATTTCCATTTTCATAGTCCTAAAACAATTTTAATAGTAGTCAAATTAGCAGGTGTTGTTAATGAGTTATGTAGTACCTTATAAGTCCGCAGTGAGGAGGAAGAGAGCTATAAACCCATACAGTTTTTTGCCTTAAAAAACCTAAACCAAACAATCAATCAAATGTATTTTTAAAGCCCTTTTTACATCAGCAGATGTCACCGAAAACAGTTTTGTGACTGATCTAAGTAATTAATGAGAAAAATACACTTTATTTCTCAGCTGCCTCACCAATGTCTGTTTGTGAATTAATAACTTTTAATTTCCAAATATTTCCAATAGATGGCTGCATACGACCACGAAGCATCAGTTACAGGCAACAAGCAGCAATATGATTGACATAAAATAGCATTCAACCACAAACTATATGTCTATATGTCTATGCTTTATAGAGCCTATATGTCCCATGATTTTCTAAAATGGTAACTCATTACTTTAATTAGATATATATCTTGTATTAGGGCTGTGTTGCTTTTGGTACAGCAACAAAATAGTGATTATAGCAGGTATTGAACCCCGCGTAAATCATCACTCATCACAACTTCAACCTCAGTATTAACATTATAAAATACATTATAAAAAGTAATCTTAACCTCAACTCTAGTCTACATTAAAAAATATTTTCTTCATTTCTCAGTTGCGAGTTAACAACCTCTGAATAGATAAGACAAGAGTGCATCTTCCAGCCCGGCTCGATGCTGGTTGATGAATTTGACAATAATGTACATGGAAAATAATTTTTTCTCGACCAGAGGTGACTGAATGTTCCGGCTTATTGATTATCGTTATAGTAAAGTGAAGAATCATTTCAAAACAGGTGAATAATAAACATGAATCATCATTATATGACTTCACAGTAATCTGTTAAATGCTTTTTCAGTCCTTCCTCTTGTGTTAGCAGTGTGGAAAGGGACAGGAAGAAGCACACATGAGTTTTCCTGTGAGGGGAGTGGTGGTGTATCCAGGGAGAAAACTAAACTAATCTTCTGAAATGTCATTAGTGGTCTTATGCTGCCATCTATTGGAATTATGTAGCAACTGCAGTAGTACTGAATAATGTGTTATTCCTTGCTAATGTAGTATTACTCAGAATTGTCAAATATAACATTTTCTAGTTAATTTTGCCACTCACAAATAAAAAATAAATAAAAAATAACCATTATAGCATAACAGACAATTCAAATGACATCAACGAAAAACATCATACATTTAGATAATTAAATATCTATATTATATATACAGTATATGACAAAAGTGAGTACACCCCTCACATTTTTGTACATATTTGAGCATATCTTTTCATGTGACAACACTGAAGAAATGACACTTTGCTACAATGTAAAGTAGTGAGTGTACAGCTTGTATAACAGTGTAAATGTACAACCATAAAACAACAATTTATTCCTTAAAAAAATGAAACTGCCATAAACCAAAAACTTTTTACATTTAGTTAATTATTTAAAAAATAATGTATTTAGATGGGTGACATTATCTGCCAAAGTGACAGCCCTGTAGACAAAGAAGAGCTCTCCAGTAGGAACCAAAACATTCAAAGGACATTTTCTCAAAATCAAATCAAATCAAATTTATTTATATAGCCCTTCGTATATCAGCTGATATCTCGAAGTGCTGTACAGAAACCCAGCCTAAAACCCCAAACAGCAAGCAATGCAGGTGTAGAAGCACGGTGGCTAGGAAAAACTCCCTAGAAAGGCCAAAACCTAGGAAGAAACCGAGAGAGGAACCAGGCTATGTGGGATGGCCAGTCCTTTTCTGGCTGTGCCAGGTGGAATTATAACAGAACATGGCCAAGATGTTCAAATGTTCATAGATGACCAGCATGGTCGGAATAATAATAAGGCAGAACAGTTGAAACTGGAGCAGCAGCACGGTCAGGTGGACTGGGGACAGCAAGGAGTCATCATGTCAGGTAGTCCTGGGGCATGGTCCTAGGGATCAGGTCCTCGAGAGAGAGAAAAAAGAGAGAATTAGAGAGCATATGTGGGGTGGCCAGTCCTCTTCTGGCTGTGCCGGTGGAGATTATAACAGAACATGGCCAAAAGATGTTCAAATATTCATAAATGACCAGCATGGTCGAATAATAATAAGGCAGAACAGTTGAAACTGGAGCAGCAGCACACTCAGGTGGACTGGGACAGCAAGGAGTCATCATGTCAGATAGTCCTGGGACATGGTCCTAGGGCTCAGGTCCCTCCGAGAGAGATAGATAGAGAAGGAGAGAATTAGGAACGCACACTTAGATTCACACAGGACACCGAATAGGACAGGAGAAGTACTCCAGATATAACAAACTGAACCTAGCCCCCCGACACATAACTACTGCAGCATAAATACTGGAGGCTGAGACAGGAGGGTCAGGAGACACTGTGGTCCCATCCGAGGACACCCCCAGACTGGGCCAAACAGGAAAGATATAACCCCACCCACTTTACCAAAGCACAGCCCCCACACCACTAAAGGGATATCTTCAACCACCAATTTACCATCCAGAGACAAGGCTGAGTATAGACCACAAAGATCTCCGCCACGGCACAACCCAGCGGGCGCCAACCCAGACAGGATGACCACATCAGTGAATCAACCCACTCAGGTGACGCACCCCTACCAGGGACGGTATGAGAGAGCCCCAGTAAGCCAGTGACTCAGCCCCTGTAATAGGGTTAGAGGCAGAGAATCCCAGTGGAAAGGGGGAACCGGCCAGGCAGAGACAGCAAGGGCGGTTCGTTGCTCAGAGTCTTTCCGTTCACCTTCCCACTCCTGGGCAGACTACACTCAATCATATGACCCACTGAAGAGATGAGTCTTCAGTAAAGACTTAAAGGTTGAGACCGAGTTTGCGTCTCTGACATGGGTAGGCAGACCGTTCCATAAAAATGGAGCTCTATAGGAGAAAGCCCTGCCTCCAGCTATTTGCTTAGAAATTCTAGGGACAATTAGGAGGCCTGCGTCTTGTGACCGTAGCGTGCGTGTAGGTATGTACGGCAGGACCAAATCAGAGAGATAGGTAGGAGCAAGCCCATGTGATGCTTTGTAGGTTAGCAGTAAAACCTTGAAATCAGCCCTTGCTTTGACAGGAAGCCAGTGCAGAGAGGCTAGCACTGGAGTAATATGATCATTTCTTTTGGTTCTAGTCAGGATTCTAGCAGCCGTATTTAGCACTAACTGAAGTTTATTTAGTGCTTTATCCGGGTAGCCGGAGAGTAGAGCATTGCAGTAGTCTAACCAAGAAGTGACAAAATCATGGATTAATTTTTCTGCATCATTTTTGGACAGAAAGTTTCTGATTTTTGCAATGTGCGTAGATGGAAAAAGCTGTCCTTGAAATGGTCTTGATATGTTCTTCAAAGAGAGATCAGGGTCAGAGTAACAACGAGGTCCTTCACAGTTTTATTTGAGACGACTGTACAACCATTAAGATTAATTGTCAGATTCAACAGAAGATCTCTTTGTTTCTTAGGGCCTAGAACAAGCATCTCTGGTTTTGTCCGAGTTTAAAAGTAGAAAGTTTGCAGCCATCCACTTCCATATGTCTGAAACACATGCTTCTAGCAAAGGGAAATTTTGGGGCTTCACCATGTTTCATTGAAATGTACAGCTGTGTGTCATCCGCATAGCAGTGAAAGTTAACATTATGTTTTCGAATAACATCCCCAAGAGGTAAAATATATAGTGAAAACAATAGTGGTCCTAAAACGGAACCTTGTGGAATTTTTGAAATTTACAGTTGATTTGTCAGAGGACAAACCATTCACAGAGACACACTGATATCTTTCCTGCCAGATAAGATCTAAACCAGGCCAGAACTTGTCTGTGTAGACCAATTTGGGTTTCCAATCTCTCCAAAAGAATGTGGTGATCGATGGTATCAAAAGCAGCACTAAGGTCTAGGAGCACGAGGACAGATGCAGAGCCTCGGTCCGATGCCATTAAGATGTCATTTACCACCTTCACAAGTGCAGTCTCAGTGCTATGATGGGGTCTAAAACCAGACTGAAGCATTTCGTATACATTGTTTCTCTTCAGGAAGGCAGTGAGTTGCTGCAAAACAGCCTTTTCTAACATTTTGAGAGGAATGGAAGATTCGATGTAGGCCGATAGTTTTTTATATTTTCTGGGTCAAGGTTTGGCTTTTTCAGAGAGGCTTTAATTACTGCCACTTTTAGTGAGTTTGGTACACATCCGGTGGATAGAGAGCAGTTTATTATGTTCAACATAGGAGGGCCAAGCACAGGAAGCAGCTCTTTCAGGAGTTTAGTTGGAATAGGGTCCAGTATGCAGCTTGAAGGTTTAGAGGCCATGATTATTTTCATCATTGTGTCAAGAGATATAGTACTAAAACACTTGAGTGTCTCTCTTGATCCTAGGTCCTGGCAGAGTTGTGCAGACTCAGGACAACTGAGCTTTTGAAGGAATACGCAGATTTAAAGAGGTGTGGCGCCATTTCCGTTCCAGATTTCTGGAAGCTTGCTTCAGTGCTCGGGTATTTTCTGTGCACCAGGGAGCAAGTTTCTTATGAGAAATGTTTTTAGTTTTTAGGGGTGCAACTGCATCTAGGGTATTGCGCAAGGTTAAATTGAGTTCCTCAGTTTGGTGGTTTACTGATTTTTGTTCTCTGGCATCCTTGGGTAGACAGAGGGAATCTGGAAGGACATCAAGGAATCTTTGTGTTGTCTGTGAATTTGTAGCACGACTTTTGATGTTCCTTGGTTGGGGTCTGAGCAGATTATTTGTTGCAATTGCAAACATAATGAAATGGTGGTCCAATAGTCTATCTCAAACGTGAGGTTACAAGTTAATCACCGTTCAAAACATAATTACTTTCCCATTGTTATTCAACTGTAGCGTATGATATACCATTTTCTAGCCCTGAAACTCTACTTTGGTCCAATGTGAAAAACACCATTGCAAATTTTCAAGCGGTGCGACATATGACCAATTCGAGCCGGTCGTTCACATTTGACTGTGCAAAACCTAGCAGAACTACTGATTTCTCTGAGAGTGAGGCAGATATATATTATTACTGTGTAAAACCTAGCAGTACTACTGATTCCTCTGAGAGTGAGGCAGATATATATTATTACTGTATAAAACCTAGCAGTACTACTGATTGCTCTGAGAGTGAGGCAGATATATATTATTACTGTGTAAAACCTAGCAGTACGACTGATTTCTCTGAGAGTGAGGCAGATATATATTATTACTGTATAAAACCTAGCAGTACTACTGATTTCACTGAGAGTGAGGCAATATATATTATTACTGTGTAAAACCTAGCAGTACGACTGATTTCTCTGAGAGTGAGGCAGATATATATTATTACGGTATAAAACCTAGCAGCACTACTGATTTCACCAAGAGTGAGGCAGATACAGTGTCTTGCGAAAGTATTATTTTGAACTTTGCGACCTTTTGCCACATTTCAGGCTTCAAACATAAAGATATTAAACTGTATTTTTCTTGTGAAGAATCAACAACAAGTGGGACACAATCATGAAGTGGAACGACATTTATTGGATATTTCAAACTTTTTTATTAACAAATCAAAAACTGAAAAATTGGGCGTGCAAAATTATTCAGCCCCTTTACTTTCAGTGCAGCAAACTCTCTCCAGAAGTTCAGTGAGGATCTCTGAATGATCCAATGTTGACTTAAATGACTAATGATGATAAATACAATCCACCTGTGTGTAATCAAGTCTCCGTATAAATGCACCTGCACTGTGATACTCTCAGAGGTCCATTAAAAGCGCAGAGAGCATCATGAAGAACAATGAACACACCAGGCAGGTCCGAGATACTGTTGTGAAGAAGTTTAAAGCTGAATTTTGATTAAAAAAGATTTCCCAAGCTTTAAACATCCCAAGGAGCACTGTGCAAGTGATAATATTGAAATGGAAGGAGTATCAGACCACTGCAAATCTACCAAGACCTGGCCGTCCCTCTAAAACTTTCAGCTCATACAAGGTGAAGAATGATCAGAGATGCAGCCAAGAGGCCCATGATCACTCTGGATGAACTGCAGAGATCTACAGCTGAGGTGGGAGACTCTGTCCATAGGACAACAATCAGTCGTATATTGCACAAATCTGGCCTTTATGGAAGAGTGGCAAGAAAGCCATTTCTTAAAGATATCCATAAAAAGTGTTGTTTAAAGTTTGCCACAAGCCACCTGGGAGACACACCAAACATGTGGAAGAAGGTGATTGTTGTCCTATGGACAGAGTCTCCCACCTCAGCTGTAGATCTCTGCAGTTCATCCAGAGTGATCATGGGCCTCTTGGCTGCATCTCTGATCAGTCTTCTCCTTGTATGAGCTGAAAGTTTTAGAGGGACGGCCAGGTCTTGGTAGATTTGCAGTGGTCTGATACTCCTTCCATTTCAATATTATCACTTGCACAGTGCTCCTTGGGATGTTTAAAGCTTGGGAAATCTTTTTTAATCAAAATTCAGCTTTAAACTTCTTCACAACAGTATCTCGGACCTGCCTGGTGTGTTCATTGTTCTTCATGATGCTCTCTGCGCTTTTAATGGACCTCTGAGAGTATCACAGTGCAGGTGCATTTATACGGAGACTTGATTACACACAGGTGGATTGTATTTATCATCATTAGTCATTTAGGTCAACATTGGATCATTCAGAGATCCTCACTGAACTTCTGGAGAGAGTTTGCTGCACTGAAAGTAAAGGGGCTGAATAATTTTTCAGTTTTTGATTTGTTAAAAAAGTTTGAAATGTCCAATAAATGTTGTTCCACTTCATGATTGTGTCCCACTTGTTGTTGATTCTTCACAAAAAAATACAGTTTTATATCTTTATGTTTGAAGCCTGAAATGTGGCAAAAGGTCGCAAAGTTCAAGGGGGCCGAATACTTTCGCAAGGCACTGTATACTGTTGTTCAGGTTAGTTATCATTGTTTTAGTTTACAATGGAGCCCCTAGTTCCACTCTTCATACCTCTGATACCTCCTTTGTCCCACCTCCCACATGTGGTGACCTCACCCATTATAACCAGCATCTCCTGGGCTCCGCTGTACCCACACCCCACCATACCCCTGTCTGCACATTATGCCCTGAATATATTCTACCACGCCCAGAAATCTGCTCCTTTTATTCTTTGTCCCCAACGCTCTAGGCGACCAGTTTTGATAGCCTTTAGCCGCACCCTCATCCTACTCCTCCTCTGTTCCTCGGGTGATGTGGAGGTAAACCCAGGCCCTGCATGTCCCCAGGCACCCTCATTTGTTGACTTCTGTGATCGAAAAAGCCTTGGTTTCATGCATGTCAACATCAGAAGCCTCCTCCCTAAGTTTGTTTCACTCACTGCTTTAGCACAATCTACCAACCCTGATGTCCTTTCCATGTCTGAATCCTGGCGAAGGAAGGCCACCAAAAATTCTGAGATTTCCATACCCAACCATAGCATTTTCCGTCACGATAGAACTGCCAAAGGGGAGGAGTTGCATTCTACTGCAGAGATAGCCTGCAAAGTAATGTCATACTTTCCAGGTCCATACCCAAACAGTTTGAAATTCTCATTTTAAAAATTAATCTCTCCAGAAATAAGTCTCTCACTGTTGCCACCTGCTACCGACCCCCCTCAGCTCCCAGCTGTGCCCTGGACACCATTTGTGAATTGATCGCCCCCCATCTAGCTTCAGAGTTTGTTCTGTTAGGTGACCTAAACTGGGATATGCTTAACACCCCGGCAGTCCTACAATCTAAGCTAGATGCCGTCAATCTCAGACAAATCATCAAGGAACCCACCAGCTACAACCCTAAATCTGTAAACATGGGCACCCTCATAGACATTATCCTGACCAACTTGCCCTCCAAATACACCTCTGCTGTCTTCAATCAGGATCTCAGCGATCACTTCCTCATTGCCTGTATTTGCTACGGGTCCGCGGTCAAACGCCCACCCCTCATCACTGTCAAACACTCCCTAAAACACTTCTGCGAGCAGGCCTTTCTAATCGACCTGGCCCGGGTATCCTGGAAGGATATTGACCTCATCCCGTCAGTTGAGGATGCCAGGTCATTCAATAAAAGTAACTTCCTCACCATCTTAGATAAGCATGCTCTGTTCAAAAATGCAGAACTAAGAACAGATATAGCCCTTGGTTCACTCCAGACCTGACTGCCCTCGACCAGCACAAAAAAATCCTGTGGCGGACTGCAATAGCATCGAATAGTCCCCGTGATATGCAACTGTTCAGGGAAGTCAGAAAACAATACACGCAGTCAGTCAGGAAAGCAAAGGCCCGCTTTTTCAAGCAGAAATATGAATCCTGTAGCTCTAACTCCAAAACGTTCTGGGACACTGTAAAGTCCATGGAGAACAAGAGCGCCTCCTCCCAGTTGCCCACTGCACTGAGGCTCGGTAACATGGTCACCACAGATAAATCCATGATAATCGAAAACTTCAACAAGCATTTCTCAATGGCTGGCCATGCCTTCCTCCTGGCTACTCCAACCCCGGCCAACAGCTCTGCCACCCCCGCAACAACTCGCCTAAGCCTCCCCAGCTTCTCCTTTACCCAAATCCAGGTAACAGATGTTCTGAAAGAGCTGCCAAACCTGGACCGGTACAAATCAGCTGAGCTTGACAATCTGGACCCTCTATTTCTGAAACTATCCCCCGCCATTGTCGCAACCCCTATTACCAGCCTTTTCATCCCGAAGGATTGGAATGCTGCCGCGGTCATCCCCCTCTTCAAAGGGTGAGACACACTGGACCCAAACTGTTACAGACCTATATCCACCCTGCCCTGCCTATCTAAGGTCTTCAAAAGCCAAGTTAACAAACAGGTCACTGACCATCTTGAATCCAACCATACCTTCTCCGTGTGCAATCCGGTTTCCGAGCCGGTCACGGGTGCACCTCAACCACGCTCAAGGTATTAAACGATATCATGACCGCCATCGATAAAAGACAGTACTGTGCAGCCGTCTTCATCGACCTGGCCAAGGCTTTCGACTCTATCAATCACCATATTCTTATCGGCAGACTCAGTAGCCTCGGTTTTTCTGATGACTGCCTTGCCTGGTTCACCAACTACTTTGCAGACAGAGTTCAATGTTCAAATCGGAGGGCATGTTGTACGGTCCTCTGGCAGTCTCTATGGGGCTACCACAGGGTTCAATTCTCGGGCCGACTCTTTTCTCTGTATATATCAATGATGTTGCTTTTGCTGCGGGCGATTCCCTGATCCACCTCTACGCAGATGACACCATTCTGTATACTTCTAGCCCTTCCTTGGACACTGTGCTATCTAACCTCCAAATGAGCTTCAATGCCATACAACACTCCTTCCATGGCCTCCAACTGCTCTCAAACGCTAGTAAAACCAAATGCAATTACATGCAAATGCCAATTACATGCAACAAGGGAGACATTTCTTCCACACAGAGTAAATACTCCTGGTATATACCAGGTATCTAATCACAGAGTAAATACTCCTGGTATATACCAGGTATCTAATCACAGAGTAAATACTCCTGGTATATACCAGGTATCTAATCACAGAGTAAATCTCCTGGTACGTACCAGGTATCTAAACAAGGTTTTAAAACTTTTAAAAGTAAATACTCCTGGTTAACTCATATACCAGGTATCTAATATTTGTGGTCATAGCATAAATTGGACAGAAAACAATTCAAAAAACCTCACCCCAAACTATTTATGAAAATATTTGCTGGTATTGATAGCGTGTTTGTGTTCAAAATGTTAAACACAGGTTCTCCAAATCCCAGGGCACAAAACAGACAAGGTTTTAAAAATCTAACTTTTAAAAGTTTGTATTCTGTTAACTCATACCCAAATAATGTTGTTGACATGTCCTTTACTCATATTCGTGGTCATAGCATAAATTGGATTTGAGAAAACAATTAGCAAAAATGCCATCCCAAACTTGTGCTTCTAGTTCCGACAATGCAGTAATAAAAAATAATCTAATTTCCTCATAGAACATGATGTCATACACAGTGTTAGGGGATAAAGAATATGAGAATATTTGCAATGATGGTTAGAGCAGCAAAGGCAAGTATTCTGTTGTTGGGGTACACCCACACCATTCCCATTCAGCATACTCTCCTGACCTCTGGCAGTATCTATGGGGGTGCCACAGGGTTCAATCTCGGGCCGACTCTTTTCTCTGTATATATCAATGATGTCGCTCTTGCTGCTGGTGATTCTCTGATCCATCTCTATGCAGACAACACCATTCTGTATACTTCTAAATCAAATCAAATCAAATTTTATTTGTCACATACACATGGTTAGCAGATGTTAATGCATTGTAGTGGAAATGCTTGTGCTTCTAGTTCCGACAATGCAGTAATAACCAACAAGTAATCTAACTAACAATTCCAAAACAAATTTCTTATGGGCGGACAGTGTTAGGGGATAAAGAATATGTGCATAAAGATATGAATGAGTGATGGTGCAGAGCAGCAAAGGTTGAAGATACAGTAGATGGTATCAGTACAGTGTACAGTGAACCTTCAGTTTGTCTGTATGTGTATGCCAACTTGAACTTTGCGACCTCTTTGCCACATTTCAGGCTTCAAACATAAATATATAAAACTGTTTTTTTTTGTGAAGAATCAACAACAAGTGGGACACAATCATGAAGTGGAACGACATTTATTGGATATTTCAAACTTGATTTTTAACAAATCAAAAACTGAAAAAGTGGGCGTACAAAATTATTCAGCCCCTGGGGCCCCAGTGTTGAAAGTTAATACTTTGTAGCGCCACCTTTTGCTGCGATTACAGCTGTAAGTCGAGACCCAGGGTCTTGAGGGTATGTCTCTATCAGTTTTGCACATCGAGAGACGATGAAATTTTCCCCATTCCTCCTTGCAAAACAGCTCGAGCTCAGTGAGGTTGGATGGAGAGCATTTGTGAACAGCAGTTTTCAGTGCTTTCCACAGATTCTCGAAAGCACTTCAGGTCTGGACTTTGTAATGTAATATTTGTAATGATCATTATACGCCCACTGCATTCTGTTGTTGTGGTACGACCACACCATTCCCATTCAACAGAATATTGGTTTCTCAAATGATGCCATCGATAAGAAACATTACTGTGCAGCCGTATTCATTGATCTGGCCAAGGCTTTCGACTCTGTCAATCAACGCATCCTCATCGGCAGACTCGACAGCCTTGGTTTCTCAAATGATTGCCTCGCCTGGTTCACCAACTAATTCTCTGATATAGTTCAGTGTGTCAAATCGGAGGGTCTGCTGTCCGGACCTCTGGCAGTCTCTATGGGGGTGCCACAGGGTTCAATTCTTGGACTGACTCTCTTCTCTGTATACATCAATGAGGTCGCTCTTGCTGCTGGTGAGTCTCTGATCCACCTCTGCGCAGACGACACTATTCTGTATACTTCTGGCCCTTCTTTGGACACTGTGTTAACAACCCTCCAGGCAAGCTTCAATGCCATACAACTCTCCTTCCGTGGCCTCCAATTGCTCTTAAATACAAGTAAAACTAAATGCATGCTCTTCAACCGATCGCTGCCTGCACCTGCCCGCCTGTCCAACATCACTACTCTGGACAGCTCTGACTTAGAATACGTGGACAACTACACATATCTAGGTGTCTGGTTAGACTGTTAACTCTCCTTCCAGGCTCACATTAAGCATCTCCAATCCAAAATTAAATCTAGAATCAGCTTCCTATTTCGCAACAAAGCCTCCTTCACTCATGCTGGCAAACATACCCTTGTAAAACTGACTAGCCTACCGATCCTCGACTTCGGCGATGTCAATTACAAAATTGCCTCCAACACTCTACTCAGCAAACTGGATGTAGTCTATCACAGTGCCATCCGTTTTGTCACCAAAGCCCCATACACTACCCACCACTGCGACCTGTATGCTGTTGTTGACTGGCCCTCACTACATATTTGCCGGCAAACCCACTGGCTCCAGGTGATGTGTAAGTCTATGCTAGGTAAAACCACGCCTTATCTTAGCTCACTGATCACAAACACAGAGCATAAAGCCAACACAAACTTAGTCCCAGATATAAATCAAATTGATCACATACACAGGGTTAGCAGATGTTATTGGTCACATACACATGGTTAGCAGATGTTATTGGTTACATACACATGGTTAGCAGATGTTATTAGTTACATACACATGGTTAGCAGATGTTATTGGTCACATACACATGGTTAGCAGATGTTATTGGTCACATACACAGGGTTAGCAGATGTTATTGGTTACATACACATGGTTAGCAGATGTTATTGGTTACATACACATGGTTAGCAGATGTTATTGGTTACATACACATGATTAGCAGATGTTATTGGTCACATACACATGATTAGCAGATGTTATTGGTCACATACACATGGTTAGCAGATGGTATTGGTCACATACACATGGTTAGCAGATGTTATTCACATACACAGGGTTAGCAGATGTTATTGGTCACATACACATGGTTAGCAGATGTTATTGGTCACATACACAGGGTTAGCAGATGTTATTGGTCACATACACAAGGTTAGCAGATGTTATTGGTCACATACACATGGTTAGAAGATGTTATTAGTCACATACACAAGGTTAGCAGATGTTATTGGTCACATACACAGGGTTAGCAGATGTTATTGGTCACATACACATGGTTAGCAGATGTTATTGGTCACGTACACATGGATAGCCGATGTTATTGGTCATATACACAGGGTTAGCAGATGTTATTGGTTACACTTGTTTACATAATTATAATACATAAATCATTGCCAAAAGCACAAGACTTGCTGTTGCATCTAGCTCTACATTATTAATGGATTGATCATATAGAAATGTAAAACATTATTTTTAACTACTACAAAGCAATTACATGTGGCACAGGAACCACTGACTCACTGCATTATTCTATAGTATTATCAAGACACCTGCTGTTAACTCTTAACTACTTAGGACACCTGCTGTTAACTCTTAACTACTTAGGACAGCTCACGAGGTGTCCTAAATATCTGCCGACTAGGTGGGCCTAGAGACTTCATGCATAGCTTTACTTTATTCCCAGAAGTGTCAAATGTTGTAAGGGATTTCCTCCTCTTCTTCCGAAGAAGAGAGGTGAAAAGGATCAGAGGACCAATATGCGGGGTGGTAAGTGTCCATGGTTCTTTTTAATACGTAATGTACACATGAACAACTGACTACATAAAACAAGAAATGTGAAAACCCTAACAGTCCTATCTGGTGCAAACACAGAGACAGGAACAATCACCCACAAACACACAGTGAAACCCAGGCTACCTAAGTATGATTCTCAATCAGAGACAACTAATGACACCTGCCTCTGATTGAGAACCATACTCGGCCGAAACATAGAAATACCCAAAATATAGAACAAACAAACATAGACTGCCCACCCAACTCACGCCCTGACCATACTAAATAATGACAAAACAAATGAAATAAAGGTCAGAACGTGACAAATGTGTTTACTCTCAGCACTTATACGACCAATGTTCTACTCTGAGACGCTTTGTGGATATGGACCCTGATCTCAACATATTGTTAAAAAAAAACGTAGAATGTTTGTTTAACATAATGATAAAAAATGAATATTACCAATGTAACCCACTGGAAAGACTGGGTTTAGTTGATTGTGTTGCACTGCTCATGTCCGCGTTCTGGAACTGTCCGCGTCCCCGTACAGAACTGTCCGCGTCCCCGTTCGGTGTGGCGCCAAGCATATTGTCCGGTTACAGGCAGAGTGGACTGAGGTGATCTTGGGGAATAACGATGGAGTTTGTTACAGTGTTGAGACACCGAAGTTTATTGTTCAATTTGCTTTTTTCTTTACGGTCAGGGACAGTGTGAGTGTAGCCAGATCCTTTTCACCGTCTATCCTTGTTTAATTTTATGGTTCACCGGATTCATCATCGAGACGAGGGACAGATAAACGACCTGCTAACTAACCAAGCTATTCGGTACAGCTCGGTAAGCTAGCTAGCCACTCTACCAGCAGCATCCTAGTTATCCTTGCTATTCGGTACAGCTCGGTAAGCTAGCTAGCTACTCTACCAGCAGCATCCTAGTTACATAGCTACCACTACATCATCACCGGCTGTCTGCATTTCTTGTGGACCGATGGAGCTCCCCGGTTGTTTCTTCCACCTGTTAAATCCCGGTGAGGCTTCTCCCTCTCTCGTTGACGGATGCTGGCTTCCTCTGTCCGGTTCTCCTCTCTTCACTAGATGGACGGTAACTTTAGTGTTTAACCCCTCCGTGTCCAAGGACCGAACTTTTGAATATTATTTTCAGGGCGCCTCAATAGCAGGTATTGAACGCCGGGTAAATAATCACTAGTCAAAACCTCAACCTCAGTATACATTCATTATAAAAATCATCTTAATATCTGATATTGTGAGTAAACAACCTCGAGATGCGTCTTCCAGCCCTCCAATTAATTACATCATTCAACCCTCCCGGTTAGTAAATTTACCTCAACATCCCCCGGAGAAGGCAGAGTAACGACACCAGCCTTTCAGCGGGGCTGTCAGACTGACGATTGAACGCCGCATCGCTAAATAATCATTAAAAATGACACACTGCTCCGCACGCCAACATTCATTCTAAAAGTCAGTTCTTTTTGTGACGAGATTGCGCTGCATCTCCTCAGTGGTTTATAGAAGCAGGTACACGTGGCATCTCCTCATTGGTTAATAGAAAGGTACCCACGTGCCATCTCCTCATTGGTTAATAGAAGCAGGTACTCACGTGGCATCTCCTCATTGGTTAATAGAAGCAGGTACTCACGTGGCATCTCCTCATTGGTTAATAGAAGCAGGTACCCACGTGCCATCTCCTCATTGGTTTATAGAAGCAGGTACCCACGTGCCATCTCCTCATTGGTTTATAGAAGCAGGTACTCACGTGGCATCTCCTCATTGGTTTATAGAAGCAGGTACTCACGTGGCATCTCCTCATTGGTTAATAGAAGCAGGTACCCACGTGCCATCTCCTCATTTAGCAAAAAAATATGACTTAACTTCTTTAAACAATAAAAGCTAATTTACGAACATTTCTAAAAATGGATATATAGCTTTTGAGGCCAGCCTCCCCTGTTCCCAGCTGTGTGTCCATGAAGAGTGACTGGTCTATAGATCTACCTATAGAGTTTAGAGAGGGAGACTTTTCTACTGAACAAAGGTAAGAAGAACTCATGGGTCCTGGTCAGTGAGTTAAACAACACTGTCTTTAGTCATTTTTCCTCTACCATTTTCCCATTTATTGTTGTTGTTTTCATAATCCATAGGCTCATCCTTTTGTCCATTTTCATAGTCCTAAAACAATATTAAACAAACACAACGTTCCCTCCCTGTGTATGTGTGCGTGTGTGTGTGCGTGTGTGTGTGCGTGTGTGTGTGCATGTGTACTCCCTGGATGAGGAGATGTAATCTCATGTTTTGTCCACAGAAACCAACAGGAGAGATCAGAGTCAGAGATTCTCAGTGGTCAGTCTACCCAGAGTCATCAAACAGACCTGGCCTCCATATTCAGTGTATGTGGTCCTGTTATGGACATTTTGTTATTGTTGACCTCAAGTTAAGTTGATCTGTCAATCATTCATTAATGTGTTAATGAGAAAGCATTTAGTCTCTTGCTTAACTTATTTACTTTATTTATTTCAGATGCTTGAACAGAAAATTATGACATTTGTGAAGTACGAGCTGAAGATGTTCAAGAGGATTCTTAGTCCAGAACTCCCAGAAGGCTTTGAGAGTCAGAAGCAGGATAAGGAAGTGGTGGATGCTGAAGATGAGCAGCAGGAGAGCAGTGCCAGAGAGGGGGCTCTGAAGATCACACTGCATATCCTGAGGAAAATGAACCAGAATGAGCTTGCTGACACACTGGAGAAATGTAAGATCTGTCTGCCTCATGTTGAATGATGTTTTATAACATTTAAAAGCTGTAGCTAAAGTACAGCTAAAGTAGCTGTGTAACTCAATGATATTGTAGCAGCCTTAACACAACACCTAGTGACCTCATCAAGTAGCAGCAGGGATGTGTTGTACTGATTTATTTATTTATTTATTTATTTATTTAGAGAGAGACAACATTAATAATCCCATCAATGATACCGATAATAATATAATAAGTCACACCAGTCTGTAATGTATTATGAAAACATTTACACATTTATACAGTCAGTTAAGAGAATAAATTATTATAATGTAAAACTTTATAACAGTCCTACAATACTGTAGGCATTAAAACAGACTAATATTAATATCTTCTGTGTTATTTCTAGATTCAGATGATCCTGCTGTGATTTGCCAACGTGAACTCAAATCTAATCTAAAGAAGAAGTTTCAATGTGTATTTGAGGGGATCGCTAAACAAGGAAACCCAACACTTTTCAAAAACATCTACACAGAGCTCTACATCACAGAGGGTGGAACAGGAGAGGTCAATAATGAACATGAGCTGAGACAGATTGAGACAACAACCAGGAAACAAGCAAGACCAGAGACTGCAATCAAATGTAACGACATCTTCAAACCCTTAACTGGACAAGACAAACATATCAGAACTGTGCTGACAAAGGGAGTCGCTGGCATTGGAAAAACAGTCTCTGTGCAGAAGTTCATTCTGGACTGGGCTGAAGGAAAAGCAAATCAGGATGTCCAATTTGTATTTTCATTCCCTTTTCGGGAGCTGAATTTGATGAAAGAGGACAAACACACTTTCATTGAACTTCTCAAACACTTCTCAATGGAAACCAAACAATCAGGAATCTCCAACTACAACAAGTACAAAGTTCTGTTCATCTTTGATGGTCTGGATGAGTGCCGACTGCCCCTAGACTTCCAGAAGAACAAGATCTGTTGGGACGTCACAGAGTCAACCTCAGTGGATGTTCTGCTGACAAATCTCATCAAGGGAAATCTGCTTCCCTCTGCTCTCCTCTGGATAACTACCCGACCTGCAGCAGCCAATAAGATCCCTTCAGGGTGTGTTGACCAGGTGACAGAGATTCGAGGGTTCAATGACTCACAGAAGGAGGAGTACTTCAGGAAGAGATACAGTGATGAGGAACTGGCCAACAGAATCATCTCACACATAAAGACATCAAGGAGCCTCCACATCATGTGCCACATTCCAGTCTTCTGTTGGATTTCTGCAACAGTCCTTGAACACATGCTGAAACATAAGAGAGAAGAGATGCCCAAGACTCTGACTGAGATGTACACACACCTTGTGGAGTTTCATACCAAACAGAAGAATGAAAAGTATCTTGGGAAAGAAGAGACAGGTCCACACTGGAATAAAGAGAGCATTCTGTCACTGGGAAAACTGGCTTTTCAACAGCTTGTGAAGGGCAATCTGATTTTCTATGAAGAAGACCTGATAGAGGCTGGCATTGATGTCAATGAAGCCTCAGTGTACTCAGGATTGTGCACACAGCTCTTTAAAGAGGAATGTGTGCTGTACCAGAACAAGGTGTACTGCTTTGTTCATCTGAGCATTCAGGAGTTTCTGGCTGCTGTATATGTGTTCCTCTCATTCATCAACAACAATGAGAATCTAATGGACAAACTGCAAACAAGTGACAAGTCTGAAGTTACTTTCTACAAGAGTGCTGTGGATAAAGCCTTACAAAGTGAGACGGGAAACCTGGACCTTTTCCTCCGCTTCCTTCTGGGCCTCTCAATGGAGTCCAATCAGAAGCACTTACAAGGTCTACTGACAACGACAAGAAGCAGCTCACAGAGCCATGAAGAAACAGTCAAGTACATCAAGGAGAAGATCAGGGAGAATCCCTCTCCAGAGAGGAGCATCAATCTGTTCCACTGTCTGAATGAACTGAATGACCATTCTCTAGTGGAGGAGATCCAAAGATACCTGAGATCAGGAAGTCTCTCAGAACCCAACCTGTCACCTGCACAGTGGTCAGCTCTGGTCTTTGTGTTGCTGACTTCAGAAAAGGAGCTGGATGTGTTTGACCTGAAGAAATACTCCAGATCAGAGGAAGGTCTTCTGAGGCTGCTGCCAGTGGTCAAAGCCTCCAGAGCTGCTCTGTGAGTAAATAACATGACATATAAGAACTAATCATCAGGAAGAAATATTCAGTTTAGAGAAAAATATGTATTATAATATGTATATAATATTATATTGAAAAATATATTGAATAAATGCATTGATTTTCACATTAATATAACAAAATGACCACACAATTCTAGGAGATGGAAAATGAATCTATATGTTGCTTTGGATAATTAACCAAATGCATCTGCCATTGTCCTTCTACACTACTGGTGTTAAATGAACAGTGTGTTTGTGAAGTCATGATGATATCTTTGTCAGGCTGTCAGGCTGTGGAGTCACAGAGGAAGGCTGTGCTTCTCTGGTCTCAGCTCTGAGGTCAAACCCCTCACACCTGAGAGAGCTGGACCTGAGTAACAATGACCTGAAGGATTCAGGAGTGAAGCTGCTCTCTGCTGGACTGGGGAATCCCCACTGTAAACTGGAGACTCTGAGGTCAGTATTCCTGTAGTTGGTCAACAAGTGGTAACTGTTCACCAGATCCACATGTGTTTACCAGACACACATAGTCCACATCATATGTGTTTGGACGGTGAAGCTTACAGTTTTAAATGTGGTGCTATGCTCCAGCATTTTGGATTTGAGATATAATGTTTCATATTAGGAGACAGTACAGAATGTCACCTTTTATTTGAGGTTAATTAATGCTCGTTAAGAAAGGAGTTATGTATCCATTTAAAGAAGTCTTAATAATTTAAATTAATTTTGTCAAAAGTTTAGTATTTGGTCACATATTCCATGCCTGCAGTGATTACATCAGGCTTGTGATTCTACTAACTTGTTTAATTAATTTGCAGTTTGTCTTGGTTGTGTTTTAGATGTTTTCCTAATAGAAACTGAATGGTGAATAATGTCCTGTCATTTTGGAGTCACTTCACTTGTATTGTCAGTAAGAATAGAAGATGTTTCTGAACACTTCTACATTCATGTGGATGCTACTATGATGATGAATAATCAGGAATGAATCAAGAATAATGATGAATGAGAAAGTTACAGAGGCACAACGATCAGACCCCCTCTGTTATTGGTAATGGTGAG
Source organism: Oncorhynchus masou masou (assembly GCF_036934945.1). Taxonomy (NCBI): domain Eukaryota; kingdom Metazoa; phylum Chordata; class Actinopteri; order Salmoniformes; family Salmonidae; genus Oncorhynchus; species Oncorhynchus masou. The sequence continues at coordinate 34,561,512 of NC_088225.1, forward strand.
AGGTTAGCATGTTTTGTTGTAGCCTCTGTTATTGGTAATGGTGAGAGGTTAGCATGTTTTGTTGTAGTCTCTGTTATTGGTAATGGTGAGAGGTTAGCATGTTTTGTTGTAGCCTCTGTTATTGGTAATGGTGAGAGGTTAGCATGTTTTGTTGTAGTCTCTGTTATTGGTAATGGTGAGAGGTTAACATGTTTTGTTGTAGTCTCTGTTATTGGTAATGGTGAGAGGTTAGCATGTTTTGTTGTAGTCTCTGTTATTGGTAATGGTGAGAGGTTAGCATGTTTTGTTGTAGCCTCTGTTATTGGTAATGGTGAGAGGTTAGCATTGTTGTAGTCTCTGTTATTGGTAATGGTGAGAGGTTAGCATGTTTTGTTGTAGTCTCTGTTATTGTAATGGTGAGAGGTTAGCATGTTTTGTTGTAGCCTCTGTTATTGGTAATGGTGAGAGGTTAGCATGTTTTGTTGTAGCCTCTGTTATTGGTAATGGTGAGAGGTTAGCATGTTTTGTTGTAGCCTCTGTTATTGGTAATGGTGAGAGGTTAGCATGTTTTGTTGTGGTCTCTGTTATTGGTAATGGTGAGAGGTTAGCATGTTTTGTTGCGGCCTCTGTTATTGGTAATGGTGAGAGGTCAGCATGTTTTGTTGTGGCCTCTGTTATTGGTAATGGTGAGAGGTTAGCATGTTTTGTTGTAGCCTCTGTTATTGGTAATGGTGAGAGGTCAGCATGTTTTGTTGTAGCCTCTGTTATTGGTAATGGTGAGAGGTTAGCATGTTTTGTTGTAGCCTCTGTTATTGGTAATGGTGAGAGGTTAGCATGTTTTGTTGTGGTCTCTGTTATTGGTAGTGGTGAGAGGTTAGCATGTTTTGTTGTAGTCTCTGTTATTGGTAATGGTGAGAGGTTAGCATGTTTTGTTGTAGCCTCTGTTATTGGTAATGGTGAGAGGTTAGTATGTTTTGTAGTCTCTCTTATTGGTAATGGTGAGAGGTTAGCATGTTTTGTTGTAGTCTCTGTTATTGGTAATGGTGAGAGGTTAGCATGTTTTGTTGTAGTCTCTGTTATTGGTAATGGTGAGAGGTTAGCATGTTTTGTTGTAGCCTCTGTTATTGGTAATGGTGAGAGGTTAGCATGTTTTGTTGTAGCCTCTGTTATTGGTAATGGTGAGAGGTTAGCATGTTTTGTTGTAGTCTCTGTTATTGGTAATGGTGAGAGGTTAGCATGTTTTGTTGTAGTCTCTGTTATTTATGGTGAGAGGTTAGCATGTTTTGTTGTAGTCTCTGTTATTGGTAATGGTGAGAGGTTAGCATGTTTTGTTGTAGCTCTCATGCGGCCTCTGTTATTGGTAATGGTAATGGTGAGAGGTTAGCATGTTTTGTTGTAGCCTCTGTTATTGGTAATGGTGAGAGGTTAGCATGTTTTGTTGTAGCCTCTGTTATTGGTAATGGTGAGAGGTTAGTATGTTTTGTTGTAGTCTCTGTTATTGATAATGGTGAGAGGTTAGCATGTTTTGTTGTAGCCAAAAGACATTCAGGATTCATGTATTATTGTTTAGAAACATGTTATCTACTCACTTATATATAAAATTATTCTGGTGTGGACTGAATACTCAATACAATCTAAATCTGATTCCTCACCGTCTGTCTTTTGACTGATACTGCTTTTTAAACTGGTCTGGTCAGTCTACTCAAATGTTTGTACTAAACATTTTTCTATCTGCAGGCAATACTTTGATAATTTGTTATTTCCAATAATGATACATTAATTTATGAATAGATATGGCAGGTTTCAGGACACTGATGTACCTGCATATTTAGAAACAAATGCCTCTCCATTTTCACCACCAAATAATAGCAGTGTGATTTTAATATGATTTGACTCTTTGCAGGCTGTCACGCTGTCTAGTCACAGAGGAAGGCTGTGCTTCTCTGGTCTCAGCTCTGAGGTCAAACCCCTCACACCTGAGAGAGCTGGACCTGAGCTACAATCACCCAGGAGACTCAGGAGTCAGACTGCTCTCTGCTGGACTGGAGGATCCACACTGCAGACTGGAGAAACTCAAGTATGTAGAGGGTTTATGTCAATGTTCATATCAGATATGTTTGACTTATCAGGCTGGTTAAGAAAGACATTCTGACCACCACTTGGACAAAGTTATATGCTGACTGTGTGTGTGTGTGTGTGTGTGTGTGTGTGTGTGTGTGTGTGTGTGTGTATGAGTTGTGTGTATCCGTGTACTCAATGACTGTCTGTTCTTCTGCTTACCGCTACAGTGTGGAACATGGTGGAGAGTACACAATGAAACCTGGGCTTAGAAAATGTGAGTGTTGACTGAATGTTACCAAGAATAAGTCTTAATTCAAGTAAAGTCAAAGTCAAAGACCACCATCATTACTGACTTGGTCATATTAAATATCAGCTGTAGTTCTACAGAAGCGGAAATCAGGGACACCAAAGTTTACAAAGAATTGATTTGACAATGTGTGTGTGTGTGTGTGTGTGTGTGTGTGTGTGTTAATGTGAATAAGAATAAGTGTGTTTTATATTACCATACAGTATAACATATGATCATTCAACAAGTCTCAAGTTACCTTAACTTCTCCTTTTGATACCTAGAAACATCTACATTAAATGAATTAATGAAAAGTGAGTTAACATTCTAATGTGAATGATGATGATTTCTAATATTGTGTCTGGTTTCATCCATCAGATGTCTGTGATCTCACACTGGACCTAAACACAATTAACAGACTCCTCTCTCTGTCTGAGGAGAACAGAAAGTTGACATGTAGGAGAGAGGAGCAGCCGTATCCTGATCACCCAGAGAGATTTGAGGACTGTGGACAGGTGCTGTGTAGAGAGGGTCTGACTGGGCGCTGTTACTGGGAGGTAGAGTGGAGTGGGAGAAGGGCTGATATAGGAGTGACATATAAAGGAATCAGCAGGAGAGGAGGGGTTAAGGACTGTTATCTTGGATGGAATGACAAGTCCTGGAGTCTGAACTGCTCTGACAACAGTTACATTGCCTGGCACAATAATAATCCCACTACCATAGACGTCCCCTCCTCCAGCCCCCACAGAGTAGGAGTGTATCTGGACTGGCCAGCCGGCACTCTGTCCTTCTACAGAGTCTCCTCTGACACACTGACCCACCTGATCACATTCACCTCCACATTCACTGAGCCCCCTATCCAGGGATTCATATTTGGTATCCAGTGTCTCTGTGTCAAACACAACATGATGTTTCACTCTAATCATTTAAGACACACTGAGCATCAATAGATCTCTCTGACCGCTGTAAACATCTCTATCCAGTGTCCTCTTGTGTCTGTGTCAAACACAACATGATGTTTCACTCTAATCATGGTTCAGTAAGACACACTGGAGCATCAATGTAGAATATCTCTCTGTGTGTAAACATCTCTATCCAGGGTGACTCCTCTTCAGTGTCTCTGTGTCAAACACAACATGATGTTTCACTCTAATCATGGTTCAGTAAGACACACTGGAGCATCAATGTAGAATATCTCTCTGTGTGTAAACATCTCTATCCAGGGTGACTCCTCTTCAGTGTCTCTGTGTCAAACACAACATGATGTTTCACTCTAATCATGGTTCAGTAAGACACACTGGAGCATCAATGTAGAATATCTCTCTGTGTGTAAACATCTCTATCCAGGGTGACCTCTTCAGTGTCCCTGTGTCAAACACAACATGATGTTTCACTCTAATCAAGTAAGACACACTGGAGCATCAATGTAGAATATCTCTGCCTGTGTGTAAACATCTCTATCCAGGGTGACTCCTTCTGAGATGTAGACCTCCAGCCTGGGACAACATGTCTGTTTCACTCTAATCATGGTTCAGTAACCGCTGTGATACACTGGGACTGAACCAGGGTCTGTAGTGACACCTCTATCTGAGATCTGTCTTGTGTGTGATACATCTGGGACTATCCAGGGTCTGTAGTGACTCCTCTTGAGTGTCCCTGTGTCAAACACAACATGATGATTCAATCTATTCTTATGTGTTTATTTAACCTTTGTTTAACCTATATTTAACTAGACAAGTCAGTTCTTATTTTACAATGACTTCCTACCCTGGGACTGATCCAGGGTCACTCCTCTAGCCCAGACGATGCTGTGACCAATTGTGATTGCCTCCCGATCGTTATTGAGATCTGTTGTGATACAGCCTGGGACTGAACCAGGGTCTGGAGTGACACCTCTAGCTCTGAGATGCTGTGCCTTAGACCACTGTGATACAGCCTGGGACTGAACCAGGGTCTGTAGTGACACCTCTAGCTCTGAGATGCTGTGCCTTAGACCGCTGTGATACAGCCTGGGACTGAACCAGGGTCTGGAGTGACACCTCTAGCTCTGAGATGCCTTAGACCGCTGTGATACAGCCTGGGACTGAACCAGGGTCTGGAGTGACACCTCTAGCTCTGAGATGCTGTGCCTTAGACCGCTGTGATACAGCCTGGGACTGAACCAGGGTCTGGAGTGACACCTCTAGCTCTGAGATGCTGTGCCTTAGACCGCTGTGATACAGCCTGGGACTGAACCAGGGTCTGGAGTGACACCTCTAGCTCTGAGATGCTGTGCCTTAGACCGCTGTGATACAGCCTGGGACTGAACCAGGGTCTGGAGTGACACCTCTAGCTCTGAGATGCCTTAGACCGCTGTGATACAGCCTGGGACTGAACCAGGGTCTGTAGTGACACCTCTAGCTCTGAGATGCTGTGCCTTAGACCGCTGTGATACAGCCTGGGACTGAACCAGGGTCTGTAGTGACACCTCTAGCTCTGAGATGCTGTGCCTTAGACCGCTGTGATACAGCCTGGGACTGAACCAGGGTCTGGAGTGACACCTCTAGCTCTGAGATGCTGTGCCTTAGACCGCTGTGATACAGCCTGGGACTGAACCAGGGTCTGTAGTGACACCTCTAGCTCTGAGATGCTGTGCCTTAGACCGCTGTGATACAGCCTGGGACTGAACCAGGGTCTGTAGTGACACCTCTAGCTCTGAGATGCTGTGCCTTAGACCGCTGTGATACAGCCTGGGACTGAACCAGGGTCTGGAGTGACACCTCTAGCTCTGAGATGCTGTGCCTTAGACCGCTGTGATACAGCCTGGGACTGAACCAGGGTCTGTAGTGACACCTCTAGCTCTGAGATGCTGTGCCTTAGACCGCTGTGATACAGCCTGGGACTGAACCAGGGTCTGAGTGACTGAGACCACCGCTGTGATACAGCCTGGGACTGAACCAGGGTCTGAGTGACACCTCTAGCTCTGAGATGCCTTAGACCGCTGTGATACAGCCTGGGACTGAACCAGGGTCTGGAGTGACACCTCTAGCTCTGAGATGCTGTGCCTTAGACCGCTGTGATACAGCCTGGGACTGAACCAGGGTCTGTAGTGACACCTCTAGCTCTGAGATGCTGTGCCTTAGACCGCTGTGATACAGCCTGGGACTGAACCAGGGTCTGTAGTGACACCTCTAGCTCTGAGATGCTGTGCCTTAGACCGCTGTGATACAGCCTGGGACTGAACCAGGGTCTGTAGTGACACCTCTAGCTCTGAGATGCTGTGCCTTAGACCGCTGTGATACAGCCTGGGACTGAACCAGGGTCTGGAGTGACACCTCTAGCTCTGAGATGCTGTGCCTTAGACCGCTGTGATACAGCCTGGGACTGAACCAGGGTCTGGAGTGACACCTCTAGCTCTGAGATGCTGTGCCTTAGACCGCTGTGATACAGCCTGGGACTGAACCAGGGTCTGGAGTGACACCTCTAGCTCTGAGATGCTGTGCCTTAGACCGCTGTGATACAGCCTGGGACTGAACCAGGGTCTGGAGTGACACCTCTAGCTCTGAGATGCCTTAGACCGCTGTGATACAGCCTGGGACTGAACCAGGGTCTGTAGTGACACCTCTAGCTCTGAGATGCCTTAGACCGCTGTGATACAGCCTGGGACTGAACCAGGGTCTGTAGTGACACCTCTAGCTCTGAGATGCTGTGCCTTAGACCGCTGTGATACAGCCTGGGACTGAACCAGGGTCTGTAGTGACACCTCTAGCTCTGAGATGCCTTAGACCGCTGTGATACAGCCTGGGACTGAACCAGGGTCTGTAGTGACACCTCTAGCTCTGAGATGCTGTGCCTTAGACCGCTGTGATACAGCCTGGGACTGAACCAGGGTCTGTAGTGACACCTCTAGCTCTGAGATGCTGTGCCTTAGACCGCTGTGATACAGCCTGGGACTGAACCAGGGTCTGTAGTGACACCTCTAGCTCTGAGATGCTGTGCCTTAGACCGCTGTGATACAGCCTGGGACTGAACCAGGGTCTGTAGTGACACTCTAGCTCTGAGATGCCTTAGACCGCTGTGATACAGCCTGGGACTGAACCAGGGTCTGGAGTGACACCTCTAGCTCTGAGATGCTGTGCCTTAGACCGCTGTGATACAGCCTGGGACTGAACCAGGGTCTGTAGTGACACCTCTAGCTCTGAGATGCTGTGCCTTAGACCGCTGTGATACAGCCTGGGACTGAACCAGGGTCTGTAGTGACACCTCTAGCTCTGAGATGCTGTGCCTTAGACCGCTGTGATACAGCCTGGGACTGAACCAGGGTCTGTAGTGACACCTCTAGCTCTGAGATGCTGTGCCTTAGACCGCTGTGATACAGCCTGGGACTGAACCAGGGTCTGTAGTGACACCTCTAGCTCTGAGATGCTGTGCCTTAGACCGCTGTGATACAGCCTGGGACTGAACCAGGGTCTGTAGTGACACCTCTAGCTCTGAGATGCTGTGCCTTAGACCGCTGTGATACAGCCTGGGACTGAACCAGGGTCTGGAGTGACACCTCTAGCTCTGAGATGCTGTGCCTTAGACCGCTGTGATACAGCCTGGGACTGAACCAGGGTCTGTAGTGACACCTCTAGCTCTGAGATGCTGTGCCTTAGACCGCTGTGATACAGCCTGGGACTGAACCAGGGTCTGGAGTGACACCTCTAGCTCTGAGATGCCTTAGACCGCTGTGATACAGTCTGGGACTGAACCAGGGTCTGTAGTGACACCTCTAGCTCTAAGATGCTGTGCCTTAGACCGCTGTGATACAGTCTGGGACTGAACCAGGGTCTGTAGTGACACCTCTAGCTCTGAGATGCTGTGCCTTAGACCGCTGTGATACAGCCTGGGACTGAACCAGGGTCTGTAGTGACACCTCTAGCTCTGAGATGCCTTAGTGCGCACTCAGGAGCGTGTTACCTTTGACTTACCAGTCATTTACTGATGTAATGGAACACTGATGTAATGGAACACTGATGTTATGGAACACTGATGTAATGGAACACTGATGTAATGGAACACTGATGTTATGGAACACTGATGTAATGGAACACTGATGTTATGGAACACTGATGTTATGGAATACTGATGTTATGGAACACTGATGTAATGGAACACTGATGTAATGGAACACTGATGTTATGGAACACTGATGTTATGGAACACTGATGTTATGGAACACTGATGTTATGGAACACTGATGTAATGGAACACTGATGTAATGGAACACTGATGTAATGGAACACTGATGTAATGGAACACTGATGTAATGGAACACTGATGTAATGGAACACTGATGTAATGGAACACTGATGTTATGGAACACTGAACATGATGTAATGGAACACTGATGTAATGGAACACTGATGTAATGGAACACTGATGTTATGGAACACTGATGTTATGGAACACTGATGTTATGGAACACTGATGTTATGGAACACTGATGTTATGGAACACTGATGTTATGGAACACTGATTGTAGTAAAACGCCAAATGGATCTACCTCCTGGTCCTCTTCCTCTGTCTCACCCACCAAGGGTGGAGACAGAGATGACTCGCCTACTGAAATACCGGATTGGGCAAAGCCACCAGAAGACGACTCAAGCCAACCAACTACTGAACCTGACTGGTGTCAGGAAGAATCACCCTCTGCCTCAAGTGACACCTCTGAATGGGAACAGCTGATAGACTCATTGCTGATAGAGTAAGGGCACTGTCATAAACAGAGGCCCATATGCACACTGTAAGAAAAGTGTTTCCTCATTGTTGCTAGAGTAATAGGCTCTGTCATAAACAGAGGCCCATATATGCACTGTAAGAAAAGTATTTCCTGTTGTAAGATATGTCATCACCCTCTCTGCTCTGAGGGAAGGGGAGGGGCAGCGGATCGGGTGCAGAGAATCAAAAGGTATATAAAGAGACATTTGCCATTACTTTGGCGCTGACTTCTTGAATTCTGAATTCATTTAGACAACCATTTGACTTCGGGTAATTGCCACCTGACTCAAATCACTTACAGATTCTAACTTGCTGGAACTTGGGCTCTTGCCGTTTAGCTATTGGACAGTAGTTTTGTCGTCAGAGTGCCTTTCGCCTGGCAGAATCAGGATGCAAAATATCTTAATTGATTGAGCTGCTCATCCCGGCTAGGTATTTCTCGCCACAGATACTGTGCGGTAGCTCAGCGGAGAATCTCTGATCTCTCCAGTCTAACTTGAATCTCTAAATTTAGTAAACCACCGACTCAAAGTCAACCTTTCAGACAGTAGAGGGGAGTCGCAACCTAACTAAATTCAGAAATTACTCTGACCGATTGAAACTCTGCTCCTGATCTCGTGGGTCTCCCCGTCATCTCTCAAAGGTAATTAAAGAACTATTATAGCATTTAATATAGAGATAAGTGTTATTATTGTACCAGGCATTTTATAGAGCATTAAGGCATTTGCATGTTTTTGATTAACGCTGTGTGTGACCGAGCAACAAATTGTGTATTTTGAAGTGTGTTTGATTGTAAAAGACAAAAAACAGAGTGTTTTCAAAAATAAACGGTAGTCGTATTTTGTCTCGAGTAAAATGTTCTCTCAAAGACAGTTAACGGCACGGGAGATAACAACTCTGACACTCCCCGCTACCGGGACACTGGAAACATGGATCAATGCTCTATGACAGAATGAGTTACCATTAAAAGACAAGGAGGAAGGTGTGTCCAGTAGTGATTCATTTAATTGTCTTATCGATCTATCTAAGTTTTATTTTCCAAGCGATACATAGCCGACGGGCAGAGTAGTGAGACTAAGTTGACTAAAGGTCTTCACACTTTAAACTAGATACATCACAGAGGGGAAACACTCAACCACAGGGAAATCATATAGAGACTGGTAGGACTAGTGCTTAATAATAACTCAAGGACCAATTAGTGGTGAAACAAAGAGACTAGAGGATAAATGTGGGGTTCACACATCCCAGCTAGAGCTAGACCGTTGAGAGTGACAAGGCAAAAGACCTCTCTACGCGGACAACGCTTCGATATAGAAAGAGAGGCAGGGCTACGCGAGCGGTCCTGGTTATACCGAGATAACGTGAAGTATCTATAGTGCCCTGTCCAATCCAGGGAACGGGACGCTAACCACCTCTAGTACCCCACTGCCGGCCAAGGGGCGGGGCTGAAGGTTTCGTACAGTAGTAGAATGACTGATACAAAGCACCATTTAATAACAACAACCAGGCTATACAGTAGAAGAATGACTGATACAAAGCACCATTTAATAACAACAACCAGGCTATACAGTAGAAGAATGACTGATACAAAGCACAATTTAATAACAACAACCAGGCTATACAGTAGAAGAATGACTGATACAAAGCACCATTTAATAACAACACTGACAACCAGGCTATACAGTAGTAGAATGACTGATACAAAGCACCATTTAATAACAACAACCAGGCTATACAGTAGTAGAATGACTGATACAAAGCACCATTTAATAACAACAACCAGGCTATACAGTAGAAGAATGACTGATACAAAGCACCATTTAATAACAACAACCAGGCTATACAGTAGTAGAATGACTGATACAAAGCACCATTTAATAACAACACTAACAACCAGGCTATACAGTAGAAGAATGACTGATACAAAGCACCATTTAATAACAACACTAACAACCAGGCTATACAGTAGTAGAATGACTGATAGAAAGCACCATTTAATAACAACAACCAGGCTATACAGTAGTAGAATGACTGATACAAAGCACCATTTAAAAACAACAACCAGGCTATACAGTAGTAGAATGACAGACAACAACAGTAGAATGACTGATACAAAGCACCATTTAATAACAACAACCAGGCTATACAGTAGTAGAATGACTGATACAAAGCACCATTTAATAACAACACTGACAACCAGGCTATACAGTAGTAGAATGACTGATACAAAGCACCATTTAATAACAACAGGCTGACAACCAGGCTATACAGTAGTAGAATGACTGATACAAAGCACCATTTAATAACACTGACAACCAGGCTATACAGTAGTAGAATGACTGATACAAAGCACCATTTAATAACAACACTACAACCAGGCTATACAGTAGTAGAATGACTGATACAAAGCACCATTTAATAACAACACTGACAACCAGGCTATACAGTAGTAGAATGACTGATACAAAGCACCATTTAATAACAACACTGACAACCAGGCTATACAGTAGTAGAATGACTGATACAAAGCACCATTTAATGACAAAGGCTATACAGTAGTAGAATGACTGATACAGCACCATTTAATAACCGGGCAACAGTAGTGAAATGACTAACAACCAGGCTATACAGTAGTAGAATGACTGATACAAAGCACCATTTAATAACAACAACCAGGCTATACAGTAGTAGAATGACTGATACAAAGCACCATTTAATAACTACAACCAGGCTATACAGTAGTAGAATGACTGATACAAAGCACCATTTAATAACAACACTGACAACCAGGCTATACAGTAGTAGAATGACTGATACAAAGCACCATTTAATAACAACACTGACAACCAGGCTATACAGTAGTAGAATGACTGATACAAAGCACCATTTAATAACAACACTGACAACCAGGCTATACAGTAGTAGAATGACTGATACAAAGCACCATTTAATAACACTGACAACCAGGCTATACAGTAGTAGAATGACTGATACAAAGCACCATTTAATAACTACAACCAGGCTATACAGTAGTAGAATGACTGATACAAAGCACCATTTAATAACAACACTGACAACCAGGCTATACAGTAGTAGAATGACTGATACAAAGCACCATTTAATAACAACACTATTTAATAACAACACTAACAACAACCAGGCTATACAGTAGTAGAATGACTGATACAAAGCACCATTTAATAACAACAACCAGGCTATACAGTAGTAGAATGACTGATACAAAGCACCATTTAATAACAACACTGACAACCAGGCTATACAGTAGTAGAATGACTGATACAAAGCACCATTTAATAACAACACTAACAACCAGGCTATACAGTAGTAGAATGACTGATACAAAGCACCATTTAATAACAACACTGACAACCAGGCTATACAGTAGTAGAATGACTGATACAAAGCACCATTTAATAACAACACTGACAACCAGGCTATACAGTAGTAGAATGACTGATACAAAGCACCATTTAATAACAACACTATACAACCAAAGGCTATACACAACCAGGCTATAGTAGAATGACTGATACAAAGCACCATTTAATAACAACACTAACAACCAGGCTATACAGTAGTAGAATGACTGATACAAAGCACCATTTAATAACAACACTGACAACCAGGCTATACAGTAGTAGAATGACTGATACAAAGCACCATTTAATAACAACACTAACAACCAGGCCAGTAGAGGAATGACTGATACAAAGCACCATTTAATAACAACAACCAGGCTATACAGTAGTAGAATGACTGATACAAAGCACCATTTAATAACAACACTAACAACCAGGCTATACAGTAGTAGAATGACTGATACAAAGCACCATTTAATAACAACACTAACAACCAGGCTATACAGTAGAGGAATGACTGATACAAAGCACCATTTAATAACAACACTAACAACCAGGCTATACAGTAGAGGAATGACTGATACAAAGCACCATTTAATAACTACAACCAGGCTATACAGTAGTAGAATGACTGATACAAAGCACAATTTAATAACAACAACCAGGCTATACAGTAGTAGAATGACTGATACAAAGCACCATTTAATAA
>NC_088225.1:34574165-34711665 GCF_036934945.1 Oncorhynchus masou masou
GGATGACTTCCTTGCCTGGTTCACCAATTACTTTGCAGACAGAGTTCAGTGTGTCAAATCGGAGGGCATGCTGTCCGGTCCTCTGGCAGTCTCTATGGGGGTGCCACAGGGTTCAATCCTCGGGCCGACTCTTTTCTCTGTATATATCAATGATGTTGCTCTCTGCTGCGGGCGATTCCCTGATCCACCTCTACGCAGACTGACACCATTCTATATACTTCCGGCCCGTCCTTGGACACTGTGCTATCTAACCTCCAAACGAGCTTCAATGCCATACAACACTCCTTCCGTGGCCTCCAACTCCTCTTAAACGCTAGTAAAACCAAATGCATGCTTTTCAACCGATCGCTGCCTGCACCCGCATGCCCGACGAGCATCACAACCCTGGATGGTTCCGACCTTGAATATGTGGACACCTATAAGTACCTAGGTGTCTGGCTAGACTGTAAACTCTCCTTCCAGACTCATATCAAACATCTCCAATCGAAAATCAAATCAAAGAGTCGGCTTTCTATTCCACAACAAAGCCTCCTTCACTCACGCCGCCAAACTTACCCTAGTAAAACTGACTATCCTACTCGATCCTTGACTTCGGTGATGTCATCTACAAAATTGCCTCCACACTTACTCTACTCAGCAAACTGGATGCAGTTTATCACAGTGCCATCCGTTTTGTCACTAAAGCTCCTTATACCACCCACCACTGCGACCTGTATGCTCTAGTCGGCTGGCCCTGCGCATATTGCGTCGCCAGACCCACTGGCTCCAGGTCATCTACAAGTCCATGCTAGGTAAAGCTCCGCCTTATCTCAGTTAACTGGTCACGATGGCAACACCCATCCGTAGCACACGCTCCAGCAGGTGTATCTCACTGATCATCCCTAAAGCCAACACCTCATTTGGCCGCCTTTCGTTCCAGTACTCTGCTGCCTGTGACTGGAACGAATTGCAAAAATCCCTGAAGTTGGAGACTTTTATCTCCCTCACCAACTTCAAACATGTGCTATCTGAGCAGCTAACCGATCGCTGCAGCTGTACATAGTCTATTGTGGTCCTGTGTGGCTCAGTCGGTAGAGCATGGCGCTTGCAACGTTTATCAGACCATGTGGACACCTCCTAGTGGTGGGGTTGTTAGGAGTGTTTATCAGACCATGTGGACACCTCCTAGTGGTGGGGTTGTTAGGAGTGTTTATCAGACCATGTGGACACCTCCTAGTGGTGGGGTTGTTAGGAGTGTTTATCAGACCCTGTGGACACCTCCTAGTGGTGGGGTTGTTAGAGTGTTTATCAGATCATGTGGACACCTCCTAGTGGTGGGGTTGTTAGAGTGTTGTATCCAGACCATGTGGACACCTCCTAGTGGTGGGGTTGTTAGGAGTGTTTATCAGACCCTGTGGACACCTCCTAGTGGTGGGGTTGTTAGGAGTGTTTATCAGACCATGTGGACACCTCCTAGTGGTGGGGTTGTTAGGAGTGTTTATCAGACCATGTGGACACCTCCTAGTGGTGGGGTTGTTAGGAGTGTTTATCAGACCATGTGGACACACTCTAGTGGTGGGGTTGTTAGGGTGTTTATCAGACCATGTGGACACCTCCTAGTGGTCTGGTTGTTAGAGTGTTTATCAGACCATGTGGACACCTCCCAGTGGTCTGGGTTGTTAGGAGTGTTTATCAGACCATGTGACACCTCTAGTGGTCTGGTTGTTAAGTGTTTATCAGACCATGTGGACACCTCAGTGGTGGGGTTGTTAGAGTGTTTATCAGACCATGTGGACACCTCCTAGTGGTGGGGTTGTTAGGAGTGTTTATCAGACCATGTGGACACCTCCTAGTGGTCTGGTTGTTAGGAGTGTTTATCAGACCCCATATGGACACTCTAGTGGTCAGGTTGTTAAGAGTGTTTATCAGACCATGTGGACATACTCTAGTGGTGGGGTTTGTGTGTTTATCAGACCATGTGGACACCTCCCTAGTGGTGGGGGGTTGTTAGGAGTGTTTATCAGACCATGTGGACACCTCCTAGTGGTGGGGTTAGGAGTGTTTATCAGACCATGTGGACACCTAGTGGTGGGGTTGTTAGGAGTGTTTATCAGACCATGTGGACACCCCTCCTAGTGGTGGGGTTGTTAAGGTATTTATCAGACCATGTGGACACTCTAGTGGTAGGGTTATTGCGGAGTGTTTATCAGATACATGTGGACACCTCCTGATCGTCTGGTTGTTAGGAGTGTTTATCAGAAAATGTGGACACCTCCTAGTGAATTGGGGTTGTTTGAGTGTTTATCAGACCCTGTGGTTTTATCCCTAGTCATCTGGTTGTTAGGAGTGTTTATCAGAAAATGTGGACACCTCCTAGTGGTGGGGTTGTTGGAGTGTTTATCAGACCATGTGGACACCTTCTCGTGGTGGGGTTGTTAGAGTGTTTACCAGACCATGTGGACACCTCCTAGCGATGGGGTTGTTAGGAGTGTTTATCAGACCATGTGGACACCTCCTAGTGGTGGGGTTGTTAGGAGTGTTTATCAGGCCATGTGGACACCTCCTAGTGGTCTGGTTGTTAGGAGTGTTTATCAGACCATGTGGACACCTCCTAGTGGTGGGGTTGTTAGGAGTGTTTATCAGACCATGTGGACACCTCCTAGTGGTGGGGTTGTTAGGAGTGTTTATCAGACCATGTGGACACCTCCTAGTGGTGGGGTTGTTAGGAGTGTTTATCAGACCATGTGGACACCTCCTAGTGGTGGGGTTGTTAGGGGTGTTTATCAGACCATGTGGACACCTCCTAGTGGTCTGGTTGTTAGGAGTGTTTATCAGACCATGTGGACACCTCCAAGTGGTGGGGTTGTTAGGAGTGTTTATCCTCCTAGTGAGAAAGAAATGTTTTTCCCAATTTCTCTTTAAAGTAGTATTAGTATTATTTATAGTAAAATCAACTAAATGTTCATAACGACAGATGTCCTTATATAATGTGTCAGCCTCTTCATTCACTGTCAACTACATCAGCCCATTCATTCACTGTCAGCTACATCAGCCCATTCATTCACTGTCAGCTACATCAGCCCATTCATTCACTGTCAGCTACATCAGCCCATTCATTCACTGTCAGCTACATCAGCCCATTCATTCACTGTCAGCTCCATCAGCCCATTCATTCACTGTCAGCTACATCAGCCCATTCATTCACTGTCAGCTACATCAGCCCATTCATTCACTGTCAGCTACATCAGCCCATTCATTCACTGTCAGCTACATCAGCCCATTCATTCACTGTCAGCTACATCAGCCCATTCATTCACTGTCAGCTACATCAGCCCATTCATTCACTGTCAGCTCCATCAGCCCATTCATTCACTGTCAGTTACATCAGCCCATTCATTCACTGTCAGCTACATCAGCCCATTCATTCACTGTCAGCTACATCAGCCCATTCATTCACTGTCAGCTACATCAGTCCATTCATTCACTGTCAGCTCCATCAGCCCATTCATTCACTGTCAGTTACATCAGCCCATTCATTCACTGTCAGCTACATCAGCCCATTCATTCACTGTCAGCTACATCAGCCCATTCATTCACTGTCAGCTACATCAGCCCATTCATTCACTGTCAGCTACATCAGCCCATTCATTCACTGTCAGCTACATCAGCCCATTCATTCACTGTCAGCTACATCAGCCCATTCATTCACTGTCAGCTACATCAGCCCATTCATTCACTGTCAGCTACATTAGACAAATCAGCACCTTGGAACCCAAGAGCATAGTCAGTGCTCTAACTCCCCCTTGTGGTGGTGTGGAGCAATGAAATAAGCAGTCAAGCAGGGTAATATACTAAAACACAAATTACCTCTAAATCCTGCAGCATAATCTCAAAACTTAATTCAGGAACTAAGTAGATCTGTAAGTAGATCTGTAGTAAGTAGATCTGGAAGTAGATCTGTAAGTAGATCTGTAGGTAGATCTGTAGGTAGATCTGGAAGTAGATCTGTAAATAACTTCATCTTTAGAAAGCAACACTCAACCTTTCAAGGATAAATCCCTCTGCAAACATTGGTTCAAGTTCGTTTCATTTGTTTTCTTCAATAATAAGTACACACATTGAATGAGCATATTTTCTGTTGATCCTTAGATACGGTAATCCCAAGGTATGCTACATTTTCCTTAAGTGGAATATTGCAGATAGAGGGATTCACACAGTCTGTAACATATGTCTATCACACAGTCTGTAACATATGTCTGTTCCTCATGAAGACAGATTGGGTCTCCTCTATAATCTATTACACAGTCTGTAACATATGTCTATTCCTCATGAAGACAGATTGGGTCTCCTCTATAATCTATCACACAGTCTGTAACATATGTCTATTCCTCATGAAGACAGATTGGGTCTCCTCTATAATCTATTACACAGTCTGTAACATATGTCTATTCCTCATGAAGACAGATTGGGTCTCCTCTATAATCTATTACACAGTCTGTAACATATGTCTATCACACAGTCTGTAACATATGTCTATTCCTCATGAAGACAGATTGGGTCTCTATAATCTATCACACAGTCTGTAACATATGCCTATTCCTCATGAAGACAGATTGGGTCTCCTCTGTAATTGCGTCCAACACTGCTTTCATTCTTTTTGCAAATATAGAAAGGCAGGCGAGGTCAGTACAGGTGCATCAAAGCAGGGACCGAGAGACTGAAAAACAGCTTCTATCTCAAGGCCATCAGACTGTTTATCAGCCACCACTAACATTGAGTGGCTGCATCCAACACAC
Organism: Oncorhynchus masou masou; assembly: GCF_036934945.1. Lineage (NCBI taxonomy): Eukaryota > Metazoa > Chordata > Actinopteri > Salmoniformes > Salmonidae > Oncorhynchus > Oncorhynchus masou. The sequence continues at coordinate 34,578,941 of NC_088225.1, forward strand.
TGACTCAACTCCAGCCACTTTAATAATGGGAATTGATGGAAAATTATGGAAAAAAATGCATCACTAGCCACTTTACAATGCCAATTAATATAATGTTTACATACCCTACATTACTCATCTCATATGTATATACTGTACTCGATACAATCTACTGCATCTTGCCTATGCCGTTCTGTACCATCACTCATTCATGTATGTTTATGTACATATTCTTTTTCCTTTTACACTTGTGTAAATAAGGTAATTGTTGTGAAATCTTTAGGTTAGATTACTCGTTGGTTATTACTGCATTGTCGGATGTAGAAGCACAAGCATTTTGCTAAACTCGCATTAACATCTGCTAACCATGTGTATGTGACAAATAAAATGTGATTTTAGTGTATTTAGTTGTACAAGTATACAAGAAGATATTGTATTTTTCATAATACATTTACATTTAAGTCATTTAGCAGACGCTCTTATCCAGAGCGACTTACAAATTGGTGAATACACCTTCTGACATCCAGTGGAACAGCCACTTTACAATAGTGCATCTAAATCATTTAAGGGGGGGTGAGAAGGATTACTTTATACTATCCTAGGTATTCCTTGAAGAGGTGGGGTTTCAGGTGTCTCCGGAAGGTGGTGATTGACTCCGCTGTCCTGGCGTCGTGAGGGAGTTTGTTCCACCAGTGGGGGGCCAGAGCAGCGAACAGTTTTGACTGGGCTGAGCGGGAACTGTACTTCCTCAGTGGTAGGGAGGCGAGCAGGCCAGAGGTGGATGAACCATAAAACATAAACATAATTGAAACAAGAAAAGGCATGTTATTGTGAAAACAATTTCATTTTTGATTTTACATTGCCTCTCCCAGTTGCAGGTTGATGTTTGTCATGAATCTTGACATGGAGGCAGAACTGCGTGATTTCCTCCAGATATTAAAAACCTGTTGATGCTAGGGGGCAGCATTTTCACTTTTGGATGAAAGGCGTGCCCAGAGTGAACTGCCTCCTACTCAGTCCCAGATGGGAATATATGCATACTATTATTACCGGTGGATAGGAAACACTCTAAAGTTTCTAAAACCGTTTGAAATATGTCTGTGAGTATAATAGAACTCATATGGCAGACAAAAACCTGAGAAGAAATCCAAACAGGAAGTGAGAACTCAATTTAGAAAACAGTGCCATTGGATGTCCATCTTAGATATGGATGAGCATGCACTTCCTAGGGCTTCCACAAGATGTCACCGTCTTTAGATTCTGGTTGTATGATTCTACTATAAAGGTGGGGCTCATAATAGCTCTTTGAGTGGGTGGTCTGGCAGAAAGCCTCGGTCTCGTTACGCGCGGTCACGAGAGAGTGTCCTCCCGTTCCTATGATTTTCTTCAGATAATGAAATTCTCCAGTTGGAACCTTATTGCTGATTAATGTTTAAAACATCCTAAATATGGATTGCATACATCATTTGACCTGTTTCTACGACCTGTAACGGAACTTTTTGAGTTTTTGTCTGGAGGAATTACTCGTGCTTTTTGAAGATTGAATGCTGGGCTGAACAAGCTAACAACAGATTAACAAGATGTTTATCTTTCATTTGCTGTATTGGACTTGTTAATGTGTGAAAGTTAAATATTTCTAAAGAATATTTTTTTCAGCTGAATGGGAGGGGGTGTTCCCTTTAGGGAACTCCTTCTGATGAAGATCCAATGTCAAAGGCTGTCGGATTCAAATCAGATTGTATTACTTTGTGCCTGTGCCAGTTAGTGACCTCTTTGCTGAACTGCCTCCAGGGCCAGATTCATGACAGTAAATGCCAACCTACCTCCCAGTCATCCCCTGCTTATCTTTAATTCTATGAATAACACTTATCTTTTATCAATGTTTATTGTGGGGTTCTCTCATAACCCTCAGTCCCCATGTGGGTAGATGGCAGGTTGAATAAAGAACGCTAGTGATGTGCGGGTTCTCTCATAATATCAGTCCCCAGGTGGGTAAAACACACAATTGAATAACATGATGTCCTATGTGTTCATCTGATGGAATAATCAAGGTGTTAGATTCATTTTGTTAAGGTATTTTTTGTGACTGTGACAAATTATGTGTTTTTCAATTTGGTGGTCATCAGAAAACTATATGTTTGTGTTTCGCTGTAAAATCAGAATACTATTATGTTAACAAGATGTTTATCTTTCATTTCTTTTAATTGCTAGTACTGAAATAATGTGTAAATATAATCAAAATTAGAACAATGACTGTCTGTACCATGGTAGAAATGAATGAACTTATAGCCAGACTGGCTAGAAGGCTTATCTACACATTCTGGCCTTGGCTCGGTCATATATTATCTTAATAGGGGAGACGATGTGAGAACCATACAGCCATTATACTGGAGGCGGAGATGACACGGGCTAAAACTAATGACGTCATTTTCAGTTTATAACCTGTGGTAAAATGTATAATGGACAGTACTCTCATGAATAAATGCTGCTGATTGACTTTAAGACTGGGCTCTGTCCATTTTATACAAATAGGAGTCATACAAATTCTTAAGGATTGACAGAGTGTTTAATTTTAATTGGGTATTAAAACAGAGGAATTTAATTCCTGCAACAATTGGTCCTTCGAGCCGGATCTAAAATACCCGTCTCTGCCATCTGAAGGTCGTACGCCGAAAAATTGTGCATGAGCGGGCTGGGTCCCGTTATTTAAGACCTGGCCTCTGAATTGAGGGTGAAAAGACCAGGCCTGTGTACACCCCAGACCGACAGGGACGGTGACTAGATCCAACGAACAATGCTTTTCCCAGTCGGCGGCAAGGTCAGTAGCCTATATTCTCGATTCTGGGGGGATTTGAGTTCTTTGATTGATGTTCTTAAATTTTTAGAATTCATCAATAATGGGAGCTTTTGCTATTCCCACATTTTGTTTTGGGTTTATATGACCAACATATGACCAACATACACTGGGTTTTGTATAACCGATATACACTGAGCAGGTTCGAAAATAACCTGTGGTAATGTGCACTACCGTAAATAAACTAAACTTAATCATGAGAGGCATATTCGCCTGAGATTAAGACGGGATATTAAATAGGTGCTGGGGGATAGGACGGTGATCTTGTACAAATACTAGGCGTGGGGAGACAGGAAGGGAATGCTATGCGGACAAGATAACTGGAATGGTCATTTGAATTGTGGGAGTATTGATCATCGTTCCGATTCAACAAATAGTACTGAAATATCCAAATGAGGAGGAGAGAGATACCAAAATCTAGAGAAATGGGATAAAAGCCCAATCTATTGACAAGAGGTTCCATGCGAGAGGGAAGCCAAAGAAATAGTGGCGTGAGATAACAATTATTAGCGTTCTTTAAAAGCCCTCTGACACAACCGGAAAATAAGATATTAACTAGGGATTTACGACCCCTGGGCTTATAGTTGTATAGGTAAGACCTAATATCTGATTCAACAGTCAAAGCTATTGTTAAGGTTTCCATAAAGAAGAAAACACAAATATAAATACAAGGAGGTCCCGGAACTAACGGGAGATTACCGTTATTGGAGAACAAAGAGAATGGAAGGGAGGCGTCCAAAATCTGACTCAGACAAAGAACCTGAATAGAAGCTGATATTACTAAAATCGTCAGGAAGGGCTTTAAATATAACTATTTTCTGTGAATTCTCGGTGTCAAAGTTTACGACTGCAGACAATTATAATAATGTAGTTATTGGCGGGGAAACGCTTTGAAACCGATAGACTAAAATTGACTTTAGATTGTAATTCATTTATTTGTATGTTTTGCCTGAAAAAATATGGTCGCTAGTGTTTGTATAAGATATGAACTGAACGTTTAATATGTTGTTTAGATTGAATTGAAAAAAGAAGTCATTAAAAATAATGGCAGGACAATTTCTATGTAATACGCTATTTTGCCCAAAATGATCTGCAAGAATAATGTATTGAGATGGGAGTCGCATTTAAATAAATGTATTATAGAGGAGAAGGTCACCTAAAGTTAAATGTAGGGAATAACGGAGAGATACGATAACCAGAATGTTATATTTTTATGAATCGACGGACATACGATAAACTTAAACAGAGAAAATGGATTGTGGCATCTAGAGGGAAAATGCATTATAGCTTAGAATTACTTTTCAAAAGTGGCTAAAAGTTCCAAATACATTTTTTTTAAAGGAGCTAAATATCGTAAGGATAGTCTGAAAGGATGCTACAGCCAGCTGGGCATTCAATGGGGCTATATAGTGCAGCGCTTTGGACTATAAAATAGGTAAAGAATAGTTGAATTGTAAAAAGTTGTGATTGTTTTCCCAGTATTGATTTTTGGTAACGTCAGTGAATTCAACATGAAGTTACCGTATTCTAAAAACATTATCTGTTATTACGGAGAACAAGTAAATGTCTTATCTTAAAGGGACAGTGCACATTTATCACAGTGGTTTGAGTGTATGGCAGTGTATAAAATATTTTGGGACGACAATTTGAAGATAGACTGAATGAGTTACATGAAACATCGAGAGATTTAAAACAAATGATCTTGAAGGGATTATCATAATTATTAGGTTTTGTTGTTGTAGTAAAAGTTTGGGTTAAGGGGATTTCCCTGTTACCAGAGACAATATATCTTAAAGGGGTACACTCACATATGGATTATTAGGAGTTTTAATTAGACAAGTGAATATCGTATTGGGAATAGAGTCGTAATTAAAATACTAAGTCAAAGACGAGACAGTTACTTAAATCAAAATGAATTCTAAATAATAACGAAGAGACAATTAAGATTTATGCCCATCAAAATGTTTTTAGAAAATTAGCGAATTTAGAGATATTGGTTGGTGTTGTAAATTATAATTCAAGATTTGAACAGATGAGATAAATTAGGTTTGGTTTATCGAACAACAATAATTTACAATTCATTGAAAGTCGTTACGGATTGGGTCGAGGTTGAGCGCTTGTTGATGACATCACTCGCAAGGCACTTTTGTCACCATGGTTAAGTAAACATATACATTGACGTTGTTTAAAACTAATGATTAATGATTTGAGTTAAAGGGGAATTATCATTAGGTTTAGTTTATAGTTCACTTTTGAGTTTCTGAATCGAAGTAGCATAGTGAATGCTAGTTAGGCATTTTGAGTTCTTCTGGGAATATTGATGTTTAGGTGTCTCACTTTTAGATATCTCCTGGGATTATAATCTTGGGGAGAGTGGGTGAGATTGAGGCCATAAACGACCAAATTGAAAAAGGCCTGGAAGGTTTGCAAATATATACACATAAAACATTTGTTAGGACTATTTGTTTTAGTGCAAAGGTATTTTAAAGAGGCACGCTCACATATGGAACTTTATGAGTTTTTATTTTATGAGTTTTAATTACACAAGTGAAATTTTTTAATTTAAGTATAAAGGATTCGTTAATATGTCTAAGGTAGTATGAAACATGACTATAAAAGGGTGGTATGACCTATTGACCTTATCATGGCTATCTTTTGGGGTCTGATCAGCCTCAGGGGAGAGCCATTTGTATAATGAATGTGTGGTCATTTGGGTTACTAGTTTTAAGGTAAATTCATTATAACGGAGTTTTAGTTTGGGGTTAGAATTATTGTTTGAATCACTGATGAGAAAGTGTTTCAGGATTCTGATTTACAATATTAGCTGTGAAGTGTTTGAATTGGCTATTATTGATTTGGTATTACAACAGAAAATAATCCTATTTATCATTGAGAATAAATAGGGAGATAAAACATGGTCCTTTGAGGTTTGGACAGGACACCGTATTAAGCCAATAGGGCAGGAAATTACATAGAAAAATAAGTTTCAGTTCTTAGGGGTGATAAATTACTGTAGATAAGGTATTCCACACTATGAAACATATATTAAATTCATGTTATTGTCAGATAGAATACTGAGGATCTCTGAAGGAAAGAGCTTGTAAGTGTAGGAAGGATTTTGAATATGGTTAGCATTAATTTTGGCTTTGTTTGACTATTAGGATTTTCTTTAAATAGTATTACATTTGACAGGAATATATGACATCTGTAATGATTTAGGATTTTTGTAAGGATTAAGATAGATTGATTAAGGAAATGTAAGGACTTTAGAGATTGCCACTTATATACATGTTTTTTCTCAAATCAATGATTTTAGATAAAGTCAAACAGTGAGACGCTTAGTGGCATTTGAGAGATAGGAGAGAAAGGGGTTACTGCTGAAATCGGTAAATATATATATTTAAGAACATATATAAATAGCACAGATACTTCTTAAACTAGATAAGACACTGGACAGAGAATTGATACAGGATTGATATGAATGGATGCCCAAGGGAGAATTGGACACACATGATAATGTCAGAATAGAAGGATAATTTACTAATCCTACCTAAGTCATTATTTAGGGTGTATAAGGTTGTTACCTGGGCAGAGTCAGGTATCAAAAGGGGGATGGGTAAGTTAGTGGCCTATTGGATAATAAACTAATAATAAAAATTTATAATAAAAAATAAAATGTTAAAAATGTTTAGCTAACAAATAGGCATAGAAATTAAATATATAATCAGATAAAACATATGAGAAACTGTTTGTTAACCAAGCCTGTATGTACAGGATTTTATGCATTACAGGTGAACTACAGGTGAAGTCACTCAATCCAGTCCTAGAGGCTTGTTGGGGGACCATACCAAGGATCCCTGGTGACAGCTAGCTGAAAGAGCTACCCGGATTCATATCGCACGGCGGGGGGGTAAGACACCTAACACTGCGAACAATAAACAGTGTTCGAGAGGAGAACTGGAATTAACCGAATTCCGGGGGCCATCTCTCGAATGAAGTAACTCTCCCTGTCTTGTCACCCCTGTTTTTGTTCATAGAAGTGAAGATGTGTCTGGCTCTTGCTTGTGATGTGTTCTCGGGGAGAGGCTGGCGCTGTTCATCTGAGCTGTCTTATCGTGGGTGCCATATTCCTGATACAGCACGTCCTACCTGAGTATGCGGAGAGTGGTAATTTGACCAATGGTTTAGACGATGAGGATTTTGTTCCAAAACAAGCTTAAGAGATCCCTAGATATGGGTAGACAGGAAGTTAGAGTAGAGGTTGGGAAGGATCTCTCAATGGAGTTTTATGTAGTCCAAATGGGGTCTCTAACTACATGGCAGTCTAGGACTCTGAGCCATTATGGCATATATCAGTGCAGGTTCCCATATTGACCAACACTAAAACGGAAAATACATACGAACGATGGTCAGACCGTGACAGAACCCCCCCAAGGTGCGGACTCCGAACGCACAACCTAAACCTATAGGGGAGGGTCTGGGTGGGCATCTGTCCACGGTGGCGGCTCTGGCGCTGGACGTGGACCCCACTCCATAATTGTCTTAGTCCACCTCCCTTAGCGTCCCTTGAGTGGCGACCCTCGTCGCTAACCTTGGCTTAGGAAACCTAACAACGGGCCCCACTGGACTGAGGGGCAGCTCCGGACTGAGGTAGCTCAGGACTGAGGGGTAGCTCAGGACTGAGGGGTAGCTCGGGACTGAGGGGTAGCTCGGGACTGAGGGGTAGCTCGGGACTGAGGGGAAGCTCGGGACTGAGAGGAAGCTCAGGAGTGAGAGGAAGCTCAGGACTGAGAGGAAGCTCAGGACTGAGAGGAAGCTCCGGCAGGTTGATGGATCTAGCAGATCCTGGCTGGCTGGTGGTTCCGGCAGATCCTGGCTGACTGGCAGATCCTGGCTGAATGGCGAATCCTGGCAGACTGGCGGATCCCGGCAGACTGGCGGATCCTGGCTCACTGGCAGTTCTGGCAGATCCTGGCTGACTAGCGGATCCTGGCAGACTGGTGGATCCTGGCAGACTGGCGGATCCTGTCTGACTGGCGGATCTAACTGATCCTGGCAGACTGGCGGCACTTGCGGCACTGGCCAGACTGGCGGCACTGGCGGCGCTGGGCAGACTGACGGCACTGGCGGCGCTGGGCAGACTGACGGCACTGGCGGTGCTGGGCAGACTGGCGGCACTGGCGGCGCTGGGTATAGACTAGCGGCGCTGGGCAGACTGGCGGCGTTGGGCAGACTGACGGCACTGGCGGCGCTGGGCAGACTGACAGCACTGGCGGTGCTGGGCAGACTGACAGCACTGGCGGCGCTGGGCAGACTGACGGCACTGGCGGCACTGGGCAGACTGGAGGCACTGGGCAGACTGGCGGCACTGGCGGCGCTGGGCAGACTGGCGGCGCTGGGCAGACTGGCGGCACTGGAAGAGTCTGGTTGACTGGCAGATCTGGAAGACCTGGTTGACTGGCAGATCTGGAACAGTCTGACTGACTGGCGGATCTGGAAGAGTCTGGTTGACTGGCAGATCTGGAAGAGTCTGGTTGACTGGCAGATCTGGAAGAGTCTGGCTGACTGGCGGATCTGGAAGAGTCTGGCTGACTGGCGGATCTGGAAGAGTCTGGCTGACTGACGGATCTGGAAGAGTCTGGTTGACTGGCGGATCTGGAAGGGTCTGGCTGACTGGCAGATCTGGAAGAGTCTGGTTGACTGGCAGATCTGGAAGAGTCTGGTTGACTGTCGGATCTGGAAGAGTCTGGTTGACTGGCAGATCTGGAAGGGTCTGGCTGACTGGCGGATCCTGGCAGACTGACGGATCTGGCTGCTCCACGCTGACTGGCGGCTCTGGCTGCTCCACGCTGACTGGCGGCTGTGGCTGCTCCATATAGGCTGACAGCTCTGGCGGCTTCTTACAGACTGGCAGCTCTGGCGGCTCCGTGCAGACTGGCAGCTCCTTGCAGACTGGCAGCTCCTTGCAGACTGACAGCTCCGTGTAGACTGGCAGCTCCGTGCAGACTGGCAGCTCCTTGCAGACTGGCAGCTCCTTGCAGACTGACAGCTCTGGCTGCTCCATGCAGACTGGCAGCTCTGGCTGCTTCATGCAGACTGACAGCTCTGGCTGCTCCATGCAGACTGGCAGCTCTGGCTGCTTCATGCAGACTGACAGCTCTGGCTGCTCCATGCAGACTGACAGCTCTGGCTGCGCTGAACAGGCAGGAGACTCCAGCAGCGCTTTAGAGGAGGAAAGCTCTGACAGCGCTAGATAGGCGGGAGACTCCGGCTGCGCTGGAGATGAGGAAAGCTCTGACAGCGCTAGATAGGCGGGAGACTCCGGCAGCGCTGGAGAGGCGAGGCGCACTATAGGCCTGATGCGTGGTGCTGGCACTGGTGGTACTGGACCGAGAACACGCACAGGAAGCCTGGTGCGGGGAGCTGCCAACGGAGACCTGGTGCGTGAAGGTGGTACAGGATAGACCGGACCGTGCAGGCGCACTGGAGCTCTTGAGCACCGAGCCTGCCCAACCTTACCTGGCTCGATGCCCACTCTTGCCCGGCCGATACGAGGAGCTGGAATATACCGCACCGGGCTATGCAGCTGCACTGGGGACACCGTGCGCACCACTGCATAACACGGTGCCTGCCCGGTCTCTCTAGCCCCCCGGTAAGCACAGGGAGTTTGCGCAGGTCTCCTACCTGGCGTAGCCCTACTCCCTGTGAGCCACCCCCCAAGAAATTTTTGGAGCTGACTCTCGGGCTTCCTTTGCCAACCATGTTCCCTCATATCGCCGGCTCCTCTCTCCGGCTGCCTCTGCTCTCCTCGCTGCCTCCACCTGTTCCCATGGAAGGCGATCCCTTCCCGCCAGGATCTCCTCCCATGTGTAGCAACCCTTGCCATCCAATATATCGTCCCATGTCCAATCCTCATTGCGCCGCTGTTGCTGCCTTTGTTGCTTCTCCTGTGGCTCCTGCCTGTTGACACGCTGCTTGGTCCTGTTGTGGTGGGTGATTCTGTAACTGTTTTCTAGGTGTGAAGGAGAGTCGGACCAAGATGCAGCGTGTAGATTGCGATCCATGTTTAATAAACAAACATAAAACACGAATCAATTATAAACACTACAAAACAAAGAACGTAATGAACGTAACGAAAACCGAAACAGCCTATACTTGTGTAAACTAACACAGAGACAGGAACAAGGACACTAAGGACAATCACCCACAAAACCCAACACAAAACAGGCTACCTAAATATGGTTCCCAATCAGAGACAATGACTAACACCTGCCTCTGATTGAGAACCATATCAGGCCAAACATAGACGAACCAGACACACAACATAGAATGCCCACTCAGCTCACGTCCTGACCAACACTAAAACAGGGAAAATACATACGAACGATGGTCAGACCGTGACAGAAACAGTCATGGCGAATGCAAGTAGTGGGTTATGTTTAGGTGATGTTTTGATGACAAGAAATATCTCTAATAAAAATAGAAATAGGCTTTTTAATATTACAATATAACTACATGTGTGATTGGATGTATAACCGCATTATCTACCAAGAGAATTCTCTTCGATTATAATCACAGCCGTATATATCCCCCCCCAAGCAGACACATCGATGGCTCTGAAAGAACTTTATTTAACTCTTTGCAAACTGGAAACCATTTATCCGGAGGCTGCATTCATTGTAGCTGGGGATTTTAACAAAGCTAATCTGAAAACAAGACTCCCTAAATTTTATCAGCATATCGATTGCGCAACCAGGGGTGGTAAAACCTTGGATCATTGTTACTCTAACTTCCGCGACACATATAAGGCCCTGCCCCGCCCCCCTTTTGGAAAAGCTGACCACGACTCCATTTTGTTGATCCCTGCCTACAGACAGAAACTTAAACAAGAGGCTCCCACGCTGAGGTTTGTCCAACGCTGGTCCGACCAAGCTGACTCCACACTCCAAGACTGCTTCCATCACTGGACTGGGACATGTTTCGTATTGCGTCAGATAAAAATATTGACGAATACGCTTATTCGGTGTGCGAGTTCATTAGAACGTGAGTTGAAGATGTCGTTCCCATTGCAACGATAAAAACATTCCCTAACCAGAAACCGTGGATTGATGGCAGCATTCGTGTGAAACTGAAAGCGCGAACCACTGCTTTTAATCAGGGCAAGGTGTCTGGTAACATGACCAAATACAAACAGTGCAGCTATTCCCTCCGCAAAGCTATTAAACAAGCTAAGCGTCAGTACAGAGACAAAGTAGAATCTCAATTCAACGGCTCAGACACAAGAGGCATGTGGCAGGGTCTACAGTCAATCACGGACTACAAGTAGAAACCCAGCCCAGTCACGGACCAGGATGTCTTGCTCCCAGGCAGACTAAATAACTTTTTGCCTGCTTTGAGGACAATACAGTGCCACTGACACGGCCTGCAACGAAAACATGCGGTCTCTCCTTCACTGCAGCCGAGGTGAGTAAGACATTTAAACGTGTTAACCCTCGCAAGGCTGCAGGCCCAGACGGCATCCCCAGCCGCGCCCTCAGAGCATGCGCAGACCAGCTGGCCGGTGTGTTTACGGACATATTCAATCAATCCCTATACCAGTCTGCTGTTCTCACATGCTTCAAGAGGGCCACCATTGTTCCTGTTCCCAAGAAAGATAAGGTAACTGAGCTAAACGACTACCGCCCCGTAGCACTCACTTCCGTCATCATGAAGTGCTTTGAGAGACTAGTCAAGGACCATATCACCTCCACCCTACCTGACACCCTAGACCCACTCCAATTTGCTTAACGCCCAAATAGGTCCACAGACGATGCAATCTCAACCACACTGCACACTGCCCTAACCCATCTGGACAAGAGGAATACCTATGTGAGAATGCTGTTCATCGACTACAGCTCAGCATTTAACACCATAGTACCCTCCAAACTCGTCATCAAGCTCGAGACCCTGGGTCTCGACCCCGCCCTGTGCAACTGGGTACTGGACTTCCTGAAGGGCCGCCCCAGGTGGTGAGGGAAGGCAACAACATCTCCTCCCCGCTGATCCTCAACACGGGGCTCCACAAGGGTGCGTTCTGAGCCCTCTCCTGTACTCCATGTTCACCCACGACTGCGTGGCCACGCACGCCTCCAACTCAATCATCAAGTTTGCGGACGACACAACAGTGGTAGACTTGATTACCAACAACGACGAGACGGCCTACAGGGAGGAGGTGAGGGCCCTCGGAGTGTGGTGTCAGGAAAATAACCTCACACTCAACGTCAACAAAACTAAGGAGATGATTGTGGACTTCAGGAAACAGCAGAGGGAACACCCCCCTATCCACATCGATGGAACAGTAGTGGAGAGGGTAGCAAGTTTTACGTTCCTCGGCATACACATCACAGACAAACTGAATTGGTCCACTCACACTGACAGCGTCGTGAAGAAGGCGCAGCAGCGCCTCTTCAACCTCAGGAGGCTGAAGAAATTCGGCTTGTCACCAAAAGCACTCACAAACTTCTACAGATGCACAATCGAGAGCATCCTGGCGGGCTGTATCACCGCCTGGTACGGCAACTGCTCCACCCTCAACCGTAAGGCTCTCCAGAGGGTAGTGAGGTCTGCACAACGCATCACCGGGGCAAACTACCTGCCCTCCAGGACATCTACACCACCCGATGTTACAGGAAGGCCATAAAGATCATCAAGGACATCAACCACCCTAGCCACTGCCTGTTCACCCCGTTATCATCCAGAAGGCGAGGTCAGTACAGGTGCATCAAAGCTGGGACCGAGAGACTGAAAAACAGCTTCTATCTCAAGGCCATCAGACTGTTAAACAGCCACCACTAACATTGAGTGGCTGCTTCCAACACACTGACATTGACCCAACTCCAGCCACTTTAATAATGGGAATTGATGGGAAATGATGTAAATATATCACTAGCCACTTTAAACAATGCTACCTTATATAATGTTACTTACCCTAAATTATTCATCTCATATGCATACGTATATACTGTACTCTATATCATCGACTGCATCCTTATGAAATACATGTATCACTAGCCACTTTAACTATGCCACTTTATTTACTTTGTCTACATACTCATCTCATATGTATATACTGTACTCGATACCATCTACTGTATGCTGCCCTGTACCATCACTCATTCATATATCCTTATGTACATATTCTTTATCCCCTTACACTGTGTATAAGACAGTAGTTTTGGAATTGTTAGTTAGATTACTTGTTGGTTATCACTGCATTGTCGGAACTAGAAGCACAAGCATTTTGCTACACTCGCATTAACATCTGCTAACCATGTGTATGTGACAAATAAAAATTGATTTGATTTGATTTATAATATTTAATCAACGGATGGATATGTTAAGGGAATTTTTATCAATAATGACTAATTATGTATACATTTCAATCAGGACTGACTAATCAGAATACTATTATGTTACTGTATATGTACTAATCAGAATACTATTATGTTACTGTATATGTACTAATCAGAATACTATTATGTTACTGTATATGTACTAATCAGAATACTATTATGTTACTGTATATGTACTAATCAGAATACTATTATGTTACTGTATAAGTACCAATCAGAATACTATTATGTTACTGTATAGATGTATGAGTTTTCTTTCTTGATCCCAGTACTGAATATAATGTGTGTGAATGTCATCAAGAGGTAGAACAATGACTGTCTGTTCCTTGGTAGGAATGAATGAACGATATCTTCATACTGGCTAGAATGCTTATCTACACCGGAAAACCTTGGCTCAGCCATAAATGATATTAAATTGGTAGGGAGACAGATGTGGGAAGGCTTGAGATACAGCCTTTGTACTGGAACGGAGATGGCACGGATTGGTGTTGAAACTAATGATGTCATTTTCAGTTTATAACCTAAACTGTATCGTATTCAGTACTCTCGTGAATAAACTCTGCTGTTGGACTTTAAGACTGGGCTCTGTCTATTATTATAGAAAAATAATTCTACTACTGTATAGCCTGGTTGTTGATATTAAATGGTGCTTTGTATCAGTCATTCTACTACTGTATAGCCTGGTTGTTAGTGTTGTTATTAAATGGTGCTTTGTATCAGTCATTCCTCTACTGTATAGCCTGGTTGTTGTTATTAAATGGTGCTTTGTATCAGTCATTCTACTACTGTATAGCCTGGTTGTAGTTATTAAATGGTGCTTTGTATCAGTCATTCTACTACTGTATAGCCTGGTTGTTAGTGTTGTTATTAAATGGTGCTTTGTATCAGTCATTCTACTACTGTATAGCCTGGTTGTTGTTATTAAATGGTGCTTTGTATCAATTCTACTACTGTATAGCCTGGTTGTTAGTGTTGTTATTAAATGGTGCTTTGTATCAGTCATTCTACTACTGTATAGCCTGGTTGTTGTTATTAAATGGTGCTTTGTATCAGTCATTCTACTACTGTATAGCCTGGTTGTTGTTATTAAATGGTGCTTTGTATCAGTCATTCTACTACTGTATAGCCTGGTTGTCAGTGTTGTTATTAAATGGTGCTTTGTATCAGTCATTCTTCTACTGTATAGCCTGGTTGTTGTTATTAAATTGTGCTTTGTATCAGTCATTCTACTACTGTGCGAAACCTTCAGCCCCGCCCCTTGGCCGGCAGTGGGGTGCTAGAGGTGGTTAGCGTCCCGTTCCCTGGATTGGACAGGGCACTATAGATACTTCACGTTATCTCGGTATAACCAGGACCGCTCGCGTAGCCCTGCCTCTCTTTCTATATCGAAGCGTTGTCCGCGTAGAGAGGTCTTTTGCCTTGTCACTCTCAACGGTCTAACTCTAGCTGGGATGTGTGAACCCCACATTTATCCTCTAGTATCTTTGTTTCACCACTAATTGGTCCTTGAGTTATTATTAAGCACTAGTCCTACCAGTCTCTATATGATTTCCCTGTGGTTGAGTGTTTCCCCTCTGTGATGTATCTAGTTTAAAGTGTGAAGACCTTTAGTCAACTTAGTCTCACTACTCTGCCCGTCGGCTATGTATCACTTGGAAAATAAAACTTAGATAGATCGATAAGACAATTAAATGAATCACTACTGGACACACCTTCCTCCTTGTCTTTTAATGGTAACTCATTCTGTCATAGAGCATTGACACCCGTTTCCAGTGTCCCGGTAGCGGGGAGTGTCAGAGTTGTTATCTCCCGTGCCGTTAACCTCTTGAAACTCCCCATCCCGGATCCGGGATTGTGACTAAGCCTCAGGCTCATTAGCATAACGCAACGTTAACGATTTCTGAAAATCGCAAATAAAATTAAAATAATGCGTTTGCTCTCAAGCTTAGCCTTTTCTTAACAACACTGTCATCTCAGATTTTCAAAATATGCTTTTGAACCATAGAAATTGACTAATTTGTGTAAGAGTATGCAAAGCTAGCATAGCATTTTGTGTAGCATGTAGCACGCAACATTTTCACAAAAGCCAGATAACCAAATAAATAAAATCATTTACCTTTGAAGAGCTTCTGATGTTTTCAATGAGGAGACTCCCAGCCACATACCAAATGCGCAGTGTTTCCTGAAAGCGTCTGTGTGTAGGAGAAATCGTTCCGTTTTCTACATTGCGCCTGGCTACCTATGAAACGAACCGAAAATGCAGTCACCTACAACGTGAAACTTTTTCCGGATTAACTACATAATATCGACCGAAACATGGCAAACGTTGTTTGGAATCAATCCTCAAGGTGTTTTTTCACATATCTCTTCATTGACATGCAGTTCGTGGAAGCTTGCTTCTCTCTCTGTGCCCCATGGAAAAATACTGGCAGGTGACTTTTGCGCACCAATTTCGGCGCAGGACACCGGGCGGACACGTGGTAAATGTGGTCTCTTATGGTCAATCTTCCAACGATCTGCCTACAAATACGACACAATGCTGCAGACACCTTGGGGAAACGACAGAAAGGGCAGACTCATTCCTCTTGCGTTCACAGCCATATAAGGAGATCATGAAAGACAGAGCCTCAAAAATCCTTGTCATTTCCTGGATGCCAAGTCATCTTGGTTTTGCCTGAAGCTCACGTTAAAGGGCACGCACAGAGAAGATATTTGTATTTCTGGACACGTCAGAGTGTTTTCTTTCGAACAGTAGCAATTATATGCATAGTCGAGCATCTTTTTGTGACAAAATATCTTGTTTAAAACGGGAACGTTTTTCTTCCAAAAATGAAATAGCGCCACCATAAGTGTAAGAGGTTAACTGTCTTTGAGAGAACCTTTTACTCGAGACAAAATACGACTACCGTTTATTTTTGAAAACACTCTGTTTTTTGTCTTTTACAATCAAACACACTTCAAAATACACAATTTGTTGCTCGGTCACACACAGCGTTAATCAAAAACATGCAAATGCCTTAATGCTCTATAAAATGCCTGGTACAATAATAACACTTATCTCTATATTAAATGCTATAATAGTTCTTTAATTACCTTTGAGAGATGACGGGGAGACCCACGATCAGGAGCAGAGTTTCAATCGGTCAGAGTAATTTCTGAATTTAGTTAGGTTGCGACTCCCCTCTACTGTCTGAAAGGTTGACTTTGAGTCGGTGGTTTACTAAATTTAGAGATTCAAGTTAGACTGGAGAGATCAGAGATTCTCCGCTGAGCTACCGCAGTATCTGTGGCGAGAAATACCTAGCCGGGATGAGG
Source organism: Oncorhynchus masou masou (assembly GCF_036934945.1). NCBI lineage: Eukaryota > Metazoa > Chordata > Actinopteri > Salmoniformes > Salmonidae > Oncorhynchus > Oncorhynchus masou. The sequence continues at coordinate 34,595,480 of NC_088225.1, forward strand.
AGCTCAATCAATTAAGATATTTTGCATCCTGATTGTGCCAGGCGAAAGGCACTCTGACAACAATACTACTGTCCAATAGCTAAACGGCAAGAGCCCAAGTTCCAGCAAATTAGAATCTATAGATAATTTTAGTAGTTTAAAACCTCTTGAATCTCCCCATCCCGGATCCGGGATCGTGACTAAAGCCTCAGGCTCATTAGCATAACACAACGTTAACGATTTCTGAAAATCGCAAATAAAATGAAAATAATGCGCCTGCTCTCAAGCTTAGCATTTTCTTAACAACATTGTCATCTCAGATTTTCAAAATATGCTTTTGAACCATAGCAATTGACTAATTTGTGTAAGAGTATGCTAAGCTAGCTTAGCATTTTGAGTAGCATTTAGCACGCAACATTTTCACAAAAACCAGATAACCAAATAAATAAAATAATTTACCTTTGAAGAGCTTCGGATGTTTTCAATGTGGAGACTCTCAGTTACATACCAAATGCGCAGTTTTTCCTGAAAGCGTCTGTGTGTAGGAGAAATCGCTCCGTTTTGTACATCACATTTGGCTACCGAAACGAACCGAAAATTCAGTCACCTACAACGTCAAACTTTTTCCGAATTAACTCCATAATATCGACCGAAACATGGCAAACGCTGTTTGGAATCAATCCTCAAGGTGTTTTTTCACATCTCTTCATTGATATATCGTTCGTGGAAGCCTGCATTCTTCTCTAAATTCCATGGAAAAATACTTGCAGCTGACTTTTGCGCACCAATTTCGGCGCAGGAAACCGGGCGGACACCTGGTAAATGTGGTCTCTTATGGTCAATCTTCCAATGATATGCCTACAAATACGTCACAATGCTGCAGACACCTTGGGGAAACGACAGAAAGGGCAGACTTACTCCTCTCGCATTCACAGCCATATAAGGAGACAATGGAAAACAGAGCCTCAAAAATCCTGCTCATTTCCTGGATGCCGTCTCATCTTGGTTTTGCCTGAAGCTCACGTTCTAGGGCACGCACAGAAAATATCTTTGCAGTTCTGGACACGTCAGAGTGTTTTCTTTCGAAAGCTATCAATTATATGCATAGTCGAGCATCTTTTTGTGACAAAATATCTTGTTTAAAACGGGAACGTTTTTCATCCAAAAATGAAATTGCGCCCCTAGAGTTTCAACAGGTTAACTCAATTTTGGGATTCAAGTTAGACTGGAGAGATCAGAGGTTCTCCGCTGAGCTACCGCAGTGTCTGTGGCGAGAAATACCTAGCCGGGATGAGGAGCTCAATCAATTAAGATATTTTGCATCCTGATTCTGCCAGGCGAAAGGCACTCTGACAACAATACTACTGTCCAACAGCTAAACGGCAAGAGCCCAAGTTCCAGCAAGTTAGAATCTGTAAGTGATTTGAGTCAGGTGGCAATTACCCGAAGTCAAATGGTTGTCTAAATGAATTCAGAATTCAAGAAGTCAGCGCCAAAGTAATGGCAAATGTCTCTTTATATACCTTTTGATTCTCTGCACCCGATCCGCTGCCCCTCCCCTTCCCTCAGAGCAGAGAGGGTGATGACATATCTTAAAACAGGAAATACTTTTCTTACAGTGCATATATGGGCCTCTGGTTATGACAGAGCCTATTACTCTAGCAACAATGAGGAAACACTTTTCTTACAGTGTGCATATGGGCCTCTGTTTATGACAGTGCCCTTACTCTATCAGCAATGAGTCTATCAGCTGTTCCCATTCAGAGGTGTCATTGAGGCAGAGGGTGATTCTTCCTGACACCAGTCAGGTTCAGTAGTTGGTTGGCTTGAGTCGTCTTCTGGTGGCTTTGCCCAATCCGGTATTTCAGTAGGCGAGGTCATCTCTGTCTCCACCCTTGGTGGGTGAGACAGAGGAAGAGGACCAGGAGGTAGATCCATTTGGCGTTTTACTACAATCAGTGTTCCATAACATCAGTGTTCCATTACATCAGTGTTCCATTACATCAGTGTTCCATTACATCAGTGTTCCATAACATCAGTGTTCCATAACATCAGTGTTCCATAACATCAGTGTTCCATAACATCAGTGTTCCATTACATCAGTGTTCCATTACATCAGTGTTCCATAACATCAGTGTTCCATAACATCAGTGTTCCATTACATCAGTGTTCCATAACATCAGTGTTCCATTACATCAGTGTTCCATTACATCAGTGTTCCATTACATCAGTGTTCCATTACATCAGTGTTCCATAACATCAGTGTTCCATAACATCAGTGTTCCATAACATCAGTGTTCCATAACATCAGTGTTCCATAACATCAGTGTTCCATAACATCAGTGTTCCATAACATCAGTGTTCCATTACATCAGTGTTCCATTACATCAGTGTTCCATTACATCAGTGTTCCATAACATCAGTGTTCCATTACATCAGTGTTCCATAACATCAGTGTTCCATAACATCAGTGTTCCATTACATCAGTGTTCCATTACATCAGTGTTCCATTACATCAGTGTTCCATAACATCAGTGTTCCATTACATCAGTGTTCCATAACATCAGTGTTCCATAACATCAGTGTTCCATTACATCAGTGTTCCATTACATCAGTGTTCCATAACATCAGTGTTCCATTACATCAGTGTTCCATTACATCAGTGTTCCATTACATCAGTGTTCCATTACATCAGTAAATGACTGGTAAGTCAAAGGTAACACGCTCCTGAGTGGCGCAGCGGTCTAAGGCATCTCAGAGCTAGAGGTGTCACTACAGACCCTGGTTCAGTCCCAGGCTGTATCACAGCGGTCTAAGGCACAGCATCTCAGAGCTAGAGGTGTCACTCCAGACCCTGGTTCAGTCCCAGGCTGTATCACAGCGGTCTAAGGCACAGCATCTCAGAGCTAGAGGTGTCACTACAGACCCTGGTTCAGTCCCAGGCTGTATCACAGCGGTCTAAGGCACAGCATCTCAGAGCTAGAGGTGTCACTCCAGACCCTGGTTCAGTCCCAGGCTGTATCACAGCGGTCTAAGGCACAGCATCTCAGAGCTAGAGGTGTCACTCCAGACCCTGGTTCAGTCCCAGGCTGTATCACAGCGGTCTAAGGCACAGCATCTCAGAGCTAGAGGTGTCACTCCAGACCCTGGTTCGTTCCCAGGCTGTATCACAGCGGTCTAAGGCACAGCATCTCAGAGCTAGAGGTGTCACTCCAGACCCTGGTTCGTTCCCAGGCTGTATCTCAACAGATACAATAACGATCGGGAAAGGCAACACAATTGGCCCAGCATCGTCTGGTGTTACGAATCCCTTTTGGCCCGACAGTCTAGGGGGGATGGTAATGAGACTCGTAACATAACTCATGCAAATTATTATTGTGACAAAGTAAAAGTGTGAACGAAATAACCACGACAACAGAAATCTACCGTCAAACTCTAGGTTTATTTATAAACACACGGTAATGGGGGGAGCAGGAAAAGGGGCTGAGCTGGACCCAAGGAAAGAAACAATAAGTATTCAAAAACACCCCTAAGCTAGACTAGCCTACTTTAACAACAGCTAACTAACCAAAAATACAGTGGGTGGTCCGCCCAGTTCTAACTAGTGTATTTAACAAAGTTCACCTACGGGTAGTGTATGCCCATGGGCGACTTGTCTTGGTTTCCCCCTTTTCCCACCAGCAACAAAAACACCATAACCAAAAACAATACTCACAGGTGAGGACAAAGTGCTATGAGCTGCTTAAACAAAAGAGAGGTTAAGACACAAAGCGAGAGTGAAACACAGAGACCTACAGACATGGCATTTACAGAGAGATTGAGCTGAGCTGAGCTCTAGAACAAACAAATGATGGGGTTTTTAAACCATGGGGAAGGAACTGTGATAGGTCAGGAAATAGGAGGAGGTGTGTCTTCTGATTGATGATTGATTGTTGACTGATTGGGGAGTGATGATTTTCACCTGAGAGGGGAGAAGGAGAGAAAAGAACACAGGATACACACACACACAGGATAACTGTATCCGTAACACTGGCTGGTAATAGTGTTATTATTAATGACTATAACTCTATCACTAATCACCTGGCTGGTAATAGTGTTATTATTAATGACTATAACTAATCACCTGGCTGGTTATAGTGTTATTAATAATAATGATAATGTATTTCATGTCATGTTTGTTTCATGTTTCAACCAGTCGCAGGTTAAGATCAACCTGACAGAGGAAACGTAAAATCAATAAACAAACTGTTTTCACAATTAACAAGCCTTTTCTTATTTCAAGTATGTTTTATTATGAAAAGTACAATATATCCTTGTATACTTGTACAACTATGGAGAGTATGTCCATATATAATTATACAATTTGTTATTCAACATAAAAGACAACAAATTATCACATTGGTATTTTAACAGTGTTGTAAGAGGTCCTCACAACTATAGAAAGACGCGCATATGTGCCCAGAGTGTGTGTGTGTCCAGAGTATGTGTGTGTGTGTCCAGAGTGTGTGTCCAGTGTGTGTGTGTGTCCAGTGTGTGTGTGTGTGTGTGTCCAGAGTGTGTGTGTGTCCAGACTGTGTGTGTGTCCAGAGTGTGTGTGTGTCCAGACTGTGTGTGTGTCCAGAGTGTGTGTGTGTGTGTGTGTGTATTTGTGTGTATTTGTCCAGTGTGTGGGTGTGTGTGTGTGTGTGTGTGTGTGTGTGTATTTGTCCAGTGTGTGTTTGTCCAGTGTGTGTGTGTCCAGTGTGTGTGTGTGTCCAGAGTGTGTGTGTGTGTCCAGAGTATGTGTGTGTGTCCTGTGTGTGTGTGTGTCCAGTGTGTGTGTGTGTGTAAACTGTGTGTGTGTGTGTATTTGTCCAGTGTGTGTTTGTCCAGTGTGTGTGTATGTGTGTGTGTATTTGTCCAGTGTGTATTTGTCCTGTGTGTGTCCTGTGTGTGTGTGTCGTGTGTGTGTGTGTCCACTGTGTGTGTGTGTGTGTATTTGTCCAGTGTGTGTGTGTCCAGAGTGTGTGTGTGTCCTGTGTGTGTCCTGTGTGTGCGTGTCGTGGGTGTGTGTGTCCACTGTGTGTGTGTGTGTGTGTATTTGTCCAGTGTGTGTGTGTCCAGAGTGTGTGTGTGTCCTGTGTGTGTCCTGTGTGTCCAGTGTGTGTGTGTGTGTGTGTGTGTGTGTCCAGTGTGTGTCTGTCCAGAGTGTGTGTCTGTCCAGAGTGTGTGTGTGTCCAGTGTGTGTGTGTGTGTCGCCTGTGTGTGTGTGTGTATTTGTCCAGTGTGTGTTTGTCCAGTGTGTGTGTATCCAGAGTGTGTGTGTTTGTCCTGTGTGTGTGTGTGTGTGTGTGTGTGTGTGTGTGTGTGTGTGTGTGTGTGTGTGTGTGTGTGTGTGTGTGTGTGTGTGTGTGTGTGTGTGTGTGTGTGTGTGTTTGTGTGTGTGTATTTGTCCTGTGTGTGTGTCCTGTGTGTGTCCTGTGTGTGTGTGTGTGTGTGTGTGTGTGTGTGTGTATTTGTCCAGAGTGTGTTTGTCCAGTGTGTGTTTGTCCAGTGTGTGTGTGTCCAGCAGGTGTGCGTGTCCAGTGTGTGTGTGTGTGTGTGTGTGTGTGTGTGTCCAGTGTGTGTGTGTGTGTGTGTGTGTGTGTGTCCAGTGTGTGTGTGTGTGTGTCCAGTGAGTCACCATCAACCCAAACCCTAATGAGTCCAGTGTGTGTGTGTGTGTGTCCACTGTGTGTGTGTGTCATGTGTGTGTGTGTCCAGTGTGTGTGTGTGTCCTGTGTGTGTCCACTGTGTGTGTGTGTGTATTTGTCCAGTGTGTGTGTGTCCAGAGTGTGTGTGTGTCCAGTGTGTGTCCACTGTGTGTGTGTGTATTTGTCCAGTGTGTGTGTGTCCAGAGTGTGTGTGTGTGTGTTTGTCCTGTGTGTGTGTGTGTCCACTGTGTGTGTGTGTGTGTGTCCACTGTGTGTGTGTGTCGTGTGTGTGTGTCCAGTGTGTGTGTGTGTGTCCTGTGTGTGTCCACTGTGTGTGTGTGTATTTGTCCAGAGTGTGTTTGTCCTGTGTGTGTGTGTGTCCACTGTGTGTGTGTGTGTGTGTATTTGTCCAGAGTGTGTTTGTCCTGTGTGTGTGTGTGTCCTGTGTGTGTGTGTGTGTGTGTATTTGTCCAGTGTGTGTTTGTCCAGTGTGTGTGTGTGTGTGTATTTGTCCTGTGTGTGTGTGTGTCCTGTGTGTGTCCTGTGTGTGTCCAGTGTGTGTGTGTGTGTGTCCAGTGTGTGTGTGTGTGTGTCCAGTGTGTGTGTGTCCAGTGTGTGTGTGTGTGTGTGTGTATTTGTCCAGTGTGTGTGTGTGTGTGTGTGTGTGTGTGTGTGTGTGTGTGTGTGTGTGTGTGTGTGTGTGTGTATTTGTCCAGTGTGTGTTTGTCCAGTGTGTGTTTGTCCAGTGTGTGTGTGTGTGTATTTGTCCTGTGTGTGTCTGTCCTGTGTGTGTCCTGTGTGTGTCCAGTGTGTGTGTGTGTGTGTGTCCAGTGTGTGTGTGTGTGTGTGTGTGTGTGTGTGTGTGTGTGTGTGTGTGTGTGTGTGTGTCCAGCGTGTGTGTGTGTCATGTGTGTGTGTGTCCAGTGTGTGTGTGTGTCCTGTGTGTGTCCACTGTGTGTGTGTGTATTTGTCCAGTGTGTGTGTGTCCAGAGTGTGTGTGTGTCCAGTGTGTGTGTGTGTTTGTCCTGTGTGTGTGTGTGTCCTGTGTGTGTGTGTGTGTGTGTGTGTGTGTGTCCACTGTGTATGTGTGTGTGATTTTGTCCAGAGTTTGTTTGTCCAGTGTGTGTGTGTCCAGTGTGTGTGTGTCCAGTGTGTATTTGTCCAGTGTGTGTGTATCCAGGGTGTGTGTGTTTGTACTGTGTGTGTGTGTGTGTGTATTTGTCCAGTTTATGTGTGTGTGTGTGTGTGTCCAGCGTGTGTGTGTGTGTCCAGTGTGTGTGTGTGTCCTGTGTGTGTCCACTGTGTGTGTGTGTGTATTTGTCCAGTGTGTGTGTGTGTCCAGAGTGTGTGTGTGTCCAGTGTGTGTGTGTGTTTGTCCTGTGTGTGTGTGTGTGTCCACTGTGTATGTGTGTGTGTACTTGTCCAGAGTTTGTTTGTCCAGTGTGTGTGTGTCCAGTGTGTGTGTGTCCAGTGTGTATTTGTCCAGTGTGTGTGTATCCAGAGTGTGTGTGTTTGTCCTGTGTGTGTGTGTGTGTGTGTGTACTTGTCCAGAGTTTGTTTGTCCAGTGTGTGTGTGTCCAGTGTGTGTGTGTCCAGTGTGTGTGTGTCCAGCAGGTGTGTGTGTCCAGTGTGTGTGTGTGTGTGTGTGTGTGTGTGTGTCCACTGTGTGTGTGTGTCATGTGTGTGTGTGTCCAGTGTGTGTGTGTGTCCTGTGTGTGTCCACTGTGTGTGTGTGTATTTGTCCAGTGTGTGTGTGTCCAGAGTGTGTGTGTGTCCAGTGTGTGTCCACTGTGTGTGTGTGTATTTGTCCAGTGTGTGTGTGTCCAGAGTGTGTGTGTGTGTGTTTGTCCTGTGTGTGTGTGTGTCCACTGTGTGTGTGTGTGTGTGTCCACTGTGTGTGTGTGTCATGTGTGTGTGTGTCCAGTGTGTGTGTGTGTGTCCTGTGTGTGTCCACTGTGTGTGTGTGTATTTGTCCAGAGTGTGTTTGTCCTGTGTGTGTGTGTGTCCACTGTGTGTGTGTGTGTGTGTGTGTATTTGTCCAGAGTGTGTTTGTCCTGTGTGTGTGTGTGTCCTGTGTGTGTGTGTGTGTGTGTATTTGTCCAGTGTGTGTTTGTCAAGTGTGTGTGTGTGTGTGTGTGTATTTGTCCTGTGTGTGTGTGTGTCCTGTGTGTGTCCTGTGTGTGTCCAGTGTGTGTCCAGTGTGTGTGTGTGTGTGTCTGTCCAGTGTGTGTGTGTGTGTGTGTGTGTGTGTGTGTGTGTGTGTGTGTGTGTGTGTGTGTGTGTGTGTGTGTGTGTGTGTGTGTGTGTGTGTGTATTTGTCCAGTGTGTGTTTGTCCAGTGTGTGTGTGTGTGTGTATTTGTCCTGTGTGTGTCTGTCCTGTGTGTGTCCAGTGTGTGTGTGTGTGTCCAGTGTGTGTGTGTGTGTGTGTGTGTGTGTGTGTGTGTGTGTGTGTGTCCAGCATGTGTGTGTGTCATGTGTGTGTGTGTCCAGTGTGTGTGTGTGTCCTGTGTGTGTCCACTGTGTGTGTGTATTTGTCCAGTGTGTGTGTGTCCAGAGTGTGTGTGTGTCCAGTGTGTGTGTGTGTTTGTCCTGTGTGTGTGTGTGTCCTGTGTGTGTGTGTGTGTGTGTGTCCACTGTGTATGTGTGTGTGATTTTGTCCAGAGTTTGTTTGTCCAGTGTGTGTGTGTCCAGTGTGTGTGTGTCCAGTGTGTATTTGTCCAGTGTGTGTGTATCCAGGGTGTGTGTGTTTGTACTGTGTGTGTGTGTGTGTGTATTTGTCCAGTTTATGTGTGTGTGTGTGTGTGTCCAGCGTGTGTGTGTGTGTCCAGTGTGTGTGTGTGTCCTGTGTGTGTCCACTGTGTGTGTGTGTGTATTTGTCCAGTGTGTGTGTGTGTCCAGAGTGTGTGTGTGTCCAGTGTGTGTGTGTGTTTGTCCTGTGTGTGTGTGTGTGTCCACTGTGTATGTGTGTGTGTACTTGTCCAGAGTTTGTTTGTCCAGTGTGTGTGTGTCCAGTGTGTATTTGTCCAGTGTGTGTTTGTCAAGTGTGTGTGTGTGTGTGTGTGTATTTGTCCTGTGTGTGTGTGTGTCCTGTGTGTGTCCTGTGTGTGTCCAGTGTGTGTCCAGTGTGTGTGTGTGTGTGTCTGTCCAGTGTGTGTGTGTGTGTGTGTGTGTGTGTGTGTGTGTGTGTGTGTGTGTGTGTGTGTGTGTGTGTGTGTGTGTGTGTGTTTGTGTGTGTGTATTTGTCCAGTGTGTGTTTGTCCAGTGTGTGTGTGTGTGTGTATTTGTCCTGTGTGTGTCTGTCCTGTGTGTGTCCAGTGTGTGTGTGTGTGTCCAGTGTGTGTGTGTGTGTGTGTGTGTGTGTGTGTGTGTGTGTGTGTGTCCAGCATGTGTGTGTGTCATGTGTGTGTGTGTCCAGTGTGTGTGTGTGTCCTGTGTGTGTCCACTGTGTGTGTGTATTTGTCCAGTGTGTGTGTGTCCAGAGTGTGTGTGTCCAGTGTGTGTGTGTGTTTGTCCTGTGTGTGTGTGTGTCCTGTGTGTGTGTGTGTGTGTGTGTCCACTGTGTATGTGTGTGTGATTTTGTCCAGAGTTTGTTTGTCCAGTGTGTGTGTGTCCAGTGTGTGTGTGTCCAGTGTGTATTTGTCCAGTGTGTGTGTATCCAGAGTGTGTGTGTTTGTACTGTGTGTGTGTGTGTGTGTATTTGTCCAGTGTGTGTGTGTGTGTGTGTGTCCAGCGTGTGTGTGTGTCATGTGTGTGTGTGTCCAGTGTGTGTGTGTGTGTCCTGTGTGTGTCCACTGTGTGTGTGTGTATTTGTCCAGTGTGTGTGTGTCCAGAGTGTGTGTGTGTCCAGTGTGTGTGTGTGTTTGTCCTGTGTGTGTGTGTGTGTCCACTGTGTATGTGTGTGTGTACTTGTCCAGAGTTTGTTTGTCCAGTGTGTGTGTGTCCAGTGTGTGTGTGTCCAGTGTGTATTTGTCCAGTGTGTGTGTATCCAGAGTGTGTGTGTTTGTCCTGTGTGTGTGTGTGTGTGTACTTGTCCAGAGTTTGTTTGTCCAGTGTGTGTTTGTCCAGTGTGTGTGTGTGTGTGTATTTGTCCTGTGTGTGTGTGTGTCCTGTGTGTGTCCTGTGTGTGTCCAGTGTGTGTCCAGTGTGTGTGTGTGTGTGTCTGTCCAGTGTGTGTGTGTGTGTGTGTGTGTGTGTGTGTGTGTGTGTGTGTGTTTGTGTGTGTGTATTTGTCCAGTGTGTGTTTGTCCAGTGTGTGTTTGTCCAGTGTGTGTGTGTGTGTGTATTTGTCCTGTGTGTGTCTGTCCTGTGTGTGTCCTGTGTGTGTCCAGTGTGTGTGTGTGTGTCCAGTGTGTGTGTGTGTGTGTGTGTGTGTGTGTGTGTGTGTGTGTGTGTGTGTGTGTGTGTGTGTGTGTGTGTGTGTGTCCAGCGTGTGTGTGTGTCATGTGTGTGTGTGTCCAGTGTGTGTGTGTGTGTCCTGTGTGTGTCCAATGTGTGTGTGTATTTGTCCAGTGTGTGTGTGTCCAGAGTGTGTGTGTGTCCAGTGTGTGTGTGTGTTTGTCCTGTGTGTGTGTGTGTCCTGTGTGTGTGTGTGTGTGTGTGTCCACTGTGTATGTGTGTGTGATTTTGTCCAGAGTTTGTTTGTCCAGTGTGTGTGTGTCCAGTGTGTATTTGTCCAGTGTGTGTGTATCCAGAGTGTGTGTGTTTGTACTGTGTGTGTGTGTGTGTGTATTTGTCCAGTGTGTGTGTGTGTGTGTGTGTCCAGCGTGTGTGTGTGTCATGTGTGTGTGTGTCCAGTGTGTGTGTGTGTGTCCTGTGTGTGTCCACTGTGTGTGTGTGTATTTGTCCAGTGTGTGTGTGTCCAGAGTGTGTGTGTGTCCAGTGTGTGTGTGTGTTTGTCCTGTGTGTGTGTGTGTGTCCACTGTGTATGTGTGTGTGTACTTGTCCAGAGTTTGTTTGTCCAGTGTGTGTGTGTCTAGTGTGTGTGTGTCCAGTGTGTATTTGTCCAGTGTGTGTGTATCCAGAGTGTGTGTGTTTGTCCTGTGTGTGTGTGTGTGTGTACTTGTCCAGAGTTTGTTTGTCCAGTGTGTGTGTGTCCAGTGTGTGTGTGTCCTGTGTGTATTTGTCCAGTGTGTGTGTATCCAGAGTGTGTGTATTTGTCATGTGTGTGTGTGTGTGTGTATTTGTCCAGTTTATGTGTGTGTGTGTGTGTGTCCAGCGTGTGTGTGTGTCATGTGTGTGTGTGTCCAGTGTGTGTGTGTGTCCTGTGTGTGTCCACTGTGTGTGTGTGTGTATTTGTCCAGTGTGTGTGTGTGTCCAGAGTGTGTGTGTGTCCAGTGTGTGTGTGTGTTTGTCCTGTGTGTGTGTGTGTGTCCACTGTGTATGTGTGTGTGTACTTGTCCAGAGTTTGTTTGTCCAGTGTGTGTGTGTCCAGTGTGTGTGTGTCCAGTGTGTATTTGTCCAGTGTGTGTGTATCCAGAGTGTGTGTGTTTGTCCTGTGTGTGTGTGTGTGTGTGTGTGTGTACTTGTCCAGAGTTTGTTTGTCCAGTGTGTGTGTGTCCAGTGTGTGTGTGTCCAGTGTGTGTGTGTCCAGCAGGTGTGTGTGTCCAGTGTGTGTGTGTGTGTGTGTGTGTGTGTGTGTCCACTGTGTGTGTGTGTCATGTGTGTGTGTGTCCAGTGTGTGTGTGTGTCCTGTGTGTGTCCACTGTGTGTGTGTGTATTTGTCCAGTGTGTGTGTGTCCAGAGTGTGTGTGTGTCCAGTGTGTGTCCACTGTGTGTGTGTGTATTTGTCCAGTGTGTGTGTGTCCAGAGTGTGTGTGTGTGTGTTTGTCCTGTGTGTGTGTGTGTCCACTGTGTGTGTGTGTGTGTGTCCACTGTGTGTGTGTGTCATGTGTGTGTGTGTCCAGTGTTTGTGTGTGTGTCCTGTGTGTGTCCACTGTGTGTGTGTGTATTTGTCCAGAGTGTGTTTGTCCTGTGTGTGTGTGTGTCCACTGTGTGTGTGTGTGTGTGTGTGTATTTGTCCAGAGTGTGTTTGTCCTGTGTGTGTGTGTGTGTGTGTGTATTTGTCCAGTGTGTGTTTGTCAAGTGTGTGTGTGTGTGTGTATTTGTCCTGTGTGTGTGTCCTGTGTGTGTCCTGTGTGTGTCCAGTGTGTGTCCAGTGTGTGTGTGTGTGTGTCTGTCCAGTGTGTGTGTGTGTGTGTGTGTGTGTGTGTGTGTGTGTGTGTGTGTGTGTGTTTTGTGTGTGTGTATTTGTCCAGTGTGTGTTTGTCCAGTGTGTGTGTGTGTGTGTATTTGTCCTGTGTGTGTCTGTCCTGTGTGTGTCCTGTGTGTGTCCAGTGTGTGTGTGTGTGTGTCCAGTGTGTGTGTGTGTGTGTGTGTGTGTGTGTGTGTCCAGCGTGTGTGTGTGTCATGTGTGTGTGTGTCCAGTGTGTGTGTGTGTCCTGTGTGTGTCCACTGTGTGTGTGTGTATTTGTCCAGTGTGTGTGTGTCCAGAGTGTGTGTGTGTCCAGTGTGTGTGTGTGTTTGTCCTGTGTGTGTGTGTGTCCTGTGTGTGTGTGTGTGTGTCCACTGTGTATGTGTGTGTGATTTTGTCCAGAGTTTGTTTGTCCAGTGTGTGTGTGTCCAGTGTGTGTGTGTCCAGTGTGTATTTGTCCAGTGTGTGTGTATCCAGAGTGTGTGTGTTTGTACTGTGTGTGTGTGTGTGTGTGTGTATTTGTCCAGTGTGTGTGTGTGTGTGTGTCCAGCGTGTGTGTGTGTCATGTGTGTGTGTGTCCAGTGTGTGTGTGTGTGTCCTGTGTGTGTCCACTGTGTGTGTGTGTATTTGTCCAGTGTGTGTGTGTCCAGAGTGTGTGTGTGTCCAGTGTGTGTGTGTGTTTGTCCTGTGTGTGTGTGTGTGTCCACTGTGTATGTGTGTGTGTACTTGTCCAGAGTTTGTTTGTCCAGTGTGTGTGTGTCCAGTGTGTGTGTGTCCAGTGTGTATTTGTCCAGTGTGTGTGTATCCAGAGTGTGTGTGTTTGTCCTGTGTGTGTGTGTGTGTGTACTTGTCCAGAGTTTGTTTGTCCAGTGTGTGTTTGTCCAGTGTGTGTGTGTGTGTGTATTTGTCCTGTGTGTGTGTGTGTCCTGTGTGTGTCCTGTGTGTGTCCAGTGTGTGTCCAGTGTGTGTGTGTGTGTGTCTGTCCAGTGTGTGTGTGTGTGTGTGTGTGTGTGTGTGTGTGTGTGTGTGTGTTTGTGTGTGTGTATTTGTCCAGTGTGTGTTTGTCCAGTGTGTGTGTGTGTGTGTATTTGTCCTGTGTGTGTCTGTCCTGTGTGTGTCCTGTGTGTGTCCAGTGTGTGTGTGTGTGTCCAGTGTGTGTGTGTGTGTGTGTGTGTGTGTGTGTGTGTGTGTGTGTGTGTGTGTGTGTCCAGCGTGTGTGTGTGTCATGTGTGTGTGTGTCCAGTGTGTGTGTGTGTCCTGTGTGTGTCCAATGTGTGTGTGTATTTGTCCAGTGTGTGTGTGTCCAGAGTGTGTGTGTGTCCAGTGTGTGTGTGTGTTTGTCCTGTGTGTGTGTGTGTCCTGTGTGTGTGTGTGTGTGTGTGTCCACTGTGTATGTGTGTGTGATTTTGTCCAGAGTTTGTTTGTCCAGTGTGTGTGTGTCCAGTGTGTGTGTGTCCAGTGTGTATTTGTCCAGTGTGTGTGTGTGTGTGTGTGTCCAGCGTGTGTGTGTGTCATGTGTGTGTGTGTCCAGTGTGTGTGTGTGTGTCCTGTGTGTGTCCACTGTGTGTGTGTGTATTTGTCCAGTGTGTGTGTGTCCAGAGTGTGTGTGTGTCCAGTGTGTGTGTGTGTTTGTCCTGTGTGTGTGTGTGTGTCCACTGTGTATGTGTGTGTGTACTTGTCCAGAGTTTGTTTGTCCAGTGTGTGTGTGTCTAGTGTGTGTGTGTCCAGTGTGTATTTGTCCAGTGTGTGTGTATCCAGAGTGTGTGTGTTTGTCCTGTGTGTGTGTGTGTGTGTACTTGTCCAGAGTTTGTTTGTCCAGTGTGTGTGTGTCCAGTGTGTGTGTGTCCTGTGTGTATTTGTCCAGTGTGTGTGTATCCAGAGTGTGTGTATTTGTCATGTGTGTGTGTGTCCAGAGTGTGTGTGTGTCCTGTGTGTGTGTGTCCACTGTGTGTGTGTGTGTGTGTGTGTGTGTGTGTGTGTGTGTGTGTGTGTGTGTGTGTGTATTTGTCCAGTGTGTGTGTGTCCAGCAGGTGTGTGTGTCCAGTGTGTGTGTGTGTGTGTCCAGTATGTGCGTGTGTGTGTGTGTGTGTGTGTCCAGTGTGTGTGTGTGTGTGTGTCCAGTGTGTGTGTGTGTGTGTGTCCAGTGTGTGTGTGTGTGTGTTTTTGTCAAGTGTGTTATTATTTACAGGGACACTGAGGAGTTGTAAAAAACCCCAAACCCTGGATAAAGGGGCTCAGTGAATGTGGAGTTGAATGTGATCAGGTGGGTCAGTGTGTCAGAGGAGGCTCTATAGAAGGACAGAGTGCCGGCTGGCCAGTCCAGATACACTCCTACTCTGTGGGAGCTGGAGGAGGGGACGTCTATGGTAGTGGGATTATTATTGTGCCAGGCAATGTAACTGTTGTCAGAGCAGAACAGACTCCAGGACTTGTCATTCCATCCAAGACAACAGTCATTAACCCCTCCTCTCCTGCTGATTCCTTTATATGTCACTCCTATATCAGCCCCCCCACTCCACTCTACCTCCCAGTAACAGCACCCAGTCAGACCCTCTCTACACAGCACCTGTCCACAGTCCTCAAATCTCTCTGGGTGATCAGGATACGGCTGCTCCTCTGTCCTCCATGTCACCTTTCTGTTCTCCTCAGACAGAGAGAGGAGTCTGTTTACTGTGTTTGGGTCCAGTGTGAGATCACAGACATCTGATGGATGAAACCAGACACAATATTAGAAATCATCATCATTCACATTAGAATGTTAACTCACTTTTCACTAATTCATTTAATGTAGATGTTTCTAGGTGTCAAAAGGAGAAGTTAAGGTGACTTGAGACTTGTTGAATGATCATATGTTATATTGTATGGTAATATAAAACACACTTATTCCCATTAATTACACACACACACACACACACACACACACACACACACACACACACACACACACACACACACACACACGTATGCATCATGAACACAAACACATTTCTTATGTAACACGACCACGCACACACATTGCCAAAGCTACTCTTTGTAAACTTTGGTGTCCCTGATTTCTGCTTCTGTAGAACTACAGCTGATATTTAATGTGACCAAGTCAGTAATGATGGTGGTCTTTGACTTAACTTGAATTAAGACTTATTCTTAGTCATATTCTTCACAGCTGTCAACATTCACATTTTCTAAGCCCAGGTTTCATTCTGTTCTCTCCACCATGTTCCACACTGTAGCGGTAAGCAGAAGAACAGACAGTCATTGAGGGATACACCTGAACACTCACACACACACACACACACACACACACGCATGGATATACAGCATATAACTTCAAGCAAATGTTTGTCTGTGTGTGTGTGTGTGTTCGTGTCCAATTTGTGCGTGTGGGTGTCCAGTGAGTGTGTGTCACTGGACACACATAGATATAATTCTGTCTAAGTGGTGATTAGTGACTTTGTCCAAGTGGTGGTAAGAATGTCTTAACCAGCCTGATAAGTCCAACATGTCTGATATGAACATTGACATAAACCCTCTACATACTTGAGTTTCTCCAGTCTGCAGTGTGGATCCTCCAGTCCAGCAGAGAGCAGTCTGACTCCTGAGTCTCCTGGGTGATTGTAGCTCAGGTCCAGCTCTCTCAGGTGTGAGGGGTTTGACCTCAGAGCTGAGCCCAGAGAAGCACAGCCTTCCTCTGTGACTAGACAGCCTGACAGCCTGACAAAGAGGAATCAGATTTAGATTGTATTGAGTATACAGTCCACACCATATCTATTTAGACAGTGAGGTATCAGATTTAGATTGTATTGAGTATACAGTCCACACCATATCTAGTTTGACATTTATTTATTTATTTACATATTTAGACAGTGAAGCTAACATTTTAAATGTGTCTCTCTCACTTTATGTATCTAGTCCCACCGTTTGAAGAAGTCATAAATATTCTGACCAATTAACGTATAGTGTATTAAAGTTGTCAAAAGTTAATTATTTGGTCCCATATTCTTTAAATACAATGACTACATCAGCCTGTGACTGGCATGATCGAGAAAAATGATGAATGAATCATGAATAATGATGAGTGAGAAAGTTACAGAGGCTACAACAAAACATACTAACCTCTAACTATTACCAATAACAGAGACTACAACAAAACATGCTAACCTCTCACCATTACCAAAAACAGAGGCTACAACAAAACATGCTAAACTCTCACCATTACCAATAACAGAGGCTACAACAAAATATGCTAACCTCTCACAATTACCAATAACAGAGGCTACAACAAAACATACTAACCTCTCACCATTACCAATAACAGATTAACCATTAACCTCAAATAAAAGGTGACATTCTGTACTGTTGCCTAATTTGAAACATTGTATCTCAAATCCAAAATGTTGGAGCACCAAATGTAAAACTGTAAGCTTCACTGTCCAAACACATATGGTGTGGACTATGTGTGCCTGGTAAACACATGTGGATCTGGTGAACAGTTATCACTTGTTGACCAACTACAGGAATACTGACCTCAGAGTCTCCAGTTTACAGTGGGGATTCTCCAGTCCATCAGAGAGCAGCTTCACTCCTGAATCCTTCAGGTCATTGTTACTCAGGACCAGCTCTCTCAAGTGTGAGGGGTTTGACTCCAGAGCTGAGACCAGAGAAGCACAGCCTTCCTCTGTGACTAGACAGCCTGACAGCCTGCAAAGAGTCAAAACATATTAAAACCACTGGACTGGTTTTAGCGAGCCTGAAAAGTCAAACATGTCTGATATGAACATTGACATGAACCCTCTACATACTTGAGTTTCTCCAGTCTGCAGTGTGGATCCTCCAGTCCAGCAGAGAGCAGTCTGACTCCTGAGTCTCCTGGGTGATTGTAGCTCAGGTCCAGCTCTCTCAGGTGTGAGGGGTTTGACCTCAGAGCTGAGACCAGAGAAGCACAGCCTTCCTCTGTTACTCCACAGCCTGACAGCCTGACAAAGAGATCATCATGACTTCACAAACACACTGTTAATTTAACACCAGAAGTGTAGAAGGACAATGGCAGATGCATTTGGTTTATTCTCTCAAACAGCATATATATTAATCTTCCGTTTCCTAGAATTGTTTGCTCATACAGTGCATTGAGAAAGTATTCGGCCCCCTTGAACTTTGCGAACTTTTGCCACATTTCAGGCTTCAAACATAAAGATATAAAACTGTATTTTTTTTGTGAAGAATCAACAACAAGTGGGACACAATCATGAAGTGGAACGACATTTATTGGATATTTCAAACTCTTTTAACAAATCAAAAACTGAAAAATTGGGAGTGCAAAATTATTCAACCCCTTTACTTTCAGTGCAGCAAACTCTCTCCAGAAGTTCATTGAGGATCTCTGAATGATCCAATGTTGACCTAAATGACTAATGATGATAAATACAATCCACCTGTGTGTAATCAAGTCTCCGTATAAATGCACCTGCACTGTGATAGTCTCAGAGGTCCGTTAAAAGCGCAGAGAGCATCATGAAGAACAAGGAACACACCAGGCAGCTCCGAGATACTGTTGTGAAGAAGTTTAAAGCCGGATTTGGATACAAAAAGATTTCCCAAGCTTTAAACATCCCAAGGAGCACTGTGCAAGCGATAATATTGAAATGGAAGGAGTATCAGACCACTGCAAATCTACCAAGACCTGGCCGTCCCTCTAAACTTTCAGCTCATACAAGGAGAAGACTGATCAGAGATGCAGCCAAGAGGCCCATGATCACTCTGGATGAACTGCAGAGATCTACAGCTGATGTGGGAGACTCTGTCCATAGGACAACAATCAGTCGTATATTGCACAAATCTGGCCTTTATGGAAGATATCCGTAAAAAGTGTTGTTTAAAGTTTGCCACAAGCCACCTGGGAGACACACCAAATATGTGGAAGAAGGTGCTCTGGTCAGATGAAACCAAAATTGAACTTTTTGGCAACAATGCAAAACGTTATGTTTGGCGTAAATGCAACACAGCTCATCAACCTGAAGACACCATACCCACTGTCAAACATGGTGGTGGCAGCATCATGGTTTGGGCCTGCTTTTCTTCAGCAGGGACAGGAAGATGGTTAAAATTGATGGGAAGATGGATGGAGCCAAATACAGGACCATTCTGGAAGAAAACCCGATGGAGTCTGCAAAAGACCTGAGACTGGGATGGAGATTTGTCTTCCAACAAGACAATGATCCAAAACATAAAGCAAAATCTACAATGGAATAGTTCAAAAATAAACATATCCAGGTGTTAGAATGGCCAAGTCAAAGTCCAGACCTGAATCCAATCGAGAATCTGTGGAAAGAACTGAAAACTGCTGTTCACAAATGCTCTCCATCCAACCTCACTGAGCTCTAGCTGTTTTGCAACGAGGAATGGGAAAAAATTTCAGTCTCTCGATGTGCAAAACTGATAGAGACATACCACCAAGCGACATACAGCTGTAAACACAGCAAAAGGTGGCGCTACAAAGTATTAACTTAAGGGGACTGAATAATTTTTCACGCCCAATTTTTCAGTTTTTGATTTGTTAAAAAAGTTTGAAATATCCAATAAATGTCGTTCCACTTCATGATTGTGTCCCACTTCTTGATGAATCTTCACAAAAAATACAGTTTTATATCTTTATGTTTGAAGCCTGAAATGTGGCAAAGGGTTGCAAAGTTCAAGGGGGGCGAAAACTTTCGCAAGGCACTGTATTGTTATACTAATGTGAAAATCCATTAATTTATTGAATATGTTTTTCAAAATAATATATTATACATATTATAATACATATTTTTCTCTAAACTGAATATTTCTTCCTGATGATTAGTTCTTAAATGTAATTTTATTTTCTCACAGAGCAGCTCTGGAGGCTTTGACCACTGGCAGCAGCCTCAGAAGACCTTCCTCTGATCTGGAGTATTTCTTCAGGTCAAACACATCCAGCTCCTTTTCTGAAGTCATCAACACGAAGACTAGAGCTGACCACTGTGCAGGTGACAGGTTGGGTTTTGAGAGACTTCCTGAGCTCAGGTAGAATTGGATCTCTTCCACTAGAGAATGGTCATTCAGTTCATTCAGACAGTGGAACAGATTGATGCTCCTCTCTGGAGAGAGATTCTCCCTGATCTTCTCCTTGATGTACTTGACTGTTTCTTCATGGGTCTGTGAGCTGGTTCTTGTCTTTGTCAGTAGACCTCGTAAGTGCTTCTGATTGGAGTCCAGTGAGAGGCCCAGGAGGAAGCGGAGGAAAAGGTCCAGGTTTCCCGTCTCACTTTGTAAGGCTTTATCCACAGCACTCTTGTAGAAAGCAACTTGAGGCTCGTCGTTTGTTTGCAGTTTGTCCAGTAGATTCTCATTGTTGTTGATGAATGATAGGAACACATATACAGCAGCCAGAAACTCCTGAATGCTCAGATGAACAAAGCAGTACACCTTGTCCTGGTAGAGCCCACATTCCTCTTTAAAGAGCTGTGTGCACAATCCTGAGTACACTGAGGCTTCATTAACATCAATGCCAGACTCTTTCAGGTCTTCTTCATAGAAAATCAGATTGCCCTTCACAAGCTGTTGAAAAGCCAGTTTTCCCAGGGACAGAATGCTCTCTTTATTCCAGTGTGGACCTGTCTCTTCTTTCCCAAGATACTTGTTATTCTTCTGTTTGGTATGAAACTCCACAAGGTGTGTGTACATCTCAGTCAGAGTCTTGGGCATCTCTTCTCTCTTATGTTTCAGCATGTGTTCAAGGACTGTTGCAGAAATCCAACAGAAGACTGGAATGTGGCACATGATGTGGAGGCTCCTTGATGTCTTTATGTGTGAGATGATTCTGCTGGCCAGGTCCTCATTACTGAATCTCTTCCTGAAGTACTCCTCCTTCTGTGAGTCATTGAACCCTCGTACCTCTGTCACCTGGTCAACACACCCTGAAGGGATCTTATTGGCTGCTGCAGGTCGGGTAGTTATCCAGACGAGAGCAGAGGGAAGCAGATTTCCCTTGATGAGATTTGTCAGCAGAACATCCACTGAGGTTGACTCTGTGACGTCCCAACAGATCTTGTTCTTCTGGAAGTCTAGGGGCAGTCGGCACTCATCCAGACCATCAAAGATGAACAGAACTTTGTACTTGTCATAGATGGAGATTCCTGATTGTTTGGTTTCCATTGAGAAGTGATTGAGAAGTTCAATGAAAGTGTGTTTGTCCTCTTTCATCAAATTCAGCTCCCGGAAAGGGAATGAAAATACAAATTGGACATCCTGATTTGCTTTTCCTTCAGCCCAGTCCAGAATGAACTTCTGCACAGAGACTGTTTTTCCAATGCCAGCGACTCCCTTTGTCAGCACAGTTCTGATACGTTTGTCTTGTCCAGTTAAGGGTGTGAAGATGTCATTACATTTGATTGCAGTCTCTGGTCTTGCTTGTTTCCTGGTTGTGGTCTCAATCTGTCTCAGCTCATGTTCATTATTGACCTCTCCTGTTCCACCCTCTGTGATGTAGAGCTCTGTGTAGATCTTATTGAGAAGTGTTGGGTTTCCTTGTTTAGCGATCCCCTCAAATACACATTGAAACTTCTTCTTTAGATTAGATTTGATTTCACGTTGGCAAATCACAGCGAGCTCATCTGAATGAAGAAATACCACAGAGGATTTTAATATTACGTCTGTTTTAATGCCTACAGTATTGTAGGACCGTTATAAAGTTGTAATTTATAATAATTTGTTCTCGTAACTGACTATCTAAATCTGTAAATGTTTTCATAATGCATTACAGACAGGTGTGACTGATTACATTATTATTGGTATTATTAATGGTATTATTAATGTTCTCTCTTTCTCTAAATTAATCAGCACAACACATCCCTGCTGCTACTTGATGAGGTCACTAGGTGTTGTGTTAAGGCTGCTACAATATCATTGAGTTACACAGCTACTTTAGCTGGACTTTAGCTACAGCTGTTAAATGTTATAAAACATCATTCAACATGAGGCAGACAGATCTTACTTTTCTCCAGTGTGTCAGCAAGCTCCTTCTGGTTCATTTTCCTCAGGATGTGCAGTGTGATCTTCAGAGCCCCCTCTCTGGCACTGCTCTCCTGCTGCTCATCTTCAGCATCCACCACTTCCTTATCCTGCTTCTGACTCTCAAAGCCTTCTGGGAGTTCTGGACTAAGAATCCTCTTGAACATCTTCAGCTCGTTCTTCACAAATGTCATAATTTTCTGTTCAAGCATCTGAAATAAATAAAGTAAATAAGTTAAGCAAGAGAAGAAATGCTTTCTCATTAACACATTAATGAATGTTTGACAGATCAACTTTACTTGAGGTAAACAAAAACAAATGTACATAACAGGACCACATACACTGAATATGGAGGCCAGGTCTGTTTGATGACTCTGGGAAGACTGACCACTGAGAATCTCTGACTCTGATCCCCCCTGTTGGTTTCTGTGGACAAAACATGAGATTACATCTCTTCATCCAGGGAGTACACACACACACACACACACACACACACACACACACACACACACACACACACACACACACACACACACACACACACACACACACACACACACACACACACACACACACACACACACACACACACACACACAGGATGGAATGTTGTGTTTGTTTAATATTGTTTTTGGACTATGAAAATGGACAAAATTACTAGCCTATGGATTATGAAAACAACAACAATAAATGGGAAAATGGGAGAGGAGAAATGACTAGAGACAGTGTTGTTTAACTCACTGACCAGGACCCATGAGTTCTTCTTACCTTTGTTCAGTAGAACAGTCTCCCTCTCTAAAGGATATAGGATGTTCCATAGACCGGTCACTCTTCATGGACACACAGCTGGGAACAGGGGAGGCTGGTCTCTCCTGCTGGATTGGTCTTCAACACAACAGAGACAAACATTACATCTCTCATCTACTCTGAGCTCAGATTGGGAAACATAAGAAGGGTTTCATTCCAAAATGCTGTGTCCACTTTCAGAAATGTTGGTAAATTATATTTGATTGTTTATAGAAATTATTAAATGACTTCAAGTCTTTATAAAGGCTTCTAAAGTAAATTTCACTTCAAAAAGCCAGACTTGATTTGATGAGAAATGGATCAAAAACAAAACAAAACAACATCTAGAGCAGTTACAGTATATAGAATGTAGTATATAGTATATAGTTACAGTGTATAGAATGTAGTATATATTATATAGTGACAGTATATAGAATGTAGTATATAGTATATAGTTACAATATATAGAATGTACACATAAGCAACATTTTCTGATTTAAACACGTTTTAGAATATACATTCTTAAACAATGTTGTCATCTCACCTCTTAGTTTTATATAGTATATAGTATATAGTTACAGTATATAGAATGTAGTATATAGTATATAGTATATTATATAGTATATAGTTACAGTATATAGAATGTAGTATATAGTATACAGTTACAGTATATAGAATGCAGTATATAGCATATAGTTACAGTATATAGAATGTAGTATTTAGTATATAGTTACAGTATATAGAATGTAGTATATAGTATATAGTTACAGTATATAGAATGTAGTATTTAGTATATAGTATATAGTTACAGTATATAGAATGTAGTATATAGTATATCGTTACAGTATATAGAATGTAGTATTTAGTATATAGTATATAGTTACAGTATATAGAATGTAGGATATAGTATATAGTTACAGTATATAGAATGTTGTATTTAGTATATAGTATATAGTATATAGTTACAGTATATAGAATGTAGTATATAGTATATAGTTACAGTATGTAGAATGTAGTATATAGTATATAGTTACAGTATATAGAATGTAGTATATAGTATATAGTATATAGTTACAGTATGTAGAATGTAGTATATAGTATATAGTTACAGTATATAGAATGTACACATAAGCAATATTTTCTGATATAAAAACGTTTTAGAATATACATTCTTAAACAATTTTGTCATCTCACCTCTTAGTTTTGGTGTCATGTTCCCCAGAGAGACTCATTTTAGAGGCGGTGCCCCCCTCCTCTCTCTCCCCAGAGAGACTCATTTTAGAGCACTGACCCCTAAACAGAGATCCAGCATGTTGGTTGTGGTTAACACAGTGACAACTAAGCAGAGATCCAACATGTTGGTTGTGGTTAACACAGTGACAACTAAACAGAGATCCAGCATGTTGGTTGTGGTTAACACAGTGAGAACTAAACAAAGATCCAACATGTTGGTTGTGGTTAACACAGTGACAACTAAACAGAGATCCAACATGTTGGTTGTGGTTAACACAGTGACAACTAAACAGCGATCCAACATGTTGGTTGTGGTTAACACAGTGACAACTAAACAGAGATCCAACATGTTGGTTGTGGTTAACACAGTGACAACTAACAGAGATCCAACATGTTGGTTGTGGTTAACACAGTGACAACTAAACAGAGATCCAACATGTTGGTTGTGGTTAACACAGTGACAACTAAACAGAGATCCAACATGTTGGTTGTGGTTAACACAGTAATTTTTGAATGTCAATTGTTCTCATTTATTCATTACCTCTTTGAGAAATAAAACATTTACAAACAGACATAGAAACAGTCAGGTGATTTAATGCAACACATGAACATGTAGTGACATTTCATCTCCATGGCAACTGTCTGTAATAATAATAACAATAATAAGTCCCTGTTAAGGTAGTTATAGACAGTACAACAACAACAATAATAATAATAATAATAACAATAAAAATAATAAGTCACTGTTTGTTAAGGTAGTTCTAGACAGTACAGCAACATAAGGCCATGTCTCACACTTATTTTTATTCATTAAAAGTGGCTGAACAAACTCTTATTTTATTATTTAAAGGTGGGCTATTTATTGTCTTTCAATCTGTTCTTTTCTAAATGTATCTGAGAATGTAGACAGAAGGGATAGAACGGACATGATTGATCTGAGGGGGAAATCACTGATCCATTCAGAAAGGTTTTATGCATCAAGTAATTGATGTTATATTATATAAAGTAGGCTCGGTTATAATGTATAGTAGTGGTTTGTTAGTGATATGTAGATGTTATATTATGTAAAGTAGACTAGGTTATAATGTATAGTAGTGGGTTGTTAGTGATATGTAGATGTTATATTATGTAAAGTAGACTAGGTTATAATGTATAGTAGTGGGATGTTAGTGATATGTAGATGTTATATTATGTAAAGTAGACTAGGTTATAATGTATAGAAGTGGGTTGTTAGTGATATGTAGATGTTATATTATATAAAGTAGGCTCGGTTATAATGTATAGTAGTGGTTTGTTAGTGATATGTAGATGTTATATTATGTAAAGTAGACTAGGTTATAATGTATAGTAGTGGGATGTTAGTGATATGTAGATGTTATATTATGTAAAGTAGACTAGGTTATAATGTATAGAAGTGGGTTGTTAGTGATATGTAGATGTTATATTATATAAAGTAGGCTCGGTTATAATGTATAGTAGTGGTTTGTTAGTGATATGTAGATGTTATATTATGTAAAGTAGACTAGGTTATAATGTATAGAAGTGGGTTGTTAGTGATATGTAGATGTTATATTATATAAAGTAGGCTCGGTTATAATGTATAGTAGTGGTTTGTTAGTGATATGTAGATGTTATATTATGTAAAGTAGACTAGGTTATAATGTATAGTAGTGGGTTGTTAGTGATATGTAGATGTTATATTATGTAAAGTAGACTAGGTTATAATGTATAGTAGTGGGATGTTAGTGATATGTAGATGTTATATTATGTAAAGTAGACTAGGTTTTAATGTGTAGTAGTGGGTTGTTAGTGATATGTAGATGTTATATTATGTAAAGTAGACTAGGTTTGTCAGGACCCGGTTTCGAACCTGGGTCTCCGGAGTGAGAAACAGTCACTTAACCAACTGAGCCACGAATAGACAGCAGAACCCAGAAGATGAGGCAGACACAGCAGTACTTAAGACGGTGTATTTAATAAAGAAAAAATCCTAAAATACAAAAATGGCAAATCCAAAAGGTGGTAGGTAAAACACAAAAGAACTCAAAAGAAACTCACCAAAAATAAACAAAAAACAGAATACCACAAGAACGTCACCCGGAATCGACAAGAGCACACAGAACACTAGGGCAGGGTGCTAACATACAAACACAGAGCACAGAACTGAGGGAAACAAAGGGTTTAAATACAATCAGGGGAAACGAGACACAGGTGCAAACATTAATGGGGATCAAGGGAAAAACACAGGGACAAAAAGCACAATGGGGACATCTACTGACAAAAACCCGGAACAACCCTGGCCAAATCCTGACAAGGTTATAATGTATAGTAGTGGGTTGTTAGTGATATGTTATATTATGTAAAGTAGACTAGGTTATAATGTATAGTAGTGGGTTGTTAGTGATATGTAGATGTTATATTATGTAAAGTAGAATAGGTTATAATGTATAGTAGTGGGTTGTTAGTGATATGTAGATGTTATATTATGTAAAGTAGACTAGGTTATAATGTATAATAGTGGGTTGTTAGTGATATGTAGATGTTATATTATGTAAAGTAGAATAGGTTATAATGTATAGTAGTGGGTTGTTAGTGATATGTAGATGTTATATTATGTAAAGTAGACTAGGTCATCTATATCATAGATGACCAGTCTAAACCTGTTCAGATCAGTTCACATAATGTTATAGTCCTACCAGTAGCAGGACAGAGAATGTACTGTATATAACCTACATATCATAGATGACCAGTCTAAACCTGTTCAGATCAGTTCACATAATGTTATAGTCCTACCAGTAGCAGGACAGAGAATGTACTGTATATAACCTACATATCATAGATGACCAGTCTAAACCTGTTCAGATCAGTTCACATTATGTTATAGTCCTACCAGTAGCAGGACAGAGAATGTAGTGTATATAACCTACATATCATAGATGACCAGTCTAAACCTGTTCAGATCAGTTCACATAATGTTATAGTCCTACCAGTAGCAGGACAGAGAATGTACTGTATATAACCTACATATCATAGATGACCAGTCTAAACCTGTTCAGATCAGTTCACATAATGTTATAGTCCTACCAGTAGCAGGACAGAGAATGTAGCCTTGGCCTGATATTTTTTACAACATTTTCAACGGAGGCCATCAGGTCGGTCGGCATGATAAGCAGTGATGAATTTTTTTTTTTAGGTGAGGGAGCACAGCAAACTATGTAAATGACGTCATAATTTATTACATCAACGTTTGTATGGACATATGTATTCTATTGAATAGTCTTTCATTACAGGTCTCTCCAACCCTGTTTCTGGAGCGCTACCCTCCGGTGGGTTTCTCTCCAGCCCTGTTTCTGGAGCGCTACCCTCCGGTAGGGTTTCACTCCAACCCTGTTTCTGGAGCGCTACCCTCCGGTAGGGTTTCACTCCAACCCTGTTTCTGGAGCGCTACCCTCCGGTAGGGTTTCACTCCAACCCTGTTTCTGGAGTGCTACCCTCCGGTAGTGTTTCACTCCAACCCTGTTTCTGGAGCGCTACCCTCCGGTAGGGTTTCACTCCAACCCTGTTTCTGGAGCGCTACCCTCTGGTAGGGTTTCTCTCCAACCCTGTTTCTGGAGCGCTACTCCCCGGTAGGGTTTCACTCCAACCCTGTTTCTGGAGCGCTACCCCCCGGTAGGGTTTCACTCCAACCCTGTTTCTGGAGTGCTACCCCCCGGTAGGGTTTCACTCCAACCCTGTTTCTGGAGCGCTACCCTCCGGTAGGGTTTCTCTCCAACCCTGTTTCTGGGGCGCTACCCTCCGGTAGGGTTTCTCTCCAACCCTGTTTCTGGAGCGCTACCCTCCGGTAGGGTTTCACTCCAACCCTGTTTCTGGGGCGCTACCCTCCGGTAGGGTTTCACTCCAACCCTGTTTCTGGAGCGCTACCCTCCGGTAGGGTTTCACTCCAACCCTGTTTCTGGGGCGCTACCCTCCGGTAGGGTTTCACTCCAATCCCAGCTGGAAATAGCATGATTCATCTTATAAACCAACTCATTATTTTAATCAGGTGACTAGTTTTGAATAGTAATGAAAACCTACAGGATGGTATCTCTCCAGGAACAGGATCGGAGAGCCCTGTTTTAGAAGATGGTTAAAATCCATCCTCAATTTTTTTTACTATTCATCTTCAGCTAACCGTCCTAAAATCTTATTAATATTTTTTGTAACAATAACGTTACCATTTACCAGGTCATTAAATATAATTTATTTAGAATTGATCAGAATATTTTCTTCGTGTATTCTCAAAGTGAAAGTGCTCCCTCGCGCTCCCCAGCACTACACACATGATGATCAGTGATCATAGATCAAACCTAATCTTGACTATTTAATGTCTGATGACGACCTAACTTTATAATAGTTTGTATGTTGCCTCTAGACTTTCCAGAATCTGCTCGTCTTTCCTTCAAATCAATACTTTTACCAGACTTCTAATGATTACAGAGAAATGTGCGCCACAGTTTCAACATCCATTTTGTAAGTGCATTCGCCTGCAAACTTACTTTCAACTTCATGAGGAAATGACATAACCAGAATTCCTAAACCCAGACGCAACATCCCGAGTCTACCGGGACCGCTGGGAAGAAGACTGTGGGAAGTCGACCGATGCCGTGATTTGGGGTTTGAGAAGTCAGAAGTGAAAAATGATTCCTTAGTCGTACATTTTCTCGAAATCTAAAGCCAAAACCTAGATTGGAGCCAATGTATTAAGTATTTGAACATGTTATTACTCCAACTTCGTGAAAGTGACAAACTGACACGTTATTATTTGAGTCAAAAATACTTGAAAGGAGTGTCTTTAACGGACTGCACATGCGCAGTTCAGCGTGAGACGACCGTGAGACCCGATAATGTGTTTCTGCGCATGAGTTTAGCAAACCAACGTTGCCATGACATGTGCGTCTGTGTCTAGTTAGTATAAATGTATGTGCATATTACACTATATTACACTTTTGGTGTGGCAGGTAACCTAGTGGTTAGAGCGTTGGGACAGTAACCGGAGCTGACAAGTTAAACATCTGTTGTTCTGCCCCTGAAAAAGGCAGTTAACCCACTGTTCCCCTGAACAAGGCAGTTAACCCACTGTTCCCCTGAACAAGGCAGTTGACCCACTGTTCCCCTGAACAAGGCAGTTGACCCACTGTTCCCCTGAACAAGGCAGTTGACCCACTGTTCCCCTGAACAAGGCAGTTGACCCACTGTTCCCCTGAACAAGGCAGTTGACCCACTGTTCCCCTGAACAAGGCAGTTGACCCACTGTTCCCCTGAACAAGTCAGTTAACCCACTGTTCTCCTGAACAAGGCAGTTAACCCACTGTTCCCCTAAACAAGGCAGTTAACCCACTGTTCCCCTGAACAAGGCAGTTAACCCACTGTTCCCCTGAACAAGGCAGTTAATCCACTGTTCCCCTGAACAAGGCAGTTCACCCACTGTTCCCCTGAACAAGGCAGTTAACCCACTGTTCCCCGGTAGACCATCATTGTAATAAATATTTTTTTCTTAATTAACTGTCTTGCTTAGTTAAATAAAGGTTACTTACAATTTATATATATATATATATATATGCAAAAGTATGTGGACACCCCTTCAAATATGTAGATTCGTCTATTTCAGCCACACCTGTTGCTTACAGGTGTATAAAATCGAGCACACAGCCATGCAATCTCCGTAGACAAACATTAGCAGTAGAATGGCCTTAATGAAAATCTCAGTGACTTTCAACGTGGCACAGTCATAGGATGCCACCTTTCCACAAAGTCAGTTCATCACATTTCTGCCCTGCTAGAGATTCCCCAGTCAACTGTAAATGCTGTTATTGGGTTGTTGAAACGTATAGGAGAAACAACGGCTCAGGCACAAAGTGGTAGGCCACACAAGCTCCCAGAACGGGGCTGCTGAGGGCTGAAGCACATCTGTCCTCGGTTGTAACACTCACAATTGAGTTCCAAACTCGGTAGTGAGCCTCAGAACAGGCACATCAAGCTGAAGGACGAGCACAGTCAGAATCTATTTCAAATGGCTCCTTTTGAGCATCTGTAAATACTAAATAAATACCTATTCTGCATTTGAAATAATACCACTTCCCATTGAGAAATCAAACGTGTCCGTGGCAAAATATCATGTGAGAGAGATTAAAGTAGACGGCACGCGTCAAAGTAATTGATTTATGACCCTGTGTCATGATGACGTATGCATGTCCAAATATGGGCCTCCGGCCAGGCCATCCTGTTCCTGTGGTCACGTGTTAGAGGGTGTGTGTTATTTTATATCTATATGGCATCCTTTGAAGTAGTCATGGTGATTGATGTCTAGGGGCCTGGTTGAACGGGGGGGGGGTTGAGTGTTTGAACTTTTGGAACGTGTATGTCCCCCACCCCCAGTTGTATTGTCCTTATGGTTGTTATCTATGAAGCAGGTGTGTGTGTGTGTGTGTGTGTGTGTGTGTGTGGGGGGGGGGGTCCCTTGGCATTGTGTCCATTTCAAGCTTTAAACAGCCATCTAAATAATGTTTCTCAGCCTAGTTTCCTATTTAGTTCTCTTTATATGTACAGGCACAGAGCTTCCAGATGGCTCCAGCCTAAGGATTTGCAGGGCCTGCACACCTGGGGAGATTAGAACCCCAAAGAAAAGATCCTAAAGGTACTTTCAGATTCAGGTTCATCATGACAGCCGCTTTATTCACTGCAGCCGAGGTGAGTAAAACATTTAAACGTGTTAACCCTCGCAAGGCTGCAGGCCCAGACGGCATCCCCAGCCGCGCCCTCAGAGCATGCGCAGACCAGCTGGCTGGTGTGTTTACGGACATATTCAATCAATCCCTATACCAGTCTGCTGTTCCCACATGCTTCAAGAGGGCCACCATCGTTCCTGTTCCCAAGAAAGCTAAGGTAACTGAGCTAAACGACTACCGCCCCGTAGTACTCACTTCCGTCATCATGCAGTGCTTTGAGAGACTAGTCAAGGACCATATCACCTCCACCCTACCTGACTCCCTAGACCCACTCCAATTTGCTTACCGCTCAAATAGGTCCACAGACGATGCAATCTCAACCACACTGCACACTGCCCTAACCCATCTGGACAAGAGGAATACCTATGTGAGAATGCTGTTCATCGACTACAGCTCGGCATTCAACACCATAGTACCCTCCAAGCTCGTCATCAAGCTCGAGACCCTGGGTCTCGACCCCGCCCTGTGCAACTGGGTACTGGACTTCCTGACGGGCCGCCCCCAGGTGGTGAGGGTAGGTAACAACATCTCCTCCCCGCTGATCCTCAACACTGGGGCCCCACAAGGGTGCGTTCTGAGCCCTCTCCTGTACTCCATGTTCACCCACGACTGCGTGGCCATGCACGCCTCCAACTCAATCATCAAGTTTGCGGACGACACAACAGTGGTAGGCTTGATTACCAACAACGACGAGATGGCCTACAGGGAGGAGGTGAGGGCCCTCGGAGTGTGGTGTCAGGAAAATAACCTCACACTCAACGTCAACAAAACTAAGGAGATGATTGTGGACTTCAGGAAACAGCAGAGGGAACACCCCCCTATCCACATCGATGGAACTGTAGTGGAGAGAGTAGCAAGTTTTAAGTTCCTCGGCATACACATCACAGACAAACTGAATTGGTCCACTCACACAGACAGCATCGTGAAGAAGGCGCAGCAGCGCCTCTTCAACCTCAGGAGGCTGAAGAAATTCGGCTTGTCACCAAAAGCACTTACAAACTTCTACAGAGGCACAATCGAGAGCATCCTGGCGGGCTGTATCACCGCCTGGTACGGCAACTGCTCCGCTCTCAACCGTAAGGCTCTCCAGAGGGTAGTGAGGTCTGCACAACGCATCATCGGGGGCAAACTACCTGCCCTCCAGGACACCTACACCACCCGATGTTACAGGAAGGCCATAAAGATCATCAAGGACATCTACCACCCGAGCCACTGCCTGTTCACCCCGCTATCATCCAGAAGGCGAGGTCAGTACAGGTGCATCAAAGCTGGGACCGAGAAACTGAAAAACAGCTTCTATCTCAAGGCCATCAGACTGTTAAACAGCCACCACTAACATTGAGTGGCTGCTGCCTACACACTGACACTGACTCAACTCCAGCCACTTTAATAATGGGAATTGATGGGAAATGTTGTAAATATATCACTAGCCACTTTAAACAATGCTACCTTATATAATGTTACTTACCCTACATTATTCATCTCATATGCATACCTATACACTGTACTCTATATCATCGACTGCATCCTTATGTAATACATGTATCACTAGCCACTTTAACTATGCCACTTTGTTTACACACTCATCTCACATGTATATACTGTACTCGATACCATCTACTGTTTCTTGCCTATGCTGCTCTGTACCATCACTCATTCATATATCCTTATGTACATATTCTTTATCCCCTTACACTGTGTATAAGACAGTAGATTAGGAATTGTTAGTTAGATTACTTGTTGGTTATTACTGCATTGTCGGAACGAGAAGCACAAGCATTTCGCTACACTCGCATTAACATCTGCTAACCATGTGTATGTGACAAATAAAATTTGATTTGATTTGATTTATGAAAGGCCTTTACTTACGGCTAAACAGTTTTCTACACAGCTTATTAATTAATGCTGTGGGATGATGAAATTAGGTGTTTCTAGGAGGGCTTAAACAAATCTACAGTGAAACAAACATGTACACTTTACACACATATTTATTGACTTTTAAAAAGACCACAGTAACAGGACAGAATTTGTGCAAATGCAACGAAATCTGCTAGTGGATATTAAATGTACAACAGTAGTATTCTGTAACAAGCAATAGGTGTTAAACATGAGGCACAGGCAATCATGACAGCCTCTTTATGAAAGGCCTTTAACTATGGCTAAACAGTTTTCTCCACATCTTATTAATTAATGATGTGGGCATACCCAGGATTTACAGGCAGGACGGTTGATCTACACAGGGAGGGAAAACTTACGGAGTTTTGATGGATCGGGCGTCTGCGTTGGTGAATTGGAAACGGATAATGGTCAGGGCTAACCGGACCCTTTATCTGTAAGAAATAGTAAACATTTTGGAATTATAACATGTGTTAAAATGTAGGTACTAAATATTTTGAATTAAATCACTGGTTTTAAAAATGTATCTCACGCTTTAACGATAGGGGAAGAGGGGGTTTAGGGGGGTTATTAACTTTATGGAAAACAATATTCACACTATGTGGATTATAAACATGTACATACATAGAGAGCCAACACATCAAGATCTCACAGGGATGAGGGGGGATTCATAGTACAACAGGAGGCTTCTGTAACCTGCAATACGTGTTAAATATGTTTTACATACATCCACGACTGAATGGTTTCACAAACTACCTTTAAAGGTTTTGTCAGAAAGTTGTAACAGGCCTCATTCAACAGTCTAGAGATGAACCTAGAGACACCAAAAACATCACCGCTTAGAGCAGCTTGGAGATTATTACCCATGTAAGTGGGGAGCAAAAGAGCGGATTTAACCAACTCTGTACCAACCCGACACGGGGTATGATAACTCTGACGCGTACGTCTAATGATTATTGTAGATGTTTACAACTGAGGGAGTTGACAGTAGGTCAATGAGATGTATAAAGGCAAATTGACATAACGGACCTCAAAGACCAACAGCCTACTTTATAATATAGAATGCAGGGGTGTGAACTGAACATGTAACCATTATAAAACAAAAAAAGTCTCGAAACACCTCCTAGTTAGGGACAGAACGTGGAGCATATACTTTAACACTATGTTACCACAGCTTTAGCGCAAACCCACAGCCCCGAATATTTAGCTGCCAGGACAGATTAAAAAAGAGATGTGAATAAGTGAATCCCTCCTAATAGATATTTCTGAAGGCTACTGGACATAAGTGATTGGGAAGCGACTGTTAGACGTAGATTCTCAGAAGCAATTTATAGTCTTTCCTACAATGGTATGTTATAAAGTTTGTAATAATGTACAACTGTTGGCCTCCAATGTTTTTACATAAAACACTAATGATGCATGTTTAAATAGTAGTACAATTTGGTCATTAATTCTAACAAGTCTTTAAAACGTTTGTACTAAATATTTTGTAATTAAATCACTGGTTTTAAAAATGTATCTCACCCTTTAACGATAGGAAAATGTCCTTTCCCGACATCACCCCGGTCTGTCACGAAGAAAAAGACACGGAAAATCAGGGTGCGTGCATGAGTGTGTGACGGAGCAGCATGAGTGTGTGACGGAGCAGCAGGAGTGTGTGTGTGACGGAGCAGCAGGAGTGTGCGTGTGACGGGGCAGCAGGAGTGTGTGTGTGACGGAGCAGCAGGAGTGTGAGTGTGACGGAGCAGCAGGAGTGTGTGTGTGACGGGGCAGCAGGAGTGTGTGTGCGTTTCAAAAACAAAGGGTGTGTGTGTATTCAACAGGGGCCCAAGCATGTAGCCCCATTCTATCTGTAGAGAATCGTTTGAAACCAAGGTGTGCACTATCATGCAAAAGGCATGTCCAGATATCTGCCGACCACCCGGGGTTAAACATTGATATCTCTAATCAGAGCCCGGTGCCCCCCACCCCGGGGTTAAACATTGATATCTTTAAGCAGAGCCCGGTGCCCCCCACCCCGGGGTTAAACATTGATATCTCTAATCAGCGCCCGGTGCCCCCCACCCCGGGGTTAAACATTGATATCTCTAATCAGAGCCCGGTGCCCCACCCCGGGGTTAAACATTGATATGTCTAATCAGAGCCCGGTGCCCCCCACCCCGGGGTTAAACATTGATATCTTTAAGCAGAGCCCGGTGCCCCCCACCCCGGGTTAAACATTGATATGTCTAAGCAGAGCCCGGTGCCCCCCACCCCGGGGTTAAACATTGATATCTTTAAGCAGAGCCCGGTGCCCCCCACCCCGGGGTTAAACATTGATATGTCTAAGCAGAGCCCAGTGCCCCCCACCCCGGGGTTAAACATTGATATCTTTAAGCAGAGCCCGGTGCCCCCCACCCCGGGGTTAAACATTGATATGTCTAAGCAGAGCCCGGTGCCCCCCACCCCGGGGTTAAACATTGATATGTCTAATCAGAGCCCGGTGCCCCACCCCGGGTTAAACATTGATATCTCTAAGCAGAGCCCGGTGCCCCCCACCCCGGGGTTAAACATTGATATCTCTAAGCAGAGCCCGGTGCCCCCCACCCCGGGGTTAAACATTGATATCTCTAAGCAGAGCCTGGTGCCCCCCACCCCGGGGTTAAACATTGATATGTCTAATCAGAGCCCGGTGCCCCACCCCGGGGTTAAACATTGATATCTCTAAGCAGAGCCCGGTGCCCCCCACCCCGGGGTTAAACATTGATATCTCTAAGCAGAGCCCGGTGGCCCCCACCCCGGGGTTAAACATTGATATCTCTAAGCAGAGCCCGGTGCCCCTCACCCCGGGGTTAAACATTGATATCTCTAATCAGCGCCCGGTGCCCCCCACCCCGGGGTTAAACATTGATATCTCTAAGCAGAGCCCGGTGCCCCCCACCCCGGGGTTATACATTGATTTCTCTAATCAGAGCCCGGTGCCCCCCCCCCCGGGGTTAAACATTGATATCTCTAATCAGCGCCCGGTGCTCCCCACCCCGGGGTTAAACATTGATATCTCTAAGCAGAGCCCGGTGCCCCCCACCCCGGGGTTAAACATTGATATCTCTAAGCAGAGCCCGGTGCCCCCCACCCCGGGGTTAAACATTGATATCTCTAATCAGAGCCCGGTGCTCCCCACCCCGGGGTTAAACATTGATATCTCTAAGCAGAGCCCGGTGCCCCCCGGGGTTAAACATTGATATCTCTAATCAGAGCCCGGTGCTCCCCACCCCGGGGTTAAACATTGATATCTCTAAGCAGAGCCCGGTGCCCCCCACCCCGGTTGTAGACAGAATGTCTCCACATCCCCTCCTGTTGTTTGAATTCACCGCCTTTGTTCTCTAAAACAAATATACAGGGTGTTGCATACAGGATATCTCCCGAAACTCATTCCGTACTTTCGATAGTTAGGGACAGAACGTGAATAGTTAGGGACAGAACGTTTAATTTTTATTTATTTTATTTTTTATTATTAACACATTCCACGCCCCAACAACCAACGCACAACTGTGGACCAAGTGCATTGCGCAGAATCACCATAGGTATTAATTCTAGGCATTTACATGTATGTTTTTAAAAATGAAGACTATTTATACTATGAAACAAGGTTTTTTTATTCACAATGTTTGTAAACAATAACTTCTGCCCTCTTAGGGTCGACTTGACCCGCTTATTGATTAGAAAGTATGATTAGAAACCAAGGCTGTGGAATATATTCTCCCTCACAGGCTATGAAAAAGACAAAAGCGAGGACATTGACTCCTGAGTGTTGAACTTACGCCCACTCTACAACAACCCAGGTTGTTATATGCCCCTGAGGATCATCTACGAACGTTGGAACATCTACAACTATTGAAGATGCAAAAAGGGGTTTTCAGAAATACATTTGGTTTGCGGATATGTATTATTATAAAAATAATATAACATTATTATCATAATCTAAAACACTTTAAAGGAGCTCTAATTCAAACATGCAAGGATATATATTTATATATATGATACGATTACCCACTTTAAAACTGTTGCTGCAATATCACTTCTCAATGTGTGTACATTTCAAGCTTTCAACAACAATAAACCAACCAGCTCAATGTTTCTCAGACTTACACACTGAGTTTTCCTAGTAGTAAAGAAACAAGCACTAAGACAAAACACACAAAGTTGTAATATAATCTGTATACAAGTCATTCTATACGGAAAACAGGTACATTCTGATTGATCAAGAATTCCCAATAGGTTTGTGTCTCGCCCTGACCATAGTTTACTATCTATGTTTATAGGTTTTGGTTGGGTATGGGTGTGTCACGCCCTGACCATAGTTTACTATGTATGTTTATAGGTTTTGGTTGGGTATGGGTGTGTCACACCCTGACCATAGTTTACTATCTATGTTTATAGGTTTTGGTTGGGTATGGGTGTGTCACGCCCTGACCATAGTTTACTATCTATGTTTATAGGTTTTGGTTGGTATGGGTGTGTCACGCCCTGACCATAGTTTACTATGTATGTTTATAGGTTTTGGTTGGGTATGGGTGTGTCACGCCCTGACCATAGTTTACTATCTATGTTTATAGGTTTTGGTTGGGTATGGGTGTGTCACGCCTGACCATAGTTTACTATCTATGTTTATAGGTTTTGGTTGGGTATGGGTGTGTCACGCCCTGAACATAGTTTACTATGTATGTTTATAGGTTTTGGTTGGGTATGGGTGTGTCACGCCCTGACCATAGTTTACTATCTATGTTTATAGGTTTTGGTTGGGTATGGGTGTGTCACGCCCTGACCATAGTTTACTATCTATGTTTATAGGTTTTGGTTGGGTATGGGTGTGTCACGCCCTGACCATAGTTTACTATGTATGTTTATAGGTTTTGGTTGGGTATGGGTGTGTCACGCCCTGACCATAGTTTACTATCTATGTTTATAGGTTTTGGTTGGGTATGGGTGTGTCTCGCCCTGACCATAGTTTACTATGTATGTTTATAGGTTTTGGTTGGGTATGGGTGTGTCACGCCCTGACCATAGTTTACTATCTATGTTTATAGGTTTTGGTTGGGTATGGGTGTGTCACGCCCTGACCATAGTTTACTATCTATGTTTATAGGTTTTGGTTGGGTATGGGTGTGTCACGCCCTGACCATAGTTTACTATCTACGTTTATAGGTTTTGGTTGGGTATGGGTGTGTCACGCCCTGACCATAGTTTACTATCTATGTTTATAGGTTTTGGTTGGGTATGGGTGTGTCACGCCCTGACCATAGTTTACTATCTATGTTTATAGGTTTTGGTTGGGTATGGGTGTGTCACGCCCTGACCATAGTTTACTATCTATGTTTATAGGTTTTGGTTGGTATGGGTGTGTCACGCCCTGACCATAGTTTACTATCTATGTTTATAGGTTTTGGTTGGTATGGGTGTGTCATGCCCTGACCATAGTTTACTATCTATGTTTATAGGTTTTGGTTGGGTATGGGTGTGTCACGCCCTGACCATAGTTTACTATCTATGTTTATAGGTTTTGGTTGGGTATGGGTGTGTCACGCCCTGACCATAGTTTACTATCTATGTTTATAGGTTTTGGTTGGTATGGGTGTGTCATGCCCTGACCATAGTTTACTATCTATGTTTATAGGTTTTGGTTGGGTATGGGTGTGTCACGCCCTGACCATAGTTTACTATCTATGTTTATAGGTTTTGGTTGGGTATGGGTGTGTCACGCCCTGACCATAGTTTACTATCTATGTTTATAGGTTTTGGTTGGGTATGGGTGTGTCACGCCCTGACCATAGTTTACTATGTATGTTTATAGGTTTTGGTTGGGTATGGGTGTGTCACGCCCTGACCATAGTTTACTATCTACGTTTATAGGTTTTGGTTGGGTATGGGTGTGTCACGCCCTGACCATAGTTTACTATCTATGTTTATAGGTTTTGGTTGGGTATGGGTGTGTCACGCCCTGACCATAGTTTACTATGTATGTTTATAGGTTTTGGTTGGGTATGGGTGTGTCACGCCCTGACCATAGTTTACTATCTATGTTTATAGGTTTTGGTTGGGTATGGGTGTGTCACGCCCTGACCATAGTTTACTATCTATGTTTATAGGTTTTGGTTGGGTATGGGTGTGTCACGCCCTGACCATAGTTTACTATCTATGTTTATAGGTTTTGTTTGGGTATGGGTGTGTCACGCCCTGACCATAGTTTACTATCTATGTTTATAGGTTTTGGTTGGGTATGGGTGTGTCACGCCCTGACCATAGTTTACTATCTATGTTTATAGGTTTTGGTTGGTATGGGTGTGTCACGCCCTGACCATAGTTTACTATCTATGTTTATAGGTTTTGGTGGGTATGGGTGTGTCACGCCCTGACCATAGTTTGCTATCTATGTTTATAGGTTTTGGTTGGGTATGGGTGTGTCACGCCCTGACCATAGTTTACTATCTATGTTTATAGGTTTTGTTTGGTATGGGTGTGATCTGAGTGGGCATTCTATGCTGTATGTCTAGTTTGTCTTTTCTGTGTTTGGCCTGATATGGTTTTCAATCAGAGGCCTGTGTTAGTCGTTGTCTCTGATTGGGAACCATATTTAGGTAGCCTGTGTTGTCAATGTTGTGTGATTGTCTATGTTAGGTGCTTGTGTCTGCACATTTGGTATATAGCGTCACGGTCGTTTTTCACTTACTCACCTCCAGAAAAATCCATTAGTAGGGCTTCACAGACTATGTTATGCTGCCTGGTGTCTTACGAAGTCGTTCAGAGAGCACACTTTTCTTTTTTTAATATATAAATATTCTTGGGTATGTGATTATTTGGACTTACGCCTAAAATGGTGTGACCGTGAAGGACGCCGTAAAGGACAGGGCGCAGTTTCTGAGAATCAGTTTCTGCTTCTGAGAATCCACGTCTAACAGTCGCTTCCCAATCACCTATGTCCAGTAGCCTTCGGAAATATCTATTAGGAGAGATTCACTTATTCACATATCTTTTTTAATCTGTCCTGGCAGCTAAATATTCAGGGCTGTGTGTTTGCGCTAAAGCTGTGGTAACATAGTGTTAAAGTATATGCTCCATGTTCTGCCCCTAACTCGCGAAAGTACGGAATGTGTTTGCAGGGCCGTGGTGGGATTTTTTCGGGAGATATCCTGTATGCAACACCCTGTATATTTGTTTTAGAGAACAAAGGCGGTGAATTCAAACAACAGGAGGGGATGTGGAGACATTCTGTCTACAACTCGGGTGGGGGGCACCGGGCTCTGCTTAGAGATATCAATGTATAACCCCGGGTGGTCGGCACACACACACCCTTTGTGAACACACACACACCCTTTGTTTTTGAAACGCACACACACACACACACACTCCTGCTGGACCCTGATTTTCCGTCTTTTCTCTTCGTGACAGACTGGGGTGATGTCGGAAAGGACATTTTCCTGTCGTTAAAGGGTGAGATACATTTTTAAAACCAGTGATTTAATTCCAAAATATTTAGTACAAACTTTTTAAAGACGTGTTAGAATTAATTACCAAATTGTACTACTATTTAAACATGCATCATTAGTGTTTTATGTAAAAACTTTGGAGGCCTACAGTTGTACAGCACACTCACGCACGCACCCTGATTTTCTGTGTCTTTTTTCTTCGTGACAGACCGGGGTGTTGGATGGAAAGGACATTTTCCCGTCATTAAAGGGTGAGATATTGTGTATTCTATAATACTTTAAGATCCATAAATATTTAATGCAAAATAATGAATGCTTAATGTAGTTCAGATAGAGTACACAACTGTATCAACTGCTTCAATTTCTGACAAAATAATAATATCATTGTATACAATATATTTGTTTATTAGACCTACCAACATATAACACAATATTGAGATACTAAAAAATGTATATGCAACCTGTGGACTGATCTAGTCTATGTTGAAATAATCTAAATGACTGCAGCGACCCCTTCATTAAAACTATAGACGCATTTGACCGTAGACCATGTTGTTTTATAATGGTTACATGTTCAGTACACACCCCTGCATTCTATATTATAAAGTAGGCTGTTGGTCTTTGAGGTCCGTTATGTCAATTTGCCTTTATACATCTCATTGACCTACTGTCAACTCCCTCAGTTGTAAACATCTACAATAATCATTAGACGTACGCGTCAGAGTTATCATACCCCGTGTCGGGTTGGTACAGAGTTGGTTAAATCCGCTCTTTTGCTCCCCACTTACATGGGTAATAATCTCCAAGCTGCTCTAAGCGGTGATGTTTTTGGTGTCTCTAGGTTCATCTCTAGACTGTTGAATGAGGCCTGTTACAACTTTCTGACAAAACCTTTAAAGGTAGTTTGTGAAACCATTCAGTCGTGGATGTATGTAAAACATATTTAACACGTATTGCAGGTTACAGAAGCCTCCTGTTGTACTATGAATCCCCCCTCATCCCTGTTAGATCTTGATGTGTTGGCTCTCTATGTATGTACATGTTTATAATCCACATAGTGTCAATATTGTTTTCCATAAAGTTAATAACCCCCCTAAACCCCCTCTTCCCCTATTGTTAAAGCGTGAGATACATTTTTAAAACCTGTGATTTAATTCAAAATATTTAGTACCTACATTTTAACACATGTTATAATTCCAAAATGTTTACTACTTCTTGCAGATAGAGGGTCCGGTTAGCCCTGACCATTATCCGTTTCCAATTCACCAACGCAAAGACGCTTGCCCGATCCATCAAAACTCCGTAAGTTTTCCCTCCCTGTGTAGATCAAACGTCCTGCCTGTAAATTATGGGTATGCCCACATCATTAATTAATAAGATGTGGAGAAAACTGTTTAGCCATAGTTAAAGGCCTTTCATAAAGAGGCTGTCATGATTGCCTGTGCCTCATGTTTAACACGTATTGCTTGTTACCGAATACTACTGTTGTACATTTAATATCCCCTAGCAGATTTCGTTGCATTTGCACAAATTCTGTCCTGTTACTGTGGTCCTTTTAAAAGTCAATAAATATGTATGTAAAGTGTACATGTTTGTTTCACTGTAGATTTGTTTAAGCCCTCCTAGAAACACCTAATTTCATCATCCCACAGCATTAATTAATAAGATGTGTAGAAAACTGTTTAGCCATAAGTAAAGGCCTTTCATAAAGCGGCTGTCATGATGAACCTGAATCTGAAATGACCTTTAGGATCTTTTCTTTGGGGTTCTAATCTCCCCAGGTGTGCAGGCACTGCAAATCCTTAGGCTGGAGCCATCTGGAAGCTCTGTGCCTGTACATATAAAGAGAACTAAATAGGAAACTAGGCTGAGAAACATTATTTAGATGGCTGTTTAATTGTTGTTTAAAGCCTGAAATGGATACAATGCCAAGGGACCTTGTTTCTAACACACACACACACAGACACACACACACACACACACACACACACACGCTTCATAGATAACAACCATAAGGACAATACAACTGGGTGGGGGCCATACACGTTCCAAAAGTTCAAACACTCAACCCCCCCAGTTCAACCAGGCCCCTAGACATCAATCACCATGACTACTTCAAAGGATGCCATATAGATATAAAATAACACACACCCTCTAACACGTGACCACAGGAACAGGATGGCCTGGCCGGAGGCCCATATTTGGACATTCACACGTCATCATGGACACAGGGTCATGAATCAATTACTTTGACGCGTGCCGTCTACTTTAATCTCTCTCACATGATATTTTGCCACGGACATGTTTGATTTCTCGATCGGAAGTGGTATTATTTCAAATGCAGAATAGGTATTTATTTAGTATTTACAGATGCTCAAAAGGAGCCATTTGAAATAGATTCTGACT
The DNA here is from genome assembly GCF_036934945.1 of Oncorhynchus masou masou. Classification (NCBI taxonomy): domain Eukaryota; kingdom Metazoa; phylum Chordata; class Actinopteri; order Salmoniformes; family Salmonidae; genus Oncorhynchus; species Oncorhynchus masou. The sequence continues at coordinate 34,636,894 of NC_088225.1, forward strand.
GTGCTCGGCCTTCAGCTTGATGTGCCTGGTCTGAGGCTCACTACCGAGTTTGGAACTCAATAGTGAGTGTTACAACTGAGGACAGACGTGCTTCAGCCATCAGCAGCCTCGTTCTGTGAGCTTGTGTGGCCTACCACTTTGCACCTGAGCCGTTGTTTCTCCTAGATGTTTCAACTTCACAATAACAGCATTTACAGTTGACTGGGGAATCTCTAGCAGGGCAGAAATGTGATGAACTGACTTTGTGGAAAGGTGGCATCCTATGACTGTGCCACGCTGAAAGTCACTGAGATTTTCATTAAGGCCATTCTATGCTAATGTTTATCTATTGAGACTGCATGGCTGTGTGCTCGATTTTATACACCTGTCAGCAACAGGTGTGGCTGAAATAGCCGAATCCACAAATTTGAAGGGGTGTCCACATACTTAGTTTATCTGTGTGTGTGTATATATATATATATTAAACAATTAAGTAACCTTTATTTAACTAGGCAAGTCAGTTAAAGAATAAATTATTTATTACAATGACGGTCTACCAGGGAACAGTGTGTTAACTGTCTTTTTCAGGGGCAGAACAACAGATGTTTACCTTGTCAGCTCCTGTTAATAATAATAATAATATATCCCATTTAGCAGACGCTTTTGTCCAAAGCGACTTACAAGTCGGCTGGGGCCACTACTTTTACATATGGGTGGTCCCAGCGGGAATCGAACCCACGACGCTTGGCGTTGCAAGCGCCATGCTCTACCGACTGAGCCACGCAGGACCCTGTTACTGTCCCAACGCTAAAACCACTAGGTTACCTGCCGCACCAAAAGTGTAATATAGTGTAATATATGCACATGCATTTATACTAACTAGACACAGACGCACATATCACGGCAACGTTGCTAAACTCATGCGCAGAAACACATTATCGGGACTAACGGTCGTTTCACGCCGAACTGCGCATGTGCAGTCCGTTAAAGACACTCCTTTGATATAAAGTCATTTTTGACTAAAATAATAACGTGCCAGTTTGTCACTTTCAAGAAGTTGGAGTAATAACATTTTCAAATACTTAATACAATGGCTCGAATCTAGGTTTTGCCTTTAGATTTCTAGAAAATGTACAACTAAGGAATCATTTTTCACTTCTGACTTCTCAAACCCCAAATCACGGCATCGGTCGACTTCCCACAGTCTTCTTCACAGCGGTCCCGGTAGACTCGGGATGTTGCGTCTGGGTTTAGGAATTCTGGTTATGTAATTTCCTCATGAAGTTGAAAGTAAGTTTGTAGGCGAATGCACTTACAGAATGGATGTTGAAACTGTGGCGCACATTTCTCGGCAACATTAGAAGTCTGGTAAAAGTATTGATTTGAAGGAAAGACGAGCAGATTCTGGTAAGTCTAGAGGCAACATACAAACTATTATAAAGTTAGGTACTTATCAGACATCTAATAGTCAAGATTAGGTTTGATCTATGATCACTGATCATCATGTGTGTAGTGCTGGGGAGCGCGAGGGAGAACCTTCATTTTAAGAATACACGAAGAAAATATTCTGATCAATTCTAAATAAAATATATTTAATGACCAGGTGAATGGTAACGTCACTGTTACAAAAAATATAAATTTCTAAAAGATTTTAGGATGGTTAGCTGAAGCTGAATAGTAAAAAAAGTAAGTAAGGCTTTCCCTGTAAGGTCTACACCTGTTGGTTAAGGGCTTGTAAGTAAGGCTTTCCCTGTAAGGTCTACACCTGTTGGTTAAGGGCCTGTAAGTAAGGCTTTCCCTGTAAGGTCTACACCTGTTGGTTAAGGGCCTGTAAGTAAGGCTTTCCCTGTAAGGTTTACACCTGTTGGTTAAGGGCTTGTAAGTAAGGCTTTCCCTGTAAGGTTTACACCTGTTGGTTAAGGGCCTGTAAGTAAAGGCTTTCCCTGTAAGGTTTACACTTGTTGGTTAAGGGCTTGTAAGTAAGGCTTTCCCTGTAAGATTTACACCTGTTGGTTAAGGGCTTGTAAGTAAGGCTTTCCCTGTAAGGTTTACACCTGTTGGTTAAGGGCCTGTAAGTAAGGCTTTCCCTGTAAGGTTTACACCTGTTGGTTAAGGGCTTGTAAGTAAGGCTTTCCCTGTAAGCTTTACACCTGTTGGTTAAGGGCTTGTAAGTAAGGCTTTCCCTGTAAGGTTTACACCTGTTGGTTAAGGGCTTGTAAGTAAGGCTTTCCCTGTAAGGTTTACACCTGTTGGTTTAGGGCCTGTAAGTAAGGCTTTCCCTGTAAGGTCTACACCTGTTGGTTAAGGGCCTGTAAGTAAGGCTTTCCCTGTAAGCTTTACACCTGTTGGTTAAGGGCTTGTAAGTAAGGCTTTCCCTGTAAGGTTTACACCTGTTGGTTTAGGGCCTGTAAGTAAGGCTTTCCCTGTAAGGTTTACACCTGTTGGTTAAGGGCTTGTAAGTAAGGCTTTCCCTGTAAGCTTTACACCTGTTGGTTAAGGCTTGTAAGTAAAGCATTCCCTGTAAGGTCTACACCTGTTGGTTAAGGGCTTGTAAGTAAGGCTTTCCCTGTAAGGTCTACACCTGTTGGTTAAGGGCTTGTAAGTAAGGCTTTCCCTGTAAGCTTTACACCTGTTGTATTTGGCGCATGTGACAAATACAATTTGATTTGATTAGATTTTTTAAGTCCAGAACGCATGATATTTTGCCACGGACACGTTTGATTTCTCGATCGGAAGTGGTATTATTTGAAATGCAGAATAGGTATTTATTTAGTATTTACAGATGCTCAAGAGGAGCAATTTGAAATAGATTCTGACTGTGCTCGGCCTTCAGCTTGATGTGCCTGGTCTGAGGCTCACTACCGAGTTTGGAACTCAATAGTGAGTGTTACAACCGAGGACAGACGTGCTTCAGCCCTCAGCAGCCTCGTTCTGTGAGCTTGTGTGGCCTACCACTTTGCGCCTGAGCCGTTGTTTCTCCTAGATGTTTCAACTTCACAATAACAGCATTTACAGTTGACTGGGGAATCTCTAGCAGGGCAGAAATGTGATGAACTGACTTTGTGGAAAGGTGGCATCCTATGACTGTGCCACGTTGAATGTCACTGAGATTTTCATTAAGGCCATTCTACTGCTAATGTTTGTCTATGGAGATTGCATGGCTGTGTGCTCGATTTTATACACCTGTCAGCAACAGGTGTGGCTGAAATAGCCGAATCCACAAATTTGAAGGGGTGTCCACATACTTAGTTTATATGTGTGTATATATATATATATATATATATATATATATATATATATATATATATATATATATATATATATATATATATATATATTAAAAAATTAAGTAACCTATATTTAACTAGGCAAGTCAGTTAAGAAGAAATGATTTATGACAATGACGGTCTACCGGGGAACAGTGGGTCAACTGCCTTGTTCAGGGGAACAGTGGGTTAACTGCCTTGTTCAGGGGAACAGTGGGTTAACTGCCTTGTTCAGGGGAACAGTGGGTTAACTGCCTTGTTCAGGGGAACAGTGGGTTAACTGCCTTGTTCAGGGGAACAGTGGGTTAACTGCCTTGTTCAGGGGAACAGTGGGTTTACTGCCTTGTTCTAGGGAACAGTGGGTTAACTGCCTTGTTCAGGGGCAGAACAACAGATGTTTACCTTGTCAGCTCCGGTTACTGTCCCAACGCTCTAACCACTAGGTTACCTGCCGCACCAAAAGTGTAATATAGTGTAATATGCACATACATTTATACTAACTAGACACAGACGCACATATCACGTCAACGTTGGTTTGCTAAACTCATGCGCAGAAACACATTATCGGGTCTAACGGTCGTCTCACGCCGAACTGCGCATGTGCAGTCCGTTAAAGGCACTCCTTCGATTTCAAGTATTTTTGACTCAAATAATAACGTGCCAGTTTGTCACTTTCACGAAATTGGAGTAATAACATGTTCAAATACTTAATACATTGGCTCCAATCTAGGTTTTGCCTTTAGATTTCGAGAAAATGAACAACTAAGGAATCATTTTTCACTTCTGACTTCTCAAACCCCAAATCACGGCATCGGTCGACTTCCCACAGTCTTCTTCCCAGCGGTCCCGGTAGACTCGGGATGTTGCGTCTGGGTTTAGGAATTCTGGTTATGTCATTTCCTCATGAAGTTGAAAGTAAGTTTGCAGGCGAATGCACTTACAGAATGGATGTTGAAACTGTGGCGCACATTTCTCTGTAATCATTAGAAGTCTGGTAAAAGTATTGATTTGAAGGAAAGACGAGCAGATTCTGGAAAGTCTAGAGGCAACATACAAACTATTATAAATTTAGGTCGTCATCAGACATCTAATAGTCAAGATTAGGTTTGATCTATGATCACTGATCATCATGTGTGTAGTGCGAGGGAGAACCTTCACTTTAAGAATACACGAAGAAAATATTCTGATCAATTCTAAATAAATTCTATTTAATGACCAGGTGAATGGTAACGTCACTGTTACAAAAAATATACATTTCTAATAAGATTTTAGTACGGTTAGCTGAAGCTGAAGAGTACAAAAAAAATGGAGGATGGAATTTATCCATCTTCTAAAACAGGGCTCTCCGATCCTGTTCCTGGAGAGATACCATCCTGTAGGTTTTCATTACTATTCAAAACTAGTCACCTGATTAAAATAATGAATTGGTTTATAATATAAATCATGCTATTTACAACTGGGATTGGAGAGAAACCCTACCGGAGGGTAGCGCTCCAGAAACAGGGTTGGAGAGAAACCCTACCGGAGGGTAGCGCCCCAGAAACAGGGTTGGAGAGAAACCCTACCGGAGGGTAGAGCTCCTGAAACAGGGTTGGAGTGAAACCCTACCGGAGGGTAGCGCTCCAGAAACAGGGTTGGAGAGAAACCCTACCGGAGGGTGGCGCTCCAGAAACAGGGTTGGAGTGAAACCCGACCGGAGGGTAGCGCTCCAGAAACAGGGTTGGAGTGAAACCCTACGGAGGGTAGCGCCCCAGAAACAGGGTTGGAGTGAAACCCTACGGAGGGTAGCGCTCCAGAAACAGGGTTGGAGAGAAACCCTACCGGAGGGTAGCGCTCCAGAAACAGGGTTGGAGAGAAACCCTACCGGAGGGTGGCGCTCCAGAAACAGGGTTGGAGTGAAACCCTACCGGAGGGTAGCGCTCCAGAAACAGGGTTGGAGTGAAACCCTACCGGAGGGTAGCGCTCCAGAAACAGGGTTGGAGTGAAACCCTACCGGAGGGTAGCGCTCCAGAAACAGGATTGGAGAGACCTTCAATGAAAGACTATTCAAAAGAATACATATGTCGATACAAACGTTGATGTAATAAATTGTGACGTCATTTACATAGTTTGCTGCGTTCCCTCACCTAAAAAAAAATACATCACTGCTTATCATGCCGACCGACCTGATGGCCTCCGTTGAAAATGTTGTAAAAAATATCAGGCCAAGGCAACATTCTCTGTCCTGCTACTGGTAGGACTATAACATTATGTGAACTGACCTGAACAGGTTTAGACTGGTCATCTATGATATGTAGGTTATATACACTACATTCTCTGTCCTGCTACTGGTAGGACTATAACATTATGTGAACTGATCTGAACAGGTTTAGACTGGTCATCTATGATATGTAGGTTATATACACTACATTCTCTGTCCTGCTACTGGTAGGACTATAACATTATGTGAACTGATCTGAACAGGTTTAGACTGGTCATCTATGATATGTAGGTTATAGCTCAGGTATAGACCTTGATCTGCATATCACTACCAACCCACTACTATACATTATAAGCTAGTCTACTTTACATAATATAACATCTACATATCACTAACAACCCACTTCTATACATTATAACCTAGTATACTTTACATAATATAACATATCACTACCAACCCACTACTATACATTATAACCCAGCCTACTTTACATAATATAACATCTATTACTTGATGCAAATAAACTTTCTGAATGGATCAATGATTTCCTCCTCAGATCAATCATGTCCGTTTTAGCCCTTCTGTCTACATTCTCAGATACATTTAGAAAATAACAGATTGAAAGACAATAAATAGCCCACCTTTAAATAATAAAATAAGAATTTGTTCAGACACTTTTAATGAATAAAAATAAGTGTGAGACATGGCCTTATGTTGCTGTACTGTCTATAACTACCTTAACAAACAGTGACTTATTATTATTATTATTATTATTATTGTTGCTGTACTGTCTAGAACTACCTTAACAAACAGTGACTTATTATTATTATTATTGTTGCTGTACTGTCTATAACTACCTTAACAAACAGTGACTTATTATTATTATTATTGTTGTTGTACTGTCTATAACTACCTTAACAAACAGTGACTTATTATTATTATTATTGTTGTTGTACTGTCTATAACTACCTTAACAAACAGTGACTTATTATTATTATTATTATTATTGTTGCTGTACTGTCTATAGCTACCTTAACAAACAGTGACTTATTATTATTATTATTATTGTTGTTGCTGTACTGTCTATAACTACCTTAACAAACAGTGACTTATTATTATTATTGTTGTTGCTGTACTGTCTATAACTACCTTAACAAACAGTGACTTATTATTATTATTATTATTATTGTTGCTGTACTGTCTATAACTACCTTAACAAACAGTGACTTATTATTATTATTGTTGTTGCTGTACTGTCTATAACTACCTTAACAAACAGTGACTTATTATTATTATTATTGTTGTTGCTGTACTGTCTATAACTACCTTAACAAACAGTGACTTATTATTATTATTGTTGTTGCTGTACTGTCTATAACTACCTTAACAAACAGTGACGTATTATTATTACAGACAGTTGCCATGGAGATGAAATGTCTCAACGACATGTTCATGTGATTGCATTAAATCACCTGATTTTTTCTATATGTCTGTTAGTAAATGTTTTATTTCTCAAAAGAGATAATGGATAAATGTGAACAATTGACATTCAGTAATTAGTTGTCACCATATTAACCACAACCAACATGTTGGATCTCTGTTTAGGGGTCAGTGCTCTAAAATGAGTCTCTCTGGGGAGAGAGAGGAGGGGGGCCCTGCCTCTAAAATGCATCTCTCTGGGGGACATGACACCAAAGCTAAGAGGTAAGATGACCATTTATAAAGAATTTATCGAGTTCATTCAAAAAATAAATAGCTATCTGAAGATGAAACACGATATATCCATTGTTTATCAGGAATGGAATGTTGGTATCCTGTATATCTGACTGTGATATGTGGTTGTCTCACCTTGATATCTTAAGATGAATGCACTTACTGTAAATCACTCTGGATAATAGCATCTGCTAAATCAGGGGTTCTCAATCCGGGGTCTGTGGAGGTACCTCAGGGTTTCTCAATCCGGGGTCTGTGGAGGTACTGCAGGGGTTCTCAATTCGGGGTCTGTGGAGGTACTGCAGGGGTTCTCAATCCGGGATCTGTGGAGGTACAGCAGGGGTTCTCAATCCGGGGTCTGTGGAGGTACTGCAGGGGTTCTCAATCCGGGATCTGTGGAGGTACAGCAGGGGTTCTCAATCCGGGGTCTGTGGAGGTACTGCAGGGGTTCTCAATCCGGGGTCTGTGGAGGTACTGCAGGGGTTCTCAATCCGGGGTCTGTGGAGGTACTGCAGGGGTTCTCAATCCGGGGTCTGTGGAGGTACTGCAGGGGTTCTCAATCCGGGGTCTGTGGAGGTACTGCAGGGGTTCCACGGCACCCTGACTGTACTCGTTGCAATGTACAACTCTTCACACCCGTTTAACAACTCTAAATATCTTTGGCATAGTAGGTATCAAGTCCCTTGCCAATAATGTTGCAACGTTGCAACAATGTTCATTTTCATCAAACTCATTTTACACCCTAGATGCCTTCAAATGCCCAATTTATAGCCATGCCCAATTTAGGACTATTATTTAACAATGTGATGTTGTGCTCCAAAGGGACAACTTGAAATAACATGATGTAAACATGTTTATTATTATACACTCTCAAATAACATGATGTAGATAATTAAATCATCAAAAGAAAAACGTGTTTAGAAAACAAGGTTCCTTATAGAGCCAAAAAGGCTTCTATCACTTCCTTATGAAATCAATAAAAGTTATATATTTTGGGGTTCAGTGACAAAGAACCTCCAGAGTTCTGATCAACAAAAGGTTAATGTTTTGAGGATGTGAACCCAGCAGCCCTCCAGTGGTCAGATCAATTCCACCTGTTTTTTCCAGCGCCCGGCCCGGGATTCGAACCAGCCACCTTTCAGTCACAGCTCCAACTCCAACCTGAGTTAATCTTCAAAAATAAGCACGAGTTAATCTTCCAAAATGAAGACAAAATGCTATGCAGTTATACATAATTATTATACATAACTCATTGCCAAAAGCACAAGACATACTGCTGCATGTAGGTCTATATTATTAATGGGTTGATCACATAGAAATATAAAAACATTATTTTTAACTACTGCAATGCAATTACATGTGGCACAGGAACCACTGACTCACAGCCGCTTACGCGCAGAGTGGACTGAGGTGATCTTGGGGAATAACGACGGAGTTTGTTACAGTGTTGAGACACCGAAGTTTACTGTTCAATTTGCTTTTTTCTTTACGGTCAGGGACAGTATGAGTGTAGCCAGATCCTTTTCACTCTCTATCCTTGTTTCATTTTGTGGTTCACCGGATTCATAATCGAGACGAGGGAAAGACGAACGACCTGCTAACTAACCAAGCTAGTCGGTACAGCTCGGTAAACTAGCTAGTTACTCTACCAGCAGCATCCTAGTTATCCTAGCTAGTCGGTACAGCTCGGTAATCTAGCTAGCTACTCTACCAGCAGCATCCTAGTTATCCTAGCTAGTCGGTACAGCTCGGTAAACTAGCTAGTTACTCTACCAGCAGCATCCTAGTTATCCTAGCTAGTCGGTACAGCTCGGTAATCTAGCTAGCTACTCTACCAGCAGCATCCTAGTTATCCTAGCTAGTCGGTACAGCTCGGTAAGCTAGCAAGCTACTCTACCAGCAGCATCCTAGTTATCCTAGCTAGTCGGTACAGCTCGGTAAGCTAGCTAGCTACTCTACCAGCAGCATCCTAGTTACCATAGCTACCACTACATCATCACCGGCTGTCTGCATTTCTTGTGGACCGATGGAGCTCCCCGGTTGTTTCTTCCACCTGTTAAATCCCGGTGAGGCTTCTCCCTCTCTCGTTGACGGATGCTGTCTACCTCTGTCCGGTTCTCCTCACTTCACGAGATGGACGGTAACTTTAGTGTTTAACCCCTGTGTCCAAGGACCAAACTTTTGAATATTATTTTCAGGGCGCCTCAATAGCAGGTATTGAACAGCGAGTAAATAATCACTAGTCAGAACCTCAACCTCAGTATACATTCATTATAAAAATCATCTTAATATCTGATATTGCGAGTAAACAACCTCTGGAGTGCGTCTTCCAGCCCTCCAAGTAATTACATCATTCAACCCTCCCGGTTAGTAAATTTACCTCAACATCCCCCGGAGAGGCAGAGTAACGACACCAGACTTTTAGCGGGGCTGACAACAACGCTCGCGTCGCTTAATGAAATTCGTTATTAAAAATGACACACTGCTCGCGCCATTAACTAACGTCTGGAAGTCAGTTCTATTTGAGACGCAGATCACGCTGCATCTCCTCATTGGTCTCCTCATTGGGTAATAGAAGCAGGTACCCATGTGCCATCTCCTCATTGGTTAATAGAAGCAGGTACCCATGTGCCATCTTATTTAGCAAAAAACATAATTTAACATAAATAAACATAGCTTTTATTAGCTTTTATTGTTTAAAGAAGTTAATTTACATACGTTTCTGAAAATGGATACATAGCTTTTTGGAATTAAACTCTTCTTATGTTTCTCCATCTGAGCTCAGAGAAGATGAGAGATGTAATGTTTGTCTCTGTTGTGTTGAAGACCAATCAAGCAGGAGAGACCAGCCTCCCCTGTTCCCAGCTGTGTGTCCGTGAAGAGTGACCAGTCTATGAATCTACCTATAGAGTTTAGAGAGGGAGACTTTTCTACTGAACAAAGGTAAGAGGAACTCATGGGTCCTGGTCAGTGAGTTAAACAACACTGTCTCTAGTAATTTCTCCTCTCCCATTTTCCAATTTATTGTTGTTGTTTTCATAATCCATAGGCTAATCATATTGGCCATTTCCATAGTCCTAAAACAATATTAAACAAACACAACATTCCCTCCCTGTGTGTGTGTGAATGTGAGTGTGTGTGTGTGTGTGTGTGTGTGTGTGTGTGTGCACTCCCTGGATGTGGAGATGTAAACTCTATCCAGATTGCGTAGTCACTTTTACCCCTACCTACATGTATATATTATCTCAATTATAGTCTCATTATTACCTCAACTACCTGGTACCCTGCACATTGACTCAGTACTGGTTCTCCTTATAGTCTCATTATTACCTCAACTACCTGGTACCCTGCACATTGACTCAATACTGGTTCTCCTTATAGTCTCATTATTCCCTCAACTACCTGGTACCCTGCACATTTTCTCAGTACTGGTTCTCCTTATAGTCTCATTATTGTTTTTTTAGCACATTTTTCGTACTTTTAACTGCATTGTTGGGAAAGAGCTTATCAGTCAGCATTTCACAGTAAAGTGTACACCTGTTGTATTCGGCTCATGTGAGAATTACATTTTGATCTGATTTGAAGCTCATTGGCAGAAACACGTCGTTGGGTGTAATAGTCGTCTCGTGCTGAAGAGATGTTCAGATGTTGAAGCACGGTGGCTAGAAAAACTCCCTAGAAAGTTACGAACATAGGAAGAAACCTAGAGAGGAACCAGGCTCTGAGGGGTGACCAGTCCTCTTCTGGCTGTGCTGGGGAGAGATAATAAGAGAACATGGCCATTAAGTTCAAATCATTCTTCAAGATGTTCAAATGTTCATACCCTACTAGCAGGGTCAAACAATAATCACAGTGGTTATTGAGGGTGCGATTGGTCAGTACCTCAGGAGTAAACCTGCCTCACCCAATGTGATACGGAATCACTATTATTTTTCATTTTAGAACACATTCAAGAACCACCAGAAGCTAATCAGCTAATTAGCTACAAGCTATACGACTGGTCTGCTGACGTATATTCTATCCTCTGTGCCTTCAACCGGCCTCCGTCTGAGCAGACCCCCTACCACCCCCAGGCTACTAACTTTAAACGCCGTGTCGCCCGTGTGCTAGCGTAGTGGCGGCTTCCCTGTTCCATCTACTGCTGCCCCCTGGGCACTATGATCACTTGGCTACATAGCTGATGCTTGCTGGACACTATGATCACTTGGCCACATAGCTGATGCCTGCGGGACACTATGATCACTTGGCCACTTTGCTGATGCCTGCTGGACACGATGATCATTTGGCCACATAGCTGATGTCTGCCAGACTGTCCATTATCACGGTACTCCATTCTGTTTATACATTTTTTATCTGTCGGCCCCGGCCGCGAACTCAGGCTCTGTGTGTAGTTAATCCGACCCTCTCTGCCTCATCATCGCCATTTCAACTGCTGTTGTTGTGTTAGCTGATTAGCTGTTGTTATCTCACCTGTTGTTTTAGCTAGCTCCCCCCAATCAACACCTGCAATTTATGCCTCACAGGTGTTGATTGTGTTTTTGCCTCGATTTATGCCTCGCCTCGCGACTTTATGCCTCGCTGTATGTCTCTCTCAAATGTCAATATGCCTTGTACAGTGCCTTGCGAAAGTATTCGGCCACCTTGAACTTTGCGACCTTTTGCCACATTTCAGGCTTCAAACATAAAGATATAAAACTGTATTTTTTTGTGAAGAATCAACAACATGTGGGACACCATCATGAAGTGGAACGACATTTATTGGATATTTCAAACTTTTTTAACATATCAAAAACTGAAAAATTGGGCGTGCAAAATTATTCAGCCCCCTTAAGTTAATACTTTGTAGCGCCACCTTTTGCTGTGATTACAGCTGTAAGTCGCTTGGGGTATGTCTCTATCAGTTTTGCACATCGAGAGACTGAAATTTTTTCCCATTCCTCCTTGCAAAACAGCTCGAGCTCAGTGAGGTTGGATGGAGATCATTTGTGAACAGTAGTTTTCAGTTCTTTCCACAGATTCTCGATTGGATTCAGGTCTGGACTTTGACTTGGCCATTCTAACACCTGGCTATGTTTATTTTTGAACCATTCCATTGTAGATTTTGCTTTATGTTTTGGATCATTGTCTTGTTGGAAGACAAATCTCCGTCCCAGTCTCAGGTCTTTTGCAGACTCCATCAGGTTTTCTTCCAGAATTGTCCTGGATTTGGCTCCATCCATCTTCCCATCAATTTTAACCATCTTCCCTGTCCCTGCTGAAGAAAAGCAGGCCCAAACCATGATGCTGCCACCACCATGTTTGACAGTGGGGATGGTGTGTTCAGGGTGATGAGCTGTGTTTCTTTTACGCCAAACATAACGTTTTGCATTGTTGCCAAAAAGTTCAATTTTGGTTTCATCTGACCAGAGCACCTTCTTCCACATGTTTGGTGTGTCTCCCAGGTGGCTTGTGGCAAACTTTAAATGACACTTTCTATGGATATCTTTAAGAAATGGCTTTCTTCTTGCCACTCTTCCATAAAGGCCAGATTTGTGCAATATACGACTGATTGTTGTCCTATGGACAGAGTCTCCCACCTCAGCTGTAGATCTCTGCAGTTCATCCAGAGTGATCATGGGCCTCTTGGCTGCATCTCTGATCAGTCTTCTCCTTGTATGAGCTGAAAGTTTAGAGGGACGGCCAGGTCTTGGTAGATTTGCAGTGGTCTGATACTCCTTCCATTTCAATATTATCGCTTGCACAGTGCTCCTTGGGATGTTTAAAGCTTGGGAAATCTTTTTGTATCCAAATCTGGTTTTAAACTTTTTCACAACAGTATCTCGGACCTGCCTGGTGTGTTCCTTGTTCTTCATGATGCTCTCTGCGCTTTTAACGGACCTCTGAGACATATCACAGTGCAGGTGCATTTATACGGAGACTTGATTACACACAGGTGGATTGTATTTATCATCATTAGTCATTTAGGTCAACATTGGATCATTCAGAGATCCTCACTGAACTTCTGGAGAGAGTTTGCTGCACTGAAAGTAAAGGGGCTGAATAATTTTTCAGTTTTTGATTTGTTAAAAAAGTTTGAAATGTCCAATAAATGTTATTCCACTTCATGATTGTGTCCCACTTGTTGTTGATTCTTCACAAAAAAATACAGTTTTATATCTTTATGTTTGAAGCCTGAAATGTGGCAAAAGGTCGCAAAGTTCAAGGGGGCCGAATACTTTCGCAAGGCACTGTATACTGTTGTTCAGGTTAGTTATCATTGTTTTAGTTTACAATGGAGCCCCTAGTTCCACTCTTCATACCTCTGATACCTCCTTTGTCCCACCTCCCACACATGTGGTGACCTCACCCATTATAACCAGCATCTCCGCTCTACCCACACCCCACCATACCCCTGTCTGCACATTATGCCCTGAATATATTCTACCACGCCCAGAAATCTGCTCCTTTTATTCTTTGTCCCCAACGCTCTAGGCGACCAGTTTTGATAGCCTTTAGCCGCACCCTCATCCTACTCCTCCTCTGTTCCTCGGGTGATGTGGAGGTAAACCCAGGCCCTGGATGTCCCCAGGCACCCTCATTTGTTGACTTCTGTGATCGAAAAAGCCTTGGTTTCATGCATGTCAACATCAGAAGCCTCCTCCCTAAGTTTGTTTCACTCACTGCTTTAGCACAATCTACCAACCCTGATGTCCTTTCCATGTCTGAATCCTGGCGAAGGAAGGCCACCAAAAATTCTGAGATTTCCATACCCAACTATAGCATTTTCCGTCAAGATAGAACTGCCAAAGGGGGAGGAGTTGCAGTCTACTGCAGAGATAGCCTGCAAAGTAATGTCATACTTTCCAGGTCCATACCCAAACAGTTCGAAATTCTCATTTTAAAAATTAATCTCTCCAGAAATAAGTCTCTCACTGTTGCCACCTGCTACCGACCCCCCTCAGCTCCCAGCTGTGCCCTGGACACCATTTGTGAATTGATCGCCCCCCATCTAGCTTCAGAGTTTGTTCTGTTAGGTGACCTACACTGGGATATGCTTAACACCCCGGCAGTCCTACAATCTAAGCTAGATGCCGTCAATCTCAGACAAATCATCAAGGAACCCACCAGCTACAACCCTAAATCTGTAAACATGGGCACCCTCATAGACATTATCCTGACCAACTTGCCCTCCAAATACACCTCTGCTGTCTTCAATCAGGATCTCAGCGATCACTTCCTCATTGCCTGTATCCGCTACGGGTCCGCGGTCAAATGCCCACCCCTCATCACTGTCAAACACTCCCTAAAACACTTCTGCGAGCAGGCCTTTCTAATCGACCTGGTCCGGGTATCCTGGAAGGATATTGACCTCAATCCCGTCAGTTGAGGATGCCAGGTCATTCAATAAAAGTAACTTCCTCACCATCTTAGATAAGCATGCTCTGTTCAAAAATGCAGAACTAAGAACAGATATAGCCCTTGGTTCACTCCAGACCTGACTGCCCTCGACCAGCACAAAAAAATCCTGTGGCGGACTGCAATAGCATCGAATAGTCCCCGTGATATGCAACTGTTCAGGGAAGTCAGGAACCAATACACGCAGTCAGTCAGGAAAGCAAAGGCCAGCTTTTTCAAGCAGAAATTTGAATCCTGTAGCTCTAACTCCAAAACGTTCTGGGACCCTGTAAAGTCCATGGAGAACAAGAGCGCCTCCTCCCAGTTGCCCACTGCACTGAGGCTCGGTAACATGGTCACCACAGATAAATCCATGATAATCGAAAACTTCAACAAGCATTTCTCAACGGCTGGCCATGCCTTCCTCCTGGCTACTCCAACCCCGGCCAACAGCTCTGCCACCCCCGCAGCTACTCGCCCAAGCCTCCCCAGCTTCTCCTTTACCCAAATCCAGATAGCAGATGTTCTGAAAGAGCTGCCAAACCTGGACCGGTACAAATCAGCTAAGCTTGACAATCTGGACCCTCTATTTCTGAAACTATCCGCCTCCATTATCGCAACCCCTATTACCAGCCTTTTCATCCCGAAGGATTGGAATGCTGCCGCGGTCATCCCCCTCTTCAAAGGGTGAGACACACTGGACCCAAACTGTTACAGACCTATATCCACCCTGCCCTGCCTATCTAAGGTCTTCAAAAGCCAAGTTAACAAACAGGTCACTGACCATCTCGAATCCAACCATACCTTCTCCGTGTGCAATCCGGGTTTCCGAGCCGGTCACGGGTGCACCTCAACCACGCTCAAGGTATTAAACGATATCATAACCGCCATCGATAAAAGACAGTACTGTGCAGCCGTCTTCATCGACCTGGCCAAGGCTTTCGACTCTATCAATCACCATATTCTTATCGGCAGACTCAGTAGCCTCGGTTTTTCTGATGACTGCCTTGCCTGGTTCACCAATTACTTTGCAGACAGAGTTCAATGTGTCAAATCGGAGGGCACGTTGTCCGGTCCTCTGGCAGTCTCTATGGGGCTACCACAGGGTTCAATTCTCGGGCCGACTCTTTTCTCTGTATATATCAATGATGTTGCTTTTGCTGCGGGCGATTCCCTGATCTACCTCTATGCAGATGACACCATTCTGTATACTTCTAGCCCTTCCTTGGACACTGTGCTATCTAACCTCCAAACGAGCTTCAATGCCATACAACACTCCTTCCGTGGCCTCCAACTGCTCTCAAACGCTAGTAAAACCAAATGCAATTACATGCAAATGCCAATTACATGCAACAAGGGAGATATTTCTTCCACACAGAGTAAATACTCCTGGTATATACCAGGTATCTAATCACAGAGTAAATACTCCTGGTCTATACCAGGTATCTAATCACAGAGTAAATACTCCTGGTATTGATAGCGTGTTTGTGTTCAAAATGTTAAACACAGGTTCTACAAATCCCAGGGCACAAAACAGACAAGGTTTTAAAAATCTAACTTTTAAAAGTTTGTATTCTGTTAACTCATACTCAAATAATGTTGTTGACATGTCCTTTACTCATATTCGTGGTCATAGCATAAATTGGAGAGAAAACAATTCAAAAACTCCATCCCAAACTTGAATCTCAATCTGACCGTATAAAAAATGCTGCTATTTCCTCATAGAACATGATGTCATGTTCGCTCTTTGGCAGAGCTGACCAATCAGCGGTCTATTTATGAGAATATTTGCAATGATCGTTATACGCCCACAGTATTCTGTTGTTGGGGTACACCCACACCATTCCCATTCAGCATACTCTCCTGACCTCTGGCAGTTGTTATGTACTTGAGTGAAGACCCAAAAGCGGTTTTAACAGAAAACAGAGTTCTTTAATGAAAAACAGGAATGGCATAAATCCTCTTCCAACGTTGACAATGGAACAAAAAGAACGTAGTATAGTGCAGGATGCACCTGCCAGGCAGACTCCGACAGGATAGGACAAGGTGGAAGCAAACGAGACGACAGCTTGCTTCTGGCATCAAAAACACAAACAAGAATCAGACACTGAAAGTAGCAGGAACAGAGAGAGAAATAGAGACCTAATCAGAGGGGGAAGAGAGAACAGGTGTGAAAGAGTGAATGCTAGTTAGCTAGTTAGGGGAGATGTAGAACAGCTGAAGAATGAGAGACAGAGAAGGTAACCTAAAAAGACCAGCAGAGAGAGACAGAGTGAAGAGAAAGGACAGGAACAGACATAACAAGACATGACAGTACCCCCCCCCCACTCACCGAGCGCCTCCTGGCGCACTCGAGGAGGAAACCTGGCGGCAACGGAGGAAATCATCGATCAGCGAACGGTCCAGCACGTCCCGAGAGGGAACCCAACTCCTCTCCTCAGGACCGTACCCCTCCCAATCCACTAGGTACTGATGACCACGGCCCCGAGGGCGCATGTCCAAAATCTTACGAACCCTGTAGATGGGTGCGCCCTCGACAAGGATGGGGGGGGACGAGCGGGGGCGCGAAGAACGGGCTTAACACAGGAGACATGGAAGACCGGGTGAACGCGACGAAGATAGCGCGGAGAAGAAGTCGCACTGCGACATGATTAATGACCTGGGAAATACGGAACGGACCAATGAACCGCGGGGCCAACTTGCGAGAAGCTGTCTTAAGGGGAAGGTTCTGAGTGGAGAGCCATACTCTCTGACCGCAACAATATCTAGGACTCTTGGTCCTACGCTTATTAGCGGCCCTCACAGTCTGCGCCCTATTACGGCAAAGTGCCGACCTGACCCCCTTCCAGGTGCGCTCGCAACGCTGGACAAAAGCCTGAGCGGAGGGGACGCAGGACTCGGCGAGCTGAGATGAGAACAGCGGAGGCTGGTACCCGAGGCTACTCTGAAAAGGAGATAGACCGGTAGCAGACGAGGGAAGCGAGTTGTGGGCGTACTCTGCCCAGGGGAGCTGTTCTGACCAAGACGCAGGGTTACGAAAAGAAAGACTGCGTAAAATGCGACCAACAGTCTGATTGGCCCGTTCGGCTTGACCGTTAGACTGGGGATGAAAGCCGGACGAGAGACTGACGGAAGCCCCAATCAAACGGCAAAACTCCCTCCAAAATTGAGACGTGAACTGCGGGCCTCTGTCGGAAACGACGTCAGACGGAAGGCCATGAATTCGGAAAACATTCTCGATAATGATCTGAGCCGTCTCCTTAGCAGAAGGGAGCTTAGCGAGAGGAATGAAATGAGCCGCCTTAGAGAATCTATCGACAACCGTAAGAATAACTGTCTTCCCCGCTGAAGAAGGCAGTCCGGTGATGAAATCTAAAGCGATGTGAGACCACGGTCGAGAGGGAATGGGAAGCGGTCTGAGACGGCCGGCAGGAGGAGAGTTCCCAGATTTAGTCTGCGCGCAGACCGAACAAGCGGCGACAAATCGACGCGCGTCACGTTCCCGAGTGGGCCACCAGAAACGCTGGCGAATGGAAGCGAGCGTACCCCGAACGCCGGGGTGGCCGGCTAACTTGGCAGAGTGGGCCCACTGAAGAACGGCCGGACGAGTAGGAACGGGAACGAACAGAAGGTTCCTAGGACAAGCTCGCGGCGACGGAGTGTGAGCGAGTGCTTGCTTTACCTGCCTCTCAATTCCCCAGACAGTCAACCCGACAACACGCCCTTCAGGGAGAATCCCCTCGGGGTCGGTGGAGACCTCATAAGAACTGAAGAGACGAGATAAAGCATCAGGCTTGGTGTTTTTGAGCCCGGACGATAAGAAATAACAAACTCGAAACGAGCGAAAAACAGAGCCCAACGAGCCTGACGCGCATTAAGTCGTTTGGCTGAACGGATGTACTCAAGGTTCCTATGGTCAGTCCAAACGACAAAAGGAACGGTCGCCCCCTCCAACCACTGTCGCCATTCGCCTAGGGCTAAGCGGATGGCGAGCAGTTCGCGATTACCAACATCATAGTTACGTTCTGACGGCGATAAGCGATGAGAGAAAAACGCGCAAGGATGGACCTTGCCGTCAGAGAGAGAGCGCTGAGAAAGAATGGCTCCCACGCCCACCTCTGACGCGTCAACCTCAACAACAAACTGACTAGAGATGTCAGGTGTAACAAGAATAGGTGCAGATGTAAAACGATTCTTAAGAAGATCAAAAGCTCCCTGGGCGGAAACGGACCACTTAAAGCACGTCTTAACAGAAGTAAGGGCTGTGAGGGGAGCTGCCACCTGACCGAAATTACGGATGAAACGACGATAGAAATTAGCGAAGCCCAGAAAGCGCTGCAGCTCGACGCGTGACTTAGGAACGGGCCAATCAATGACAGCCTGGACCTTAGCGGGATCCATCTTAATGCCCTCAGCGGAAATAACGGAACCGAGAAAAGGGACAGAGGCGGCATGAAAAGTGCACTTCTCAGCCTTCACATAAAGACAGTTCTCCAAAAGGCGCTGGAGGACGCGTCGCACGTGCTGAACATGAATCGAGAGAGACGGTGAAAAAATCAGGATATCGTCCATGTAAACGAAAACAAAAATGTTCAGCATGTCTCTCAGGACGTCGTTAACTAGTGCCTGAAAGACAGCTGGAGCGTTAACGAGGCCGAAAGGAAGAACCCGGTATTCAAAGTGCCCTAACGGAGTGTTAAACGCCGTCTTCCACTCGTCCCCCTCCCTGATGCGCACGAGATGGTAGGCGTTACGAAGGTCCAATTTGGTGAAAAACCTGGCTCCCTGCAGGATCTCGAAGGCTGAAGACATAAGAGGAAGCGGATAACGATTCTAAACTGTTATGTCATTCAGCCCTCGATAATCCACGCATGGGCGCAGGGACCCGTCCTTCTTCTGAACAAAAAAAACCCCCGCTCCGGCGGGAGAGGAGGAGGAGACTATGGTACCGGCGTCGAGCGAAACCGACAAATAATCCTCGAGAGCCTTACGTTCGGGAGCCGACAGAGAGTATAATCTACCCCGGGGGGGAGTAGTTCCCGGAAGGAGATCAATACTACAGTCATACGACCGGTGTGGAGGGAGAGAAGTGGCCTTGGAACGACTGAACACCGTGCGCAGATCGTGATACTCCTCCGGCACCCCTGTCAAATCGCCAGGCTCCTCCTGTGAAGAAGAGACAGAGGAAACAGGAGGGATAGCAGACATTAAACAGGTCACATGACAAGAAACATTCCAGGATAGGATAGTATTACTAGACCAATTAATAGAAGGGTTATGGCGCACTAGCCAGGGATGACCCAAAACAACAGGTGTAAAAGGTGAACGAAAAATTAAAAAAGAAATGGTTTCGCTATGATTACCAGAGACAGTGAGGGTTAAAGGCAGCGTCTCACGCTGAATCTTGGGGAGAGAACTACCATCTAAAGCGAACAAGGCCGTGGGCTCACCTAACTGTCTGAGAGGAATGTCATGTTCCCGAGCCCAGGTCTCGTCCATAAAACAGCCCTCCGCCCCAGAGTCTATCAAGGCACTGCAGGAAGCAGATGAACCGGGCCAGCGGAGATGGATCGGAAAGGTAGTGCGTGATCCAGAAGGAGAGGCCTGAGTAGTTGCGCTCACCAGTAGCCCTCCCCTTACTGATGAGCTCTGGCTTTTACTGGACATGAGGTGACAAAATGACCAGCGGAGCCGCAGTAAAGACAGAGGCGATTGGTGATTCTCCGTTCCCTCTCCTTGGCCGAGATGCGGATACCCCCCAGCTGCATAGGCTCAGCATCCGAGCCGGCGGAGGAGGGTGGCAGTGATGCGGCAGGTGGCAGTGATGTGGAGAGGGGAGCAACGGAGAACGCAAGCTCCTTTCCACGAGCTCGGCGACGAAGATCAAACCGTCGCTCTATGCGAATAGCGAGGGCTATTAAGGAGTCCAGACTGGAAGGAACCTCCCGGGAGAGGATCTCATCCTTAACCTCGACGAGGAGACCCTCCAGAAAACGAGCGAGCAAAGTCGGCTCGTTCCAGTCACTAGAGGCAGCGAGAGTGCGAAACTCAATAGAATAATCCGTTATGGATCGATTCCCCTGACATAGGGAAGACAGGGCCCTGGAAGCCTCCTCCCCAAAAACAGAACGGTCAAAAACCCGTATCATCTCCTCCTTAAAGTCCTGAAACTGGTTAATACACTCAGCCCTCGCCTCCCAGATTGCCGTGCCCCACTCACGCGCCCGTCCGGTAAGGAGAGAAATGACGTAGGCGATGCGGGCTGCGCTCCTGGAGTAAGTGTTGGGCTGGATAGAGAACACCACATCACACTGAGTGAGGAATGAGCGGCACTCAGTGGGCTCCCCAGAGTAACAGGGCGGGTTGTTGATCCTGGGCTCCGGAGACTCGGAAACCCTGGAAGTGGGCGGTGGATCGAGGTGGAGTTGGTGAACCTGTCTTGTGAGGTCGGAGACTTGGACGGCCAGGGTCTCAACGGCATGTCGAGCAGCAGACAATTCCTCCTCGTGTCTGCCTAGCATCGCTCCCTGGATCTCGACGGCGGAGTGAAAAGGGTCCGGAGCCGCTGGGTCCATTCTTGGTCTGATTCTTCTGTTATGTACTTGAGTGAAGACCCAAAAGCGGTTTTAACAGAAAACAGAGTTCTTTAATGAAAAACAGGAATGGCATAAATCCTCTTCCAACGTTGACAATGGAACAAAAAGAACGTAGTATAGTGCAGGATGCACCTGCCAGGCAGACTCCGACAGGATAGGACAAGGTGGAAGCAAACGAGACGACAGCTTGCTTCTGGCATCAAAAACACAAACAAGAATCAGACACTGAAAGTAGCAGGAACAGAGAGAGAAATAGAGACCTAATCAGAGGGGGAAGAGAGAACAGGTGTGAAAGAGTGAATGAGCTAGTTAGGGGGGATGTAGAACAGCTGAAGAATGAGAGACAGAGAAGGTAACCTAAAAAGACCAGCAGAGAGAGACAGAGTGAAGAGAAAGGACAGGAACAGACATAACAAGACATGACAGGCAGTATCTATGGGGGTGCCACAGGGTTCAATTCTCGGGCCGACTCTTTTCTCTGTATATATCAATGATGTCGCTCTTGCTGCTGGTGATTCTCTGATCCATCTCTATGCAGACAACACCATTCTGTATACTTCTAAATCAAATCAAATCAAATTTTATTTGTCACATACACATGGTTAGCAGATGTTAATGCGAGTGTAGCGAAATGCTTGTGCTTCTAGTTCCGACAATGCAGTAATAACCAACAAGTAATCTAACTAACAATTCCAAAACAAATTTCTTATACACAGTGTTAGGGGATAAAGAATATGTGCATAAAGATATGAATGAGTGATGGTGCAGAGCAGCAAAGGCAAGATACAGTAGATGGTATCGAGTACAGTATACAGTGTCTTGCGAAAGTATTCGGCCACCTTGAACTTTGCGACCTTTTGCCACATTTCAGGCTTCAAACATAAATATATAAAACTGTATTTTTTTGTGAAGAATCAACAACAAGTGGGACACAATCATGAAGTGGAACGACATTTATTCGATATTTCAAACTTTTTTAACAAATCAAAAACTGAAAAAGTGGGCGTGCAAAATTATTCAGCCCACTAAAGTTAATACTTTGTAGCGCCACCTTTTGCTGCGATTACAGCTGTAAGTCGCTTGGGGTATGTCTCTATCAGTTTTGCACATCGAGAGACTGAAATTTTTTCCCATTCCTCCTTACAAAACTGCTCGAGATCAGTGAGGTTGGATGGAGAGCATTTGTGAACAGCAGTTTTCAGTTCTTTCCACAGATTCTCGATTGGATTCAGGTCTGGACTTTGTAATGTAATATTTGTAATGATCATTATAGGCCCACTGCATTCTGTTGTTGTGGTACGACCACACCATTCCCATTCAACAGAATATTGGTTTCTCAAATGATGCCATCGATAAGAAACATTACTGTGCAGCCGTATTCATTGATCTGGCCAAGGCTTTCGACTCTGTCAATCACCGCATCCTCATCGGCAGACTCGACAGCCTTGGTTTCTCAAATGATTGCCTCGCCTGGTTCACCAACTAATTCTCTGATATAGTTCAGTGTGTCAAATCGGAGGGTCTGCTGTCCGGACCTCTGGCAGTCTCTATGGAGGTGCCACAGGGTTCAATTCTTGGACTGACCCTCTTCTCTGTATACATCAATGAGGTCGCTCTTGCTGCTGGTGAGTCTCTGATCCACCTCTACGCAGACAACACTATTCTGTATACTTCTGGCCCTTCTTTGGACACTGTGTTAACAACCCTCCAGGCAAGCTTCAATGCCATACAACTCTCCTTCCGTGGCCTCCAATTGCTCTTAAATACAAGTAAAACTAAATGCATGCTCTTCAACCGATCGCTGCCTGCACCTGCCCGCCTGTCCAACATCACTACTCTGGACAGCTCCGACTTAGAATATGTGGACAACTACACATATCTAGGTGTCTGGTTAGACTGTTAACTCTCCTTCCAGGCTCACATTAAGCATCTCCAATCCAAAATTAAATCTAGAATCAGCTTCCTATTTCGCAACAAAGCCTCCTTCACTCATGCTGGCAAACATACCCTTGTAAAACTGACTAGCCTACCGATCCTTGACTTCGGCGATGTCAATTACAAAATTGCCTCCAACACTCTACTCAGCAAACTGGATGTAGTCTATCACAGTGCAATCCGTTTTGTCACCAAAGCCCCATACACTACCCACCACTGCGACCTGTATGCTGTTGTTGGCTGGCCCTCACTACATATTTGCCGGCAAACCCACTGGCTTCAGGTCATGTGTAAGTCTATGCTAGGTAAAACCACGCCTTATCTTAGCTCACTGATCACAAACACAGAACATAAAGCCAACACAAACTTAGTCCCAGATATAAATCAAATTGATCACATACACAGGGTTAGCAGATGTTTTTGGTCACATACACATGGTTAGCAGATGTTATTGGTTACATACACATGGTTAGCAGGTGTTATTAGTTACATACACATGGTTAGCATATGTTATTGGTCACATACACATGGTTAGCAGATGTTATTGGTCACATACACAGGGTTAGCAGATGTTATTGGTTACATACACATGGTTAGCAGGTGTTATTAGTTACATACACATGGTTAGCATATGTTATTGGTCACATACACATGGTTAGCAGATGTTATTGGTCACATACACAGGGTTAGCAGATGTTATTGGTTACATACACATGGTTAGCAGATGTTATTGGTTACATACACATGGTTAGCAGATGTTATTGGTTACATACACATGGTTAGCAGATGTTATTGGTCACATACACATGGTTAGCAGATGTTATTCACATACACTGGGTTAGCAGATGTTATTCACATACACAGGGTTAGCAGATGTTATTCACATACACAAGGTTAGCAGATGTTATTGGTCACATACACATGGTTAGAAGATGTTATTAGTCACATACACAAGGTTAGCAGATGTTATTGGTCACATACACAGGGTTAGCAGATGTTATTGGTCACGTACACATGGTTAGCAGATGGTATTGGTCACGTACACAGGGTTAGCAGATGTTATTGGTCACATACACATGGTTAGCAGATGTTATTGGTCACATACACATGGATAGCAGATGTTATTGGTCACATACACATGGATAGCCGATGTTATTGGTCACATACACAGGGTTAGCAGATGTTATTGGTCACATACACATGGTTAGCAGATGTTATTGGTTACATACACATGGTTAGCAGATGTTATTAGTTACATACACAGGGTTAGCAGATGTTATTCACATACACAGGGTTAGCAGATGTTATTCACATACACAAGGTTAGCAGATGTTATTGGTCACATACACATGGTTAGAAGATGTTATTAGTCACATACACAGGGTTAGCAGATGTTATTGGTCACATACACATGGTTAGCAGATGTTATTGGTTACATACACATGGTTAGCAGATGTTATTAGTTACATACACATGGTTAGCAGATGTTATTGGTCACATACACATGGTTAGCAGATGTTATTGGTCACATACACAAGGTTAGCAGATGTTATTGGTTACATACACATGGTTAGCAGATGTTATTGGTTACATACACATGGTTAGCAGATGTTATTGGTTACATACACATGGTTAGCAGATGTTATTGGTCACATACACATGGTTAGCAGATGTTATTCACATACACAGGGTTAGCAGATGCTATTCACATACACAGGGTTAGCAGATGTTATTCACATACACAAGGTTAGCAGATGTTATTGGTCACATACACATGGTTAGAAGATGTTATTAGTCACATACACAAGGTTAGCAGATGTTATTGGTCACATACACAGTGTTAGCAGATGTTATTGGTCACGTACACATGGTTAGCAGATGGTATTGGTCACGTACACAGGGTTAGCAGATGTTATTGGTCACATACACATGGTTAGCAGATGTTATTGGTCACATACACATGGATAGCAGATGTTATTGGTCACATACACATGGATAGCCAATGTTATTGGTCACATACACAGGGTTAGCAGATGTTATTGGTTACACTTGTTTACATAATTATAATACATAAATCATTGACAAAAGCACAAGACTTGCTGTTGCATCTAGCTCTACATTATTAATGGATTGATCATATAGAAATGTAAAACTTTATTTTTAACTACTGCAATGCAATTACATGTGGCACAGGAACCACTGACTCACTGCATTATTCTATAGTATTATCAAGACACCTGCTGTTAACTCTAAACTACTTAGGACACCTGCTGTTAACTCTTAACTACTTAGGACAGCTCACGAGGTGTCCTAAATATCTGCCGACTAGGTGTGACTAGAGACTTCATGCATAGCTTTAATTTATACCCAGAAGTGTAAAATGTTGTAAGGGATTTCCTCCTCTTCTTCCGAAGAGGAGAGGCGAAAAGGATCAGAGGACCAATATGCGGCGTGGTAAGTGTCCATGGTTCTTTTTAATACGTAATGTACACATGAACAACTGACTACATAAAACAAGAAATGTGAAAACCCTAACAGTCCTATCTGGTGCAAACACAGAGACAGGAACAATCACCCACAAACACACAGTGAAACCCAGGCTACCTAAGTATGATTCTCAATCAGAGACAACTAATGACACCTGCCTCTGATTGAGAACCATACTCGGCCGAAACATAGAAATACCCAAAATATAGAACAAACAAACATAGACTGCCCACCCAACTCACGCCCTGACCATACTAAATAATGACAAAACAAAGGAAATAAAGGTCAGAACGTGACAAATGTGTTTATTCTCAGCACTTATACGACCAATTTTCTACTCTGAGACACTTTGTGGATGTGGACCCAGATCTCAACATATTGTTATAAAAAAAACGTAGAATGTTTGTTTAACATAATGATAAAAAATGAATATTACCAATGTAACCCACTGGAAAGACTGGGTTTAGTTGATTGTGTTGCACTGCTCATGTCCGCGTTCTGGAACTGTCCGCGTCCCCGTACAGAACTGTCCGCGTCCCCGTTCGGTGTGGCGCCAAGGAGATTGTCCGGTTACAGGCAGAGTGGACTGAGGTGATCTTGGGGAATAACGACGGAGTTTGTTACAGTGTTGAGACACCGAAGTTTACTGTTCAATTTGCTTTTTGCTTTACGGTCAGGGACAGTGTGAGTGTAGCCAGATCCTTTTCACTCTCTATCCTTGTTTAATTTTATGGTTCACCGGATTCATCATCGAGACGAGGGACAGACAAACGACCTGCTAACTAACCAAGCTATTCGGTACAGCTCGGTAAGCTAGCTAGCCACTCTACCAGCAGCATCCTAGTTATCCTAGCTATTCGGTACAGCTCGGTAAGCTAGCTAGCTACTCTACCAGCAGCATCCTAGTTACCCTAGCTAGTCGGTACAGCTCGGTAAGCCAACTAGCTACTCTACCAGCAGCATCCTAGTTACCATAGCTTCCACTACACCATCACCGGCTGTCTGCATTTCTTGTGGACCGATGGAGCTCCCCGGTTGTTTCTTCCACCTGTTAAATCCCGGTGAGGCTTCTCCCTCTCTCGTTGACGGATGCTGGCTTCCTCTGTCCGGTTCTCCTCTCTTCACTAGATGGACAGTAACTTTAGTGTTTAAACCCTGTGTCCAAGGACCGAACGTTTGAATATTATTTTCAGGGCGCCTCAATAGCAGGTATTGAACAGCGGGTAAATAATCACTAGTCAGAACCTCAACCTCAGTATACATTCATTATAAAAATCATCTTATTATCTGATATTGTGAGTAAACAACCTCGAGAATGCGTCTTCCAGCCCTCCAAGTAATTACATCATTCAACCCTCCCGGTTAGTAAATTTACCTCAACATCCCCCGGAGAAGGCAGAGTAACGACACCAGCCTTTTAGCGGGGCTGACAGACAGACGACAACGCTCGCATCGCTAAATGAATTTCGTCATTAAAAATGACAAACTGCTCTCGCACGCCAACGAGCGTCTAGAATTCAATTCTATTTGTGACGCAGATCGCGCTGCATCTCCTCAGTGGTTTATAGAAGCAGGTACTCACGTGGCATCTCCTCATTGGTTAATAGAAGCAGGTACCCACGTGCCATCTCCTCATTTAGCAAAAAAATATGACTTAACTTCTTTATAAACAATAAAAGCTAATTTACGAACATTTCTAAAAATGGATATATAGCTTTTGAGGCCAGCCTCCCCTGTTCCCAGCTGTGTGTCCATGAAGAGTGCCTGGTCTATAGATCTACCTATAGAGTTTAGAGAGGGAGACTTTTCTACTGAACAAAGGTAAGAAGAACTCATGGGTCCTGGTCAGTGAGTTAAACAACACTGTCTTTAGTCATTTTTCCTCTCCCATTTTCCCATTTATTGTTGTTGTTTTCATAATCCATAGGCTCATCCTTTTGTCCATTTTCATAGTCCTAAAACAATATTAAACAAACACAACGTTCCCTCCCTGTGTATGTGTGCGTGTGTGTGTGTGCGTGTGTGTGTGCGTGTGTGCGTGTGTGCGTGTGTACTCCCTGGGTGAGGAGATGTAATCTCATGTTTTGTCCACAGAAACCAACAGGAGAGATCAGAGTCATTGATTCTCAGTGGTCAGTCTCCCCAGAGTCATCAAACAGACCTGGCCTCCATATTCAGTGTATGTGGTCCTGTTATGGACATTTTGTTATTGTTAACCTCAAGTTAAGTTGATCTGTCAATCATTTATTAATGTGTTAATGAGAAAGCATTTAGTCTCTTGCTTAACTTATTTACTTTATTTATTTCAGATGCTTGAACAGAAAATTATGACATTTGTGAAGAACGAGCTGAAGATGTTCAAGAGGATTCTTAGTCCAGAACTCCCAGAAGGCTTTGAGAGTCAGAAGCAGGATAAGGAAGTGGTGGATGCTGAAGATGAGAAGCAGGAGAGCAGTGCCAGAGAGGGGGCTCTGAAGATCACACTGCACATCCTGAGGAAAATGAACCAGAAGGAGCTTGCTGACACACTGGAGATGTGTAAGATCTGTCTGCCTCATGTTGATGCTGTTTTATAACATTTAAAAGCTGTAGCTAAAGTACAGCTAAAGTAGCTGTGTAACTCAATGATATTGTAGCAACCTTAACACAACACCTAGTGACCTCATCAAGTAGCAGCAGGGATGTGTTGTACTGATTTATTTATTTATTTAGAGAGAGACAACATTAATAATACCATCAATGATACCGATAATAATATAATAAGTCACACCAGTCTGTAATGTATTATGAAAACATTTACACATTTATACAGTCAGTTAAGAGAATAAATTATTATAATGTAAAACTTTATAACAGTCCTACGATACTGTAGGCATTAAAACTGTTATTTCTAGATTCAGATGATCCTGCTGTGATTTGCCAACGTGAACTCAAATCTAATCTAAAGAAGAAGTTTCAATGTGTATTTGAGGGGATCGCTAAACAAGGAAACCCAACACTTTTCAAAAACATCTACACAGAGCTCTACATCACAGAGGGTGGAACAGGAGAGGTCAATAATGAACATGAGCTGAGACAGATTGAGACAACAACCAGGAAACAAGCAAGACCAGAGACTGCAATCAAATGTAACGACATCTTCAAACCCTTAACTGGACAAGACAAACATATCAGAACTGTGCTGACAAAGGGAGTCGCTGGCATTGGAAAAACAGTCTCTGTGCAGAAGTTCATTCTGGACTGGGCTGAAGGAAAAGCAAATCAGGATGTCCAATTTGTATTTTCATTCCCTTTTCGGGAGCTGAATTTGATGAAAGAGGACAAACACACTTTCATTGAACTTCTCAAACACTTCTCAATGGAAACCAAACAATCAGGAATCTCCAACTACAACAAGTACAAAGTTCTGTTCATCTTTGATGGTCTGGATGAGTGCCGACTGCCCCTAGACTTCCAGAAGAACAAGATCTGTTGTGACGTCACAGAGTCAACCTCAGTGGATGTTCTGCTGACAAATCTCATCAAGGGAAATCTGCTTCCCTCTGCTCTCCTCTGGATAACTACCCGACCTGCAGCAGCCAATAAGATCCCTTCAGGGTGTGTTGACCAGGTGACAGAGATTCGAGGGTTCAATGACTCACAGAAGGAGGAGTACTTCAGGAAGAGATACAGTGATGAGGAACTGGCCAACAGAATCATCTCACACATAAAGACATCAAGGAGCCTCCACATCATGTGCCACATTCCAGTCTTCTGTTGGATTTCTGCAACAGTCCTTGAACACATGCTGAAACATAAGAGAGAAGAGATGCCCAAGACTCTGACTGAGATGTACACACACCTTGTGGAGTTTCATACCAAACAGAAGAATGAAAAGTATCTTGGGAAAGAAGAGACAGATCCACACTGGAATAAAGAGAGCATTCTGTCACTGGGAAAACTGGCTTTTCAACAGCTTGTGAATGGCAATCTGATTTTCTATGAAGAAGACCTGAAAGAGGCTGGCATTGATGTCAATGAAGCCTCAGTGTACTCAGGATTGTGCACACAGCTCTTTAAAGAGGAATGTGTGCTGTACCAGAACAAGGTGTACTGCTTTGTTCATCTGAGCATTCAGGAGTTTCTGGCTGCTGTATATGTGTTCCTCTCATTCATCAACAACAATGAGAATCTAATGGACAAACTGCAAACAAGTGACAAGTCTGAAGTTACTTTCTACAAGAGTGCTGTGGATAAAGCCTTACAAAGTGAGACAGGAAACCTGGACCTTTTCCTCCGCTTCCTTCTGGGCCTCTCAATGGAGTCCAATCAGAAGCACTTACAAGGTCTACTGACAACGACAAGAAGCAGCTCACAGAGCCATGAAGAAACAGTCAAGTACATCAAGGAGAAGATCAGGGAGAATCCCTCTCCAGAGAGGAGCATCAATCTGTTCCACTGTCTGAATGAACTGAATGACCATTCTCTAGTGGAGGAGATCCAAAGCTACCTGAGATCAGGAAGTCTCTCAGAACCCAACCTGTCACCTGCACAGTGGTCAGCTCTGGTCTTTGTGCTGCTGACTTCAGAAAAGGAGCTGGATGTGTTTGACCTGAAGAAATACTCCAGATCAGAGGAAGGTCTTCTGAGGCTGCTGCCAGTGGTCAAAGTCTCCAGAGCTGTTCTGTGAGTAAATACAATGACATATAAGAACTAATCATCAGGAAGCATTATCCAGTATAGAGAAAATTATGTAAAAATGATTAATTTGAATATAATTTTATATTGAAAAACATATTGAATAAATGCATTGATTTTCACATTAATATAACAAAATGACCACACAATTCTAGGAGATGGAAAATGAATCTATATGTTGTTTTGGATAATTAACCAAATGCATCTGCCATTGTCCTTCTACACTATTGATATTAAATGAACAGTGTGTTTGTGAAGTCATGATGATTTCTTTGTCAGGCTGTCAGGATGTGGAGTCACAGAGGAAGGCTGTGCTTCTCTGGTCTCAGCTCTGGAGTCAAACCCCTCACACCTGAGAGAGCTGGACCTGAGTAACAATGACCTGAAGGATTCAGGAGTGAAGCTGCTCTCTGCTGGACTGGCGAATCCCCACTGTAAACTGGAGACTCTGAGGTCAGTATTCCTGTAGTTGGTCAACAAGTGATAACTGTTCACCAGATCCACATGTGTTTACCAGACACACATAGTCCACAACATATGTGTTTGGACAGTGAAGATTACAGTTTTAAATGTGGTGCTATGCTCCAGCATTTTGGATTTGAGATATAATGTTTCATATTAGGTGACAGTACAGAATGTCACCTTTTATTTGAGGTTAATTAATGCTCGTTAAGAAAGGAGTTATGTATCCATTTAAAGAAGTCTTAATAATTTAAATTAATTTTGTCAAAAGTTTAGTATTTGGTCACATATTCCATGCCTGCAGTGATTACATCAGGCTTGTGATTCTACTAACTTGTTGAATTAATTTGCAGTTTGTCTTGGTTGTGTTTTGGATGTTTTCCTAATAGAAACTGAATGGTGAATAATGTCCTGTAATTTTGGAGTCACTTCACTTGTATTGTCAGTAAGAATAGAAGATGTTTCTGAACACTTCTACATTCATGTGGATGCTACTATGATGATGACTAATCAGGAATGAATAGAGAATAATGATGAATGAGAAAGTTACAGAGGCACAACGATCAGACCCCCTCTGTTATTGGTAATGGTGAGAGGTTAGCATGTTTTGTTGTAGCCTCTGTTATTGGTAATGGTGAGAGGTTAGCATGTTTTGTTGTAGCCTCTGTTATTGGTAATGGTAAGAGGTTAACATGTTTTGTTGTAGCCTCTGTTATTGGTAATGGTGAGAGGTTAGCATGTTTTGTTGTAGTCTCTGTTATTGGTAATGGTGAGAGGTCAGCATGTTTTGTTGTAGTCTCTGTTATTGGTAATGGTGAGAGGTTAACATGTTTTGTTGTATCTTCTGTTATTGGTAATGGTGAGAGGTTAGTATGTTTTGTTGTAGCCTCTGTTATTGGTAATGGTGAGAGGTTAGCATGTTTTGTTGTAGCCTCTGTTATTGGTAATGGTGAGAGATTATCATGTTTTGTTGTATCCTCTGTTATTGGTAATGGTGAGAGGTTAGCATGTTTTGTTGCAGTCTCTGTTATTGGTAATGGTGAGAGGTCAGCATGTTTTGTTGTAGCCTCTGTTATTGGTAATGGTGAGAGGTTAGCATGTTTTGTTGTAGCCTCTGTTATTGGTAATGGTGAGAGGTCAGCATGTTTTGTTGTAGCCTCTGTTATTGGTAATGGTGAGAGGTTAGCATGTTTTGTTGTAGCCTCTGTTATTGGTAATGGTGAGAGGTTAGCATGTTTTGTTGTGGTCTCTGTTATTGGTAGTGGTGAGAGGTTAGCATGTTTTGTTGTAGCCTCTGTTATTGGTAATGGTGAGAGGTTAGCATGTTTTGTTGTAGTCTCTGTTATTGGTAATGGTGAGAGGTTAGCATGTTTTGTTGCAGCCTCTGTTATTGGTAATGGTGAGAGGTCAGCATGTTTTGTTGTAGCCTCTGTTATTGGTAATGGTGAGAGGTTAGCATGTTTTGTTGTAGCCTCTGTTATTGGTAATGGTGAGAGGTCAGCATGTTTTGTTGTAGCCTCTGTTATTGGTAATGGTGAGAGGTTAGCATGTTTTGTTGTAGCCTCTGTTATTGGTAATGGTGAGAGGTTAGCATGTTTTGTTGTAGTCTCTGTTATTGGTAATGGTGAGAGGTTAGCATGTTTTGTTGTGGTCTCTGTTATTGGTAGTGGTGAGAGGTTAGCATGTTTTGTTGTAGTCTCTGTTATTGGTAATGGTGAGAGGTTAGCATGTTTTGTTGTAGCCTCTGTTATTGGTAATGGTGAGAGGTTAGTATGTTTTGTTGTAGTCTCTGTTATTGGTAATGGTGAGAGGTTAGCGTGTTTTGTTGTAGCCTCTGTTATTGGTAATGGTGAGAGGTTAGTATGTTTTGTTGTAGTCTCTGTTATTGATAATGGTGAGAGGTTAGCATGTTTTGTTGTAGCCAAAAGACATTCAGGATTCGTGTATTATTGTTTAGAAACATGTTATCTACTCACTTATATATAAAATTATTCTGGTGTGGACTGAATACTCAATACAATCTAAATCTGATTCCTCACCGTCTGTCTTCTGACTGATACTGATTTATAAACTGGTCTGGTCAGTCTACTATAATATTTGTACTAAACATTTTTCTATCTGCAGGCAATACTTTGATAATTTGTTATTTCCAATAATGATACATTAATTTATGAATAGATATGGCAGGTTTCAGGACACTGATGTACCTGCATATTTAGAAACAAATGCCTCTCCATTTTCACCACCAAATAATAGCAGTGTGATTTTAATATGATTTGACTCTTTGCAGGCTGTCACGCTGTCTAGTCACAGAGGAAGGCTGTGCTTCTCTGGTCTCAGCTCTGAGGTCAAACCCCTCACACCTGAGAGAGCTGGACCTGAGCTACAATCACCCATGAGACTCAGGAGTCAGACTGCTCTCTGCTGGACTGGAGGATCCACACTGCAGACTGGAGAAACTCAAGTATGTAGAGGGTTTATGTCAATGTTCATATCAGACATGTTGGACTTATCAGGCTGGTTAAGAAAGACATTCTGACCACCACTTGGACAAAGTTATATGCTGACTGTGTGTGTGTGTGTGTGTGTGTGTGTGTGTGTGTGTGTGTGTGTGTGTGTGTGTGTGTGTGTGTGTGTGTGTGTGTGTGTGTGTGTGTGTGTGTGTGTGTGTGTGTGTGTGTGTGTGTGTGTGTGTATGAGTTCCCGTGTATCACTCAATGACTGTCTGTTCTTCTGCTTACCGCTACAGTGTGGAACATGGTGGAGAGTACACAATGAAACCTGGACTTAGAAAATGTGAGTGTTGACTGAATGTTACCAAGAATAAGTCTTAATTCAAGTAAAGTCAAAGTCAAAGACCACCATCATTACTGACTTGGTCATATTAAATATCAGCTGTAGTTCTACAGAAGCGGAAATCAGGGACACCAAAGTTTACAAAGAATTGATTTGACAATATGTGTGTGTGTGTGTGTGTGTGTGTGTGTGTGTGTGTGTGTGTGTGTGTGTGTGTGTGTGTGTGTGTGTGTGTGTGTGTGTGTGTGTGTGTGTGTGTGTGTGTGTGTAATTAATGTGAATAAGTGTGTTTTATATTACCATACAGTATAACATATGATCATTCAACAAGTCTCAAGTTACCTTAACTTCTCCTTTTGATACCTAGAAACATCTACATTAAATGAATTAATGAAAAGTGAGTTAACATTCTAATGTGAATGATGATGATTTCTAATATTGTGTCTGGTTTCATCCATCAGATGTCTGTGATCTCACACTGGACCTAAACACAATTAACAGACTCCTCTCTCTGTCTGAGGAGAACAGAAAGTTGACATGTCGGAGAGAGGAGCAGCCGTATCCTCATCACCCAGAGAGATTTGAGGACTGTGGACAGGTGCTGTGTAGAGAGGGTCTGACTGGGCGCTGTTACTGGGAGGTAGAGTGGAGTGGGAGAAGGGCTGATATAGGAGTGACATATAAAGGAATCAGCAGGAGAGGAGGGGTTAAGGACTGTTATCTTGGATGGAATGACAAGTCCTGGAGTCTGAACTGCTCTGACAACAGTTACATTGCCTGGCACAATAATAATCCCACTACCATAGTCGTCCCCCCCTCCAGCCCCCACAGAGTAGGAGTGTATCTGGACTGGCCAGCCGGCACTCTGTCCTTCTACAGAGTCTCCTCTGACACACTGACCCACCTGATCACATTCACCTCCACATTCACTGAGCCCATCTATCCAGGGATTCATATTTGGTATGACGGCGACTCAGTGTCTCTGTGTCAAACACAACATGATGTTTCACTCTAATCATGGTTCAGTAAGACACACTGGAGCATCAATGTAGAATATCTGTGTCAAACACAACATGATGATTCAATCTATTCTTATGTGTTTATTTAACCTTTGTTTAACCTATATTTAACTAGACAAGTCAGTTCTTATTTTACAATGACTTCCTACCCCGGCCAAACCCTCCTCTAACCCAGACGATGCTGTGCCAATTGTGTTGCCTTTCCCGATCATTATTGTATCTGTTGAGATACAGCCTGGGACTGAACCAGGGTCTGGAGTGACACCTCTAGCTCTGAGATGCCTTAGACCGCTGTGATACAGCCTGGGACTGAACCAGGGTCTGGAGTGACACCTCTAGCTCTG
This sequence comes from Oncorhynchus masou masou, assembly GCF_036934945.1. NCBI lineage: Eukaryota > Metazoa > Chordata > Actinopteri > Salmoniformes > Salmonidae > Oncorhynchus > Oncorhynchus masou. The sequence goes on from NC_088225.1 coordinate 34,671,742, forward strand.
AGATGCTGTGCCTTAGACCGCTGTGATACAGCCTGGGACTGAACCAGGGTCTGTAGTGACACCTCTAGCTCTGAGATGCTGTGCCTTAGACCGCTGTGATACAGTCTGGGACTGAACCAGGGTCTGTAGTGACACCTCTAGCTCTGAGATGCCTTAGACCGCTGTGATACAGCCTGGGACTGAACCAGGGTCTGGAGTGACACCTCTAGCTCTGAGATGCTGTGCCTTAGACCGCTGTGATACAGCCTGGGACTGAACCAGGGTCTGGAGTGACACCTCTAGCTCTGAGATGCTGTGCCTTAGACCGCTGTGATACAGCCTGGGACTGAACCAGGGTCTGTAGTGACACCTCTAGCTCTGAGATGCTGTGCCTTAGACCGCTGTGATACAGCCTGGGACTGAACCAGGGTCTGTAGTGACACCTCTAGCTCTGAGATGCTGTGCCTTAGACCGCTGTGATACAGTCTGGGACTGAACCAGGGTCTGTAGTGACACCTCTAGCTCTGAGATGCTGTGCCTTAGACCGCTGTGATACAGCCTGGGACTGAACCAGGGTCTGGAGTGACACCTCTAGCTCTGAGATGCTGTGCCTTAGACCGCTGTGATACAGCCTGGGACTGAACCAGGGTCTGGAGTGACACCTCTAGCTCTGAGATGCCTTAGACCGCTGTGATACAGCCTGGGACTGAACCAGGGTCTGTAGTGACACCTCTAGCTCTGAGATGCTGTGCCTTAGACCGCTGTGATACAGTCTGGGACTGAACCAGGGTCTGTAGTGACACCTCTAGCTCTGAGATGCTGTGCCTTAGACCGCTGTGATACAGCCTGGGACTGAACCAGGGTCTGGAGTGACACCTCTAGCTCTGAGATGCTGTGCCTTAGACCGCTGTGATACAGCCTGGGACTGAACCAGGGTCTGTAGTGACACCTCTAGCTCTGAGATGCTGTGCCTTAGACCGCTGTGATACAGCCTGGGACTGAACCAGGGTCTGTAGTGACACCTCTAGCTCTGAGATGCTGTGCCTTAGACCGCTGTGATACAGCCTGGGACTGAACCAGGGTCTGGAGTGACACCTCTAGCTCTGAGATGCTGTGCCTTAGACCGCTGTGATACAGCCTGGGACTGAACCAGGGTCTGTAGTGACACCTCTAGCTCTGAGATGCTGTGCCTTAGACCGCTGTGATACAGTCTGGGACTGAACCAGGGTCTGGAGTGACACCTCTAGCTCTGAGATGCTGTGCCTTAGACCGCTGTGATACAGCCTGGGACTGAACCAGGGTCTGGAGTGACACCTCTAGCTCTGAGATGCCTTAGACCGCTGTGATACAGCCTGGGACTGAACCAGGGTCTGTAGTGACACCTCTAGCTCTGAGATGCTGTGCCTTAGACCGCTGTGATACAGTCTGGGACTGAACCAGGGTCTGTAGTGACACCTCTAGCTCTGAGATGCTGTGCCTTAGACCGCTGTGATACAGCCTGGGACTGAACCAGGGTCTGGAGTGACACCTCTAGCTCTGAGATGCTGTGCCTTAGACCGCTGTGATACAGCCTGGGACTGAACCAGGGTCTGTAGTGACACCTCTAGCTCTGAGATGCTGTGCCTTAGACCGCTGTGATACAGCCTGGGACTGAACCAGGGTCTGTAGTGACACCTCTAGCTCTGAGATGCTGTGCCTTAGACCGCTGTGATACAGCCTGGGACTGAACCAGGGTCTGGAGTGACACCTCTAGCTCTGAGATGCTGTGCCTTAGACCGCTGTGATACAGCCTGGGACTGAACCAGGGTCTGTAGTGACACCTCTAGCTCTGAGATGCTGTGCCTTAGACCGCTGTGATACAGTCTGGGACTGAACCAGGGTCTGGAGTGACACCTCTAGCTCTGAGATGCTGTGCCTTAGACCGCTGTGATACAGCCTGGGACTGAACCAGGGTCTGGAGTGACACCTCTAGTTCTGAGATGCCTTAGACCGCTGTGATACAGCCTGGGACTGAACCAGGGTCTGTAGTGACACCTCTAGCTCTGAGATGCTGTGCCTTAGACCGCTGTGATACAGCCTGGGACTGAACCAGGGTCTGTAGTGACACCTCTAGCTCTGAGATGCCTTAGACCGCTGTGATACAGCCTGGGAATGAACCAGGGTCTGGAGTGTCACCTCTAGCTCTGAGATGCCTTAGACCGCTGTGATACAGCCTGGGACTGAACCAGGGTCTGTAGTGACACCTCTAGCTCTGAGATGCTGTGCCTTAGACCGCTGTGATACAGCCTGGGACTGAACCAGGGTCTGTAGTGACACCTCTAGCTCTGAGATGCTGTGCCTTAGACCGCTGTGATACAGCCTGGGACTGAACCAGGGTCTGTAGTGACACCTCTAGCTCTGAGATGCCTTAGACCGCTGTGATACAGCCTGGGAATGAACCAGGGTCTGGAGTGACACCTCTAGCTCTGAGATGCCTTAGACCGCTGTGATACAGCCTGGGACTGAACCAGGGTCTGTAGTGACACCTCTAGCTCTGAGATGCTGTGCCTTAGACCGCTGTGATACAGCCTGGGACTGAACCAGGGTCTGTAGTGACACCTCTAGCTCTGAGATGCTGTGCCTTAGACCGCTGTGATACAGCCTGGGACTGAACCAGGGTCTGGAGTGACACCTCTAGCTCTGAGATGCTGTGCCTTAGACCGCTGTGATACAGCCTGGGACTGAACCAGGGTCTGGAGTGACACCTCTAGCTCTGAGATGCCTTAGACCGCTGTGATACAGCCTGGGACTGAACCAGGGTCTGTAGTGACACCTCTAGCTCTGAGATGCTGTGCCTTAGACCGCTGTGATACAGTCTGGGACTGAACCAGGGTCTGTAGTGACACCTCTAGCTCTGAGATGCTGTGCCTTAGACCGCTGTGATACAGCCTGGGACTGAACCAGGGTCTGGAGTGACACCTCTAGCTCTGAGATGCTGTGCCTTAGACCGCTGTGATACAGCCTGGGACTGAACCAGGGTCTGTAGTGACACCTCTAGCTCTGAGATGCTGTGCCTTAGACCGCTGTGATACAGTCTGGGACTGAACCAGGGTCTGGAGTGACACCTCTAGCTCTGAGATGCTGTGCCTTAGACCGCTGTGATACAGCCTGGGACTGAACCAGGGTCTGTAGTGACACCTCTAGCTCTGAGATGCTGTGCCTTAGACCGCTGTGATACAGCCTGGGACTGAACCAGGGTCTGTAGTGACACCTCTAGCTCTGAGATGCTGTGCCTTAGACCGCTGTGATACAGCCTGGGACTGAACCAGGGTCTGTAGTGACACCTCTAGCTCTGAGATGCTGTGCCTTAGACCGCTGTGATACAGCCTGGGACTGAACCAGGGTCTGTAGTGACACCTCTAGCTCTGAGATGCCTTAGACCGCTGCGCCACTCAGGAGCGTGTTACCTTTGACTTACCAGTCATTTACTGATGTAATGGAACACTGATGTAATGGAACACTGATGTAATGGAACACTGATGTAATGGAACACTGATGTAATGGAACACTGATGTTATGGAACACTGATGTTATGGAACACTGATGTAATGGAACACTGATGTAATGGAACACTGATGTAATGGAACACTGATGTAATGGAACACTGATGTAATGGAACACTGATGTAATGGAACACTGATGTTATGGAACACTGATGTTATGGAACACTGATGTAATGGAACACTGATGTTATGGAACACTGATGTAATGGAACACTGATGTAATGGAACACTGATGTAATGGAACACTGATGTTATGGAACACTGATGTTATGGAACACTGATGTTATGGAACACTGATGTTATGGAACACTGATGTTATGGAACACTGATGTAATGGAACACTGATGTAATGGAACACTGATGTAATGGAACACTGATGTAATGGAACACTGATGTAATGGAACACTGATGTTATGGAACACTGATGTAATGGAACACTGATGTAATGGAACACTGATGTTATGGAACACTGATGTTATGGAACACTGATGTAATGGAACACTGATGTTATGGAACACTGATGTTATGGAACACTGATGTTATGGAACACTGATGTTATGGAACACTGATGTAATGGAACACTGATGTAATGGAACACTGATGTTATGGAACACTGATTGTAGTAAAACGCCAAATGGATCTACCTCCTGGTCCTCTTCCTCTGTCTCACCCACCAAGGGTGGAGACAGAGATGACCTCGCCTACTGAAATACCGGATTGGGCAAAGCCACCAGAAGACGACTCAAGCCAACCAACTACTGAACCTGACTGGTGTCAGGAAGAATCACCCTCTGCCTCAATGACACCTCTGAATGGGAACAGCTGATAGACTCATTGCTGATAGAGTAAGGGCACTGTCATAAACAGAGGCCCATATGCACACTGTAAGAAAAGTGTTTCCTCATTGTTGCTAGAGTAATAGGCTCTGTCATAACCAGAGGCCCATATATGCACTGTAAGAAAAGTATTTCCTGTTTTAAGATATGTCATCACCCTCTCTGCTCTGAGGGAAGGGGAGGGGCAGCGGATCGGGTGCAGAGAATCAAAAGGTATATAAAGAGACATTTGCCATTACTTTGGCGCTGACTTCTTGAATTCTGAATTCATTTAGACAACCATTTGACTTCGGGTAATTGCCACCTGACTCAAATCACTTACAGATTCTAACTGGTTGGATCTGAGAAGTGACTTTCCAATATATCGTTTAACTATTATATTATATTATTATATTATATATAACTACTGTTTTGTCGCATATTGACCAGGTGCGTGTGTCTCAGAACCTCGGCCTCGTTGCGTGTTACAGACTTTTTGATATTCCATTGGGGCAAGGGATCACCAACGGGTCCTCTCATCCAGTCCAAACTTGAATCTCTAAATTTAGTAAACCACCGACTTCAAGTCAACCTCTCAGCCAGTAGAGGGGAGTCGCTACTAACTAAATTCTAAAAGAACTCAGACCAATTGAAACTCTGCTCCTGATCTTGTGGGTCTCCTCGTCATCTCTCAAAGGTAATTAAATAACTATTATAAGAATTTAATATAGAGATAAGTGTTATGATTGTACCAGGCATTTTATAAGAGCATTAAGTCATTTGCATGTTTTGATTAACGCTGTGTGTGACCGAGTAACAAATTGTGTATTTTGAAGTGTGTTTGATTGTAAAAGACAAAAAACAGTGTTTTCAAAAATAAACGGTAGTCGTATTTTGTCTCGAGTAAAAGGTTCTCTCAAAGACAGTTAACGGCACGGGAGATAACAACTCTGACACTCCCCGCTACCGGGACACTGGAAACGGGGATCAATGTTCTATGACAGAATGAGTTACCATTAAAAGACAAGGAGGAAGGTGTGTCCAGTATTGATTCATTTAATTCATTCATTTAATTAATAAAATCTTATCGATCTATCTAAGTTTTATTTTCCAAGCGATACATAGCCGACGGGCAGAGTAGTGAGACTAAGTTGACTAAAGGTCTTTACACTTTAAACTAGATACATCACAGAGGGGAAACACTCAACCACAGGGAAATCATATAGAGACTGGTAGGACTAGTGCTTAATAACAACTCAAGGATCAATTAGTGGTGAAACAAAGAGTCTGGAGGAGAAACGTGGGGTTCACACATCCCAGCTAGAGCTAGACCGTTGAGAGTGACAAGGCAAAAGACCTCTCTACGCGGACAACGCTTCGATATAGAAAGAGAGGCAGGGCTACGCGAGCGGTCCTGGTTATACCGAGATAACGTGAAGTACCTATAGTGCCCTGTCCAATCCAGGGAACGGGACGCTAACCACCTCCAGCACCCCGCTGCCGGCCAAGGGGCGGGGCTGAAGGTTTCGTATCGCGACACTATCAATCCACTGGAAAGGTTATTAGTGGGAAACTCATCTATCAATCCACTGGAATGGTTATTAGTGGGAGACTCATCTATCAATCCACTGGAATGGTTATTAGTGGGAGACTCACCTATCAATCCACTGGAATGGTTATTACTGGGAGACTCATCTATCAATCCACTGGAATGGTTAGTAGTGGGAAACTCATCTATCAATCCACTGGAACGCCCCTCCAACTGGTTATTAGTGGGAGACTCACCTATCAATCCACTGGAATGGTTATTAGTGGGAGACTCATCTATCAATCCACTGGAACGCCCCTCCAACTGGTTATTAGTGGGAGACTCACCTATCAATCCACTGGAATGGTTATTAGTGGGAGACTCATCTATCAACCCACTGGAATGGTTATTAGTGGGAAACTCATCTATCAATCCACTGGAATGGTTATTAGTGGGAGACTCACCTATCAATCCACTGGAATGGTTATTAGTGGGAGACTCATCTATCAATCCACTGGAACGCCCCTCCAACTGGTTATTAGTGGGAGACTCATCTATCAACCCACTGGAATGGTTATTAGTGGGAAACTCATCTATCAATCCACTGGAATGGTTATTAGTGGGAGACTCACCTATCAATCCACTGGAATGGTTATTAGTGGGAGACTCATCTATCAATCCACTGGAACGCCCCTCCAACTGGTTATTAGTGGGAGACTCACCTATCAATCCACTGGAATGGTTATTAGTGGGAGACTCATCTATCAATCCACTGGAATGGTTACTACTGGGAGACTCATCTATCAATCCACTGGAATGGTTATTAGTGGGAAACTCATCTATCAACCCACTGGAACGTCCCTCTACCTGGTTATTAGTGGGAGACTCATCTATCAACCCACTGGAACGCCCCTCTACCTGGTTATTAGTGGGAGACTTGTCTGTCATCTCTGATCTCTGACTCCTCCCACATGCTGAACTCTGACTTTACAAACAAAATACATTTCCTCAATAACAGCATTGTCATCAGCTAAATACAACAACAAAACAATATTTCAATATTTATATAAAACAGTCTATTGATATGGTTGTTGAACACAATAACGTGTTAAGCAGCATGACAGCTGTACCTTCAGGTGATGGTTGTTGAACACTATAATGTGTTCAGCAGCATGACAGCTGTACCTTCAGGTGATGGTTGTTGAACACTATAATGTGTTCAGCAGCATGACAGCTGTCCTTTCAGGTGATGGTTGATGCAGCTTGTTTGCCATTAGCCAATCAGTGTCTCAACTAGTTCAAAACACATGAAAGCACACAACTCGTTGTTCCCAGTTTACAAGTGGTATTATCTGAGCTTCCTACTTGTTATGAACGCAGCATCAGTAACAGGTTGGGCCAGTTCCTCTGCTCAGACGTGACTGACTCCTGCCAGATCATCCAACACCTCGATAGGCCTTTTACGTATCAGTTTACCACATCATATGTTATAGCAATCTGGTGCCTGACTGCACAGTCCAAGACGTGACACGGAACCATTGGTTGATACAACGTGTTGTGGAACATCTAATCAAAGGAAGAGAGACTGCAGATTCTTTCAAACAACACTTGCAACAAAATATCCACACAACAGTGCATAGTTGAAAAGCTCAACGAACAGTGCTGGTTCAAAGATTTTATAGAGAAGCATATCCTTTTGTATATGTGGCAGTCAGCAGTTAGTGTGTAAAAGGTCATTAGTTGTCTGTGTAGACTTTAGGTAGCACGAGGTTGATAGCCTGAGAGCTCAACCGTCTAACTGCATTCACAACAACAAAACACTATAATGTTTTCCTTACTGCAAGTTTCCATACATCTGTAGATAGTAAACCCACAGGATGTCACATGTTGCGGCCGCACCCAAGCGGACCTTAGCTATAGACCCAGTCTTATGTCCCACAAAGACAAGTTGATATCAGGTTAGAAAAACAGTGCAATAAAACAAGAGGTAATTCTTTAAACAGTAAAACACGGGCTAGCATGACTAATTCTGTAATTTTTCATGATATTTCCTCCCTTTTGAGACTAAGTCTCAACATAATAGAACATTACTTACAAGCATTTCCATTAAACAAACATTAACATCAGGATAAAGAGGGGAAAGCATTTCATTAACCAGGCATTAACATCAGGATAAAGAGGGGAAAGCATTTCATTAACCAGGCATTAACATCAGGATAAAGAGGGGAAAGCATTTCATTAACCAGGCATTAACATCAGGATAAAGAGGGGAAAGCATTTCATTAACCAGGCATTAACATCAGGATAAAGAGGGGAAAGCATTTTCATTAACCAGGCATTAACATCAGGATAAAGAGGGGAAAGCATGTCCATTAACCAGGCATTAACATCAGGATAAAGAGGGGAAAGCATTTTCATTAACCAGGCATTAACATCAGGATAAAGAGGGGAAAGCATTTCATTAACCAGGCATTAACATCAGGATAAAGAGGGGAAAGCATGTCCATTAACCAGGCATTAACATCAGGATAAAGAGGGGAAAGCATGTCCATTAACCAGACATTCCTCCTATAGAGCTCCATTTTTATGGAACGGTCTGCCTACCCATGTCAGAGACGCAAACTTGTTCTCAACCTTTAAGTCTTTACTGAAGACTCATCTCTTCAGTGGGTCATATGATTGAGTGTAGTCTGGCTCAGGAGTGGGAAGGTGAACGGAAAGGCTCTGGAGCAACGAACCACCCTTGCTGTCTCTGCCTGGCCAGTTCCCCTTTCCACTGGGATTCTCTGCCTCTAACCCTATTACAGTGGCTGAGTCACTGGCTTACTGGGGCTCTCTCATGCCGTCCCTGGAAGGGGTGCGTCACCTGAGTGGGTTGATTCACTGATGTGGTCATCCTGTCTGGGTTGGCACCCCCCCTTGGGTTGTGCCATGGCGGAGATCTTTGCGGGCTATACTCAGTTTTGTCTCAGGATGGTAAGTTGGTGGTTGAAGATATCCCTCTAGTGGTGTGGGGGCTGTGCTTTGGCAAAGTGGGTGGGGTTATATCCTTCCTGTTTGGCCCTGTCCGGGGGTGTCCTCGGGTGGGGCCACAGTGTCTCCTGACCCCTCATGTCTCAGCCTCCAGTATTTATGCTGCAGTAGTTTATGTGTCGGGGGGCTGGGGTCAGTTTGTTATGTCTGGAGTACTTCTCCTGTCCAATTCGGTGTCCTGTGTGAATCTAAGTGTGCGTTCTCTAATTCTCTCCTTCTCTCTCTCGGAGGACCTGAGCCCTAGGACCATGCCCCAGTACTACCTGACATGATGACTCCTTGCTGTCCCCAGTCCACCTGGCCGTGCTGCTGCTCCAGTTTCAACTGTTCTACCTTATTATTATTCGACCATGCTGGTCATTTATGAACATTTGAACATCTTGGCCATGTTCTGTTATAATCTCCACCCGGCACAGCCGGAAGAGGACTGGCCACCCCACAATATGCTCTCTCTAATTCTCTTTCTTTCTCTCTCTCGGAGGACCTGAGCCCTAGGACCATGCCCAAGGACTACCTGACATGATGACTCCTTGCTGTCCCCAGTCCACCTGGCCGTGCTGCTGCTCCAGTTTCAACTGTTCTGCCTTATTATTATTCGACCATGCTGGTCATTTATGAACATTTGAACATCTTGGTCATGTTCTGTTATAATCTCTACCCGGCACAGCCAGAAGAGGACTGGCCACCCCACATAGCCTGGTTCCTCTCTAGGTTTCTTCCTAGGTTTTGGCCTTTCTAGGGAGTTTTTCCTAACCACCGTGCTTCTACACCTGCATTGCTTGCTGTTTGGGGTTTTAGGCTGGGTTTCTGTACAGCACTTTGAGATATCAGCTGATGTACGAAGGGCTATATAAATAAATTTGATTTGATTTGATTTGATCAGGATAAAGAGGGGAAAGCATTTCCATTAACCAGGCATTAACATCAGGACAAAGAGGGGAAAGCATGTACATTAACCAGGCATTAACATCAGGATAAAGAGGGGAAAGCATGTCCATTAACCAGGCATTAACATCAGGATAAAGAGGGGAAAGCATTTCCATTAACCAGGCATTAACATCAGGATAAAGAGGGGAAAGCATGTCCATTAACCAGGCATTAACATCAGGATAAAGAGGGGAATGCATGTCCATTAACCAGGCATTAACATCAGGATAAAGAGGGGAAAGGAAAGGCTTTCTACTCTTAGTACATTACAATTGTAGATGACCTCATTGAGTTTCAACCTTTCAACCCGTCACATTCATTCTCAGTTGGGGGAAAGGAACATATGAATTCAAACGTAAGAGCAGGGGAATGCAATCGTAAACTTTCCTAACACTGCGTGTACAGTCAAAGATGGTGGATGAATGAAGATGTCTCACTCAGGCCGTTTTCCATTGAAACAATTTGACACAGTTCTGGTCTACGTAAAATTTATTTGGCACAGGGGGAAGTATTTTCACGTCCCGATGAAGAGCGTGTTCAAAGTAAACGGCCTGCTACTCAGACGCAGAAACTAAGATATGCATATAATTAGTCGATTTGGATAGAAAACACTCTGAAGTTTCTAAAACTGTTTGAATCATGTCTGTGAATAACAGAACTTATTTGGCAGGTGAAACCCCGAGGACAAATCATTCAGATCGCTTTTTTGAGGTCACTCTCTTTTCAATGGGTTTTCATTGGGAATCCAGATTTTTAATCGACTTTCCTGCTGTTTCTATCGCTTCCACTGGTTGTCAACAGTCTTTAAAAGTTGGTTGAGGCTTTTCCTTTGAGAAATGAAGAAGTAAAACTGTTCAGAACGAGGGTAGAGGGAAGTGTACCCTTTGTTAGAGGCTCGTGACCTGAAAGCTATACTTTGTTTTCTTCCGGTATTGAACACAGTATATCCCGTCTTCAATTTTAGCGATTATTTACGTTAAAAAATACCTAAAGTTGTATTACAAAAGTAGTTTGAAATGTTTTGACAATGCTTACAGGTCACTTTAGAGATATTTTGTAGTCACGTTGCGCAAGTTGGAACCGGTGTTTTTCTGGATCGTACGCGCCAAAGAAAATTACATTTTGGATATATTTACAGTTTCATATATACAGTTTTGGAAACGTCAGAGTGTTTTCTATCCAAAGCTGTCAATTATATGCATAGCCGAGCACCTTGTCGTGACAAAATATCCCGTTTATCCAAAAATGAAAATACTGCCCCCTAGTTACAAAAGGTTAAACTATATTCTTTATATCATGGATGGTCAATCCTTGTATCATTAGCTCTGTATATGAATTTGAGAGGATCATCCCTTAGCTGTTTACTGAATTAGTGGCAGGGCTTATCCCTCATCTGTTCACTGAATTAGGGGCAGGGCTCATCCCTCAGCTGTTTACTGAATTAGGGGCAGGGCTTATCCCTCATCTGTTTACTGAAAAAGTGGCAGGGCTTATCCCTCATCTGTTCACTGAATTAGGGGCAGGGCTCATCCCTCAGCTGTTTACTGAATTAGGGGCAGGGCTTATCCCTCATCTGTTTACTGAATTAGTGGCAGGGCTCATCCCTCATCTGTTTACTGAATTAGTGGCAGGGCTCATCCCTCATCTGTTTACTGAATTAGGGGCAGGGCTTATCCCTCAGCTGTTTACTGAATTAGTGGCAGGGCTCATCCCTCATCTGTTTACTGAATTAGGGGCAGGGCTCATCCCTCATTTGTTTACTGAATTAGTGGCAGGGCTCATCCCTCATCTGTTTACTGAATTAGGGGCAGGGCTTATCCCTCAGCTGTTTACTGAATTAGGGCCGGGGCTCATCCCTCATCTGTTTACTGAATTAGGGGCAGGGCTCATCCCTCATCTGTTTACTGAATTAGGGGCAGGGCTCATCCCTCAGCTGTTTACTGAATTAGGGGCGGGGTTCATCCCTCAGCTGTTTACTGAATTAGGGGCGGGGTTCTTCCTCAGCTGTTTACTGAATTAGGGGCGGGGTTCATCCCTCATCTATTTACTGAATTAGGGACAGGACTCATCCCTCAGCGGGGCCCATCCCTCATCTGTTTACTGAATTAGGGGCGGGGTTCATCCCTCATCTGTTTACTGAATTAGGGGTAGGACTACCGTACCTTAAGGGAACATTTTGACATTTGCTGTATGGTTAGTGAGAAAGTCCATATTGCAAATGTACGGTCCCTTACTAGACGTCCGAAAACGTTTGTAAAATTCGCGGACGGTGTCGGGCCGAGCGGCAGGGCCGGACCTACCGGGAAGTCATCAAATGAACTTTGTCGGACCATTTTATAAATAATTTCCATTTTATAAAATAATCAAATTTTGGTCATTTTTCCGCTATCCTGGAAAATCCCACCAGAGGGCATAAGCAATCATATTGCAATTGGACAAAACATCACGAAACACGACGGGGCCCTATTTCGAAAACGGAAAATATTTTGAAGCCGAAACTTGGTGAGCGTAGGTTTGGCATAATGGGAAGTTGGCCCCAAACAAGATGGCGTCTAGGCCTCAACGGTTTTTGAGTTATGGCCATTTCTCTGGGATTAAAGGTCCAAAATGAAAATAGAGAAATTATTTTTCCACTTCGCGTCAAAGTCAAGGAGCCTCTGGTGTCAATAAAAAAAAATCTGCCATTTATCTATCGTCATTTAAGAGAAATCGTACAATGACAGATTGGTGATGTTCAAAGTTGGGGTGTTTTTTTTCAACAGTTACAGATCCAGATAAAGGGTGTTCATACAAATCTTTTTAAAGTGTGCTGCGGAGCTCTGCGAGATTTCTGTGATTTTCTATGATTTTCTGAAATAACACACACTCACTAAACCCTCCGTAAATAACTCAGTTCTTAACGTAAAGACTTAAAACTCAGGATTCTGTAAAGGCATACCCCAATCAGGACATGAGTTTATTTATAGCTTCCTGTGCCAACAGGAAGTGCCTTAAATGGTGTCATAGTGGCTGTTTCCAAGGGTTAAAAAGGTCAGATCTTTTCAAAACTTCATATGTGTGATTAGGCAACCCTCCTGAACTGTAAATCAGTCATTTCTCCCAACAGCGACCATTAGAAAAGTAGGCCCAAAATGAAGCCTGCCCCACAATGTCATTTGCTTTTGGGTGACAGTGAGAGAACCGTTAGGGTGAGAAACACAAATCGACCTCAGGTACGTTCCTAAGGTCCTCCCAATCCGTGCAAGCCGAACATTGACCGTGTGGCATTAACCCTTAACAGTTAAAAGAAGGTGTTTATATCAAACAGTTTGCATTGACTTCTCTCCCCATAGGAATACATTGCCTGCTCCTCTAAATTCAACCTGAGGCCTATGTGGGTTATGAATGCCTTATGAACCTGTCTTCGATGACAGTACATCAGGACACTATGAGGTCTACCTGTGTCGATTCTAAGCTTCCTGGACCAATCGGAAGTGGTTAAAATCACCCTAAAAGTGTATATCCATACCCTGCCGGCAGTTTTTAGACATAGTGCATTCAACCCTGTGTAAATCAGTCAGTTCTTAACGTAAAGACTTAAAACTCAGGATTCCGTAAAAGCATACCCCAATGAGGATATGTGTTGACTTATAGCTTCCTGTGCCAACCGGAAGTGCCATAATTGGTGTCTCAGGGGCAGTTTCGATGGGTTAAAAAAGTCAGATCTGTCCAAAACTTCATATGTGTGATTAGGAAACCCCCATGAACTGTAAATCAGTCATTTTCCCCAAAAGAATTCAAAGGAAAACTAAATCACATAGACACACAACTTGGAAGGAGGGACGTATTGGGTTGCGTAGAGACTGACAGTGCCTGCAATAGTTAGCTTTGTTCAAGCTAAAAAATAACCGTCAGACCTAGAGTTCCGAAACTTTAGAAACCTGTTCTAGACCTCAGGTCGATAGTGTGTGGGGAGTTAGGTGGCTCTAGAAGGTTCTCGGACCGAGAAACAGCCTCGTACATTTGCAATGACTTCAATTCATTTTGACCATTATGAAAATGACGACATTTAGAAAAGTCGTAGAGACACAAGACTAGGTGAATTGAAACCGGCTCGGCCCATAGACACGGACCCCAACGTTTCTGTCTGATAGCTCATTCAAGGACCCCATAGCAAGGCATGGAAAGGTACCAGAATGACTACCCAGCCATCCCGAGTTCATCAGGCCAGTCAATTTCGCATTCCTGCACAATTTTTTTAGCATGACGAATTCGTCATGGTAAATGCCCATTGAACCATATTGCAAATGCACAGTGACTTTGAAAAAGTGAGAAAACATAAACAAATGGACATAATGAAATCAACACAACTATCTCTGCCAGGCCATCCTGTGTTCATCAGGCCAGTCAATTTTGCATTTCTGCATGATTTTTGAGCATGACAAATTTGTGATGTTAAATGCCCATTGAAACATATTGCAAATGCACGTGCATTTGCAATATGATTCAATAGTGAAAAAAACATCACCAAATGGACATGATGAAATCAACACAACGAGTGACGGAAAGGAACAACTATCACTGCCCGGCCATCCTGTGTTCCCATAGCAGGCATTAATATCAGAATGACCGATTAATGCATTTACAACCATATTTTTATTTTTGGGTTACCAGGTGCCTATTTTCAATCACCAGTTGCTCAACAATGCGTATCCATCAGAATATTTTAAACAGTCCATAAAGCACTCAGGACGGCCCCCGTAGATAGGGGGCCGTAGTAGGGTACTCCCATAGTGGACATGGACAATAGGAGTCCAGGAAAATGCATTTACAACCATATTTTATTTTTGGGTTACCAGGTGCCTATATTCAATCACCAGTTGCACAACAATGCACGTGCATTTGCAATATGATTCTATAGTGAAGAAACATCACCAAATGGACACGATGAAATCAACACCACGAGTGATGGAAAGGAACAACTATCTCTGCCCGGCCATCCTGTGTTCATCAGGCCAGTCAATTTAGCATTTCTACAGGATTTTTGAGCACGACAAATTCGTGATAGTAAATGCCCATTGAAACATATTGCAAATGCACGTGCATTTGCAATATGATTCTATAGTGAAAAAACATCACCAAATGGACATGATGAAATCAACACCACGAGTGATGGAAAGGAGCAACTATCACTGCCCGGTCATCCTGTGTTCATCAGGCCAATCAATTTTGCAATTCTGCATGATTTTTGAGCATTTCAAATTCGTGATGGTAAATGCCCATTGAAACATATTGCAAATGCACGTGCATTTGCAATATGATTCTATAGTGAAAAAAACATCACCAAATGGACATGATGAAATCAACACAACGAATGATGGAAAGGAACAACAATCACTGCCCGGCCATCCCGAGTTCATCAGGCCAGTCAATTTTGCATTTCTGCAGGATTTTTGAGCATGTCAAATTTCTTATGACATTTGGCCCCCACAAAACATATGCCTTATGCACAAGTAAAAAAAAAATTATGATAATAAAATATGACTAAAGTATGTTGATACAGTTCTTATAGGTATGGAAAGGCTCAGTAAGATATGTTACATATATGTATATATGTTTCAATGGGCATGTACCATCATGAACATGGCATGGTCAAAAATCCTGCAGAAATGCAAAATTGACTGGCCCGATGAACATAGGATGGCCGGGCAGTGATAGTTGTTCCCTTCCATCACTCGTTGTGTTGATTTCATCATGTCCATTTGGTGATGTTTTTTCACTATAGAATCATATTGCAAGTGCACGTGCCTTTGCAATATATTTCAATGGGCATGTACCATCACGAATTTGGCATGCTCAAAAGACAAACTATACTTTGCTCAAACTAGACTTTTTTTCAACTTTTATTATCGTATTTTTTATTTTTTTTACTTGTGCATAAGGCAGATGTTTTGTCCATTTGCAATATGATTTCATAGGATGTCAAAAGTCAATTTTTTGTGGGCCAAATGCCAAAAGAAATTTGACATGCTCAAAAATACTGCAGAATTGCAAAATTGACTGAACAGATGAACACAGGATGGCACGTGCATTTGCAATATGTTTCAATGGGAATTACCATCACAAATTTGGCATGCTCAAAAGTCAAACTATACTTTGCTCAAACTATACTTTTGTCAATTTTATTATAATTTTTCTTCCCACTTGTACATAAGGCATATGTTTTGTCCATTTGCAATATGATTTCATAGGAAGTCAAAAGTCAAAGTCAAAAGTCACTCTTTTTGGGGCCAAATGCCATAACAAATTTGACATGGTCAAAAGTCAAACTATACTTTGCTCATACTTTACTTTTGTCAACGTTTATTATCTTTTTTTTCACTTGTGCATAAGGCAGATGTTTTGTCCATTTGCAATATGATTTCATAGGATGTCAAAAGTCACTCTTTTTGGGGTCAAATGCCATAAGAAATTTGACATGCTCAAAAATCTTTTAGAAATGCAAAATTGACTGACCCGATGAACTCGGAATGGCCGGGCAATGATAGCTGTTCCCTTCCGTCACTCGTTGTGTTGATTTCATCATGTCCGTTTGGTGATGTTTTTTCACTATAGAATCATATTGCAAGTGCACGTGCCTTTGCAGGATGTTTCAATGGGCATGTACATCACGAATTTGGCATGGTCAAAAGTCAAACTATACTTTGCTCAAACTAAACTTTTGTCAACTTTTCTTATCATGCTTTTTATTTTTTTTACTTTTGCATAAGGCACATGTTTTGTCCATTTGCAATATGATTTCATAGGAAGTCAAAAGTCAATTTTTGGGGGGCCAAATGCCAAAATAAAAATGACATGCTCAAAAATACTGCAGAATTGCAAAATTGACTGACCTGATGAACACAGGATGGCCGGGCAGTGATAGTTGTTCCTTTCCGTCACTCGTTGTGTTGATTTCATCATGTCCGTTTGGTGATGTTTTTTCACTATATAATCATATTGCAAATGCACGTGCATTTGCAATATGTTTCAATGGGAATTACCATCACAAATTTGGCATGCTCAAAAGTCAAACTATACTTTGCTCAAACTATACTTTTGACAATTTTATTATCATTTCTTTCCCACTTGTGCATAACGCATATGTTTGTCCATTTGCAATATGATTTCATAGGAAGTCAAAAGTCAAAGTCAAAAGTCACTCTTTTTGGGGCCAAATGCCATAAGAAATTTGACATGCTAAAAAATCCTTTAGAATGGGCATTCGTGATTCGTGATGGGCATGTACCATCACAAATTTGGCATGGTCAAAAATCCTGCAGGAATGCCAAATTGACTGGACTGATGAACACAGGATGGCTTGGCAGTGATAGTTGCTCCTTTCCATCGCTCGTTGTGTTGACTTCATAATGTCCATTTGGTGATGTTTTTTCACTATAGAATCATATTGCAAGTGCACGTACCTTTGCAATATGTTTCAATGGGCATTTACCATCACAAATTTGTCATGCTCAAAAATCATGCAGTATTGCAAAATTGACTTACCTGATGAACACAGGATGGCCGGGCAGTGATAGTTGCTCCTTTCCATCGCTCATTGTGTTGACTTCATCATGTCCATTTGGTGATGTTTTTTCACTATAGAATCATGTTGCAAATGCACTTGCATTTGCAATATATTTCAATGGGATTTATCATCACAAATTTGGCATGCTCAAAAGTCTAACTATACATTGCTCAAACTATACTTTTGTCAACTTTTATTATCATATTTTTTTTACTTGTGCATAAGGCATATGTTTTGTCCATTTGCAATATGATTTCATAGGAAGTCAAAAGTCAAGGTCAAAAGTCAATTTTTTGGGGGCCAAATGCCAAAAGTAATTTGACATGCTCAAAAATACTGCAGAATTGCAAAATTGACTGACCTGATGAACACAGGATGGCAGGGCAGTGATAGTTGTTCCTTTCCATCACTCGTTGTGTTGATTTCATCATGTCCATTTGGTGATGTTTTTTCACTGTTGAATCATATTGCAAATGCATGTGCATTTGTAATATGTTTCAATGGTCATATACCATCACGAATTTGGCATGGTCAAAATCCTGCAGAAATGCAAAATTGACTGGCCTGATGAACACAGGATGGCCTGGCAGTTATAGTTGCTCCTTTCCATCGCTCGTTGTGTTGACTTCATAATGTCCATTTGGTGATGTTTTTTCACTGTTGAATCATATTGCAAATGCACTATGTTTCTATGAGCATGTACCATCACGAATATGTCATGCTCAAAAATCCTGCAAAAATGCAAAATTGACTGGCCTGATGAACACAGGATGGCTGGGCATTGATAGTGGGTCTTCTCCATCGCTAGTTGTGTTGATTTCATTATGTCCATTTGTTTTTGTTTTCTCACTTTTGCAAAGTCACTGTGTATTTGCAATATAGTTCAATGGGCATTTACCATCACAAATTTGTCATGCTATAAAAATCCTGTAGGAATGTGAAATTGACTGGCCTGATGAACTCGGGATGGCTGGGCAGTGATTCTGGTTTATCTCAATCGCTCGTTAGGGTTGATTTCAGAATGTCACTTTGGTGATGGTATCTCACTGTTTAAACATATTGCAAATGGACAAGAGTCACCAGCAAGTCACCGTCCATCAGTCAATTCGAGATCATTCTGACACCAAACTGATACAAACTGACACCAAACCCACTTTTTCCAACTCGTTTAGTAGCCAACTATCACATACTTCAGAGATGGCCCAAAATTCACAACACCTTCAGTTCAAACCATAAAATAAACGTAAAACACGTAGTTACGTTCTAGCTGCGGGTCCATTTCTGGTGTCATGTGTAGGCCTAGCTGAGGTGACCCCGAATCCAAAGTTTTGGCTCGATAGGTCATTTGGTGCCGAGCAAGAACCAAATTGGTGCTAAAAATCCACTTTTTTCCATGACTTGCTACGGGGTCCTTGAATGAGCTATCGGACAGAAACGTTGGGGTCCATCTATATGGGCCGAGATGGTCGCAATGCACCTAATCTTGTGACTCTGGGACATTTCTAAATGTCGTCATTTTCGTGATGCAAAAATGAATTGAAGTCATTGCAAATGTACCAGGCTGTTTCTCGGCCCGAGAACCTTCTAGAGCCACGTAACTCACCACGTACTATCGACCTGAGGTCTAGAACAGGATTCTAAAGTTTCGGAAGTCTAGGTCTGACGGTTCTTTAAAAGTTCCAACAAGGTTAACTAATGCAGGCAGTGTATGTCTCTACGCACCCCAATGGGTCCCTCCTTCCAAGCTGTGTGTGTGTGTTATTTAGTTTTCCTTTGAAATTTTATAGGAAAAATGACTGATTTACAGTTCATGGGGGTTGCCTAATCACACAAACGAAGTTTTGGAAAGATCAGACTTTTTTAACCCCTCAAAACAGCCCCTGAGACACCAATTATGGCACTTCCGGTTGGCACAGGGAGCTATAAGTCAACACACATCCTCATTGGGGTATGCTTTTACAGAATCCTGAGTTTTAAGTCTTTACGTTATGAATTGACTGATTTACACAGGGTTGAATGCACTATTTCTATCAAACTGCAGGCAGGGTATAGATAAACACTTTTAGGGTGATTTTAACCACTTCCGGTTTGTCCAGGAAGCTTAGAATCAACACAGGTCGACATTGTAGTTGCCTGATGGACTGTCACCGAAGACAGGTTCATACGACATTCATAACCCACATAGGCTTCAGGTTGAATTTAGGGGTGCAGGCAATGTATTCCTATGGGGAGAGAAGTCAATGCAAACTCTTTGATGTAAACACCTTCTTTTAACTGGTAAGGGTTAATGCCACACGGTCAAGGTTAGGCTTGCATGGATTGGGAGGACCTTAGGAACGTACCTGAGGTCGAATTGTGCTTCTCACCCTAACGGTTCTCTCACTGTCACCCAAAAGCAAATGACATTGTGGGGCAGGCTTCATTTTGGGCCTACTTTTCTAATGGTCGCTGCGCTTAGACCGAGTAAGCTACGGTCAAGCGGTATATCTCGTTGAACTCGGCACGGCCTCGGGATTATGGTAATGCCATTGCCTGCTCTCTGTGTCTTTAAGCACCACACTTTGTCACTCCATCCTTGCTGTGTGTGTGTGAGAGAGCTTTTCTTTGACATCTGTTGGGAGAAATGACTAACTTACAGTTCATGGGGGTTGCCTAATCACATATGAAGTTTTGAAAAGATCTGATCTTTTTAACCCTTGGACACTGCCACTATGACACCATTTAAGGCACTTCCGGTTGGCACAGGAAGCTATAAATAAACTCATATCCTGATTTACATTTACATTTACATTTAAGTCATTTAGCAGACGCTCTTATCCAGAGCGACTTACAAATTGGTGAATTCACCTTCTGACATCCAGTGGAACAGCCACTTTACAATAGTGCATCTAAATCATTAAGGGGGGTGAGAAGGATTACTTATCCTATCCTAGGTATTCCTTGAAGAGGTGGGGTTTCAGGTGTCTCCGGAAGGTGGTGATTGACTCCGCTGTCCTGGCGTCGTGAGGGAGTTTGTTCCACCATTGGGAGGCCAGAGCAGCGAACAGTTTTGACTGGGCTGAGCGGGAACTGTACTTCCTCAGTGGTAGGGAGGCGAGCAGGCCAGAGGTGGATGAACGCAGTGCCCTTGCTTGGGTGTAGGGCCTGATCAGAGCCTGGAGGTACTGCGGTGCCGTTCCCCTCACAGCTCCGTAGGCAAGCACCATGGTCTTGTAGCAGATGCGAGCTTCAACTGGAAGCCAGTGGAGAGAGCGGAGGAGCGGGGTGACGTGAATTGGGGTATGCCTTTACAGAATCCTGAGTTTTACGTCTTTACGTTGAAGAACTGAGTTATTTACAGAGGCTTTAGTGAGTGTGTGTTATTTCAGAAAATCATAGAAATTCACAGAAATCTCGCAGAGCTCCGCAGCACACTTTAAAAAGATCGTATGAACACCCTGCAACTGGATCTGTAACTGCTTATAAATAAAACACCTATCTTTGAACATCACCAATTTGTCATTGTACGATTTCTCTTAAATGACGATAGATAAATGGCTGGTTCTTTTTTTATTGACACCGGAGGCTCCTTGACTATTTCTCTATTTTCATTTTGGAACTTTAATCCCAGAGAAATGGCCATAACTCAAAAACCATTGAGGCCTAGACGCCATCTTGTTCGGGGCCAACTGCCCATTATGCCAAACCTACTCTCACCAAGTTTCGGCTTCAAAATATTTTCCGTTTTGTTTTTGTTTTGGAGATAAGGCCATGTCGTGATTCGTGATTTTTTGTACAATTGCAATATGATTGCTTATGCCTCTTGTGGGATTTTCCGGGACAGCGGAAAAATGACCAAAATTGGATTATTTTATAAAACGGAAACCGAATGTCCGAGAAAATTCATTTGATGACTTCCCGGTAGGTCCGGCCCTGCCGCTCGGCCCGACGCTGTCCGCGAATTTTAGAAATGTTTTCGGGCGTCTAGTTAGGGTTCGAACATTTGCAATATGGACTTTCTCACTAACAATACAGCAAATGTCAAAATGTTCCCTTAAGGTATGTAGGCGAACAGGGGACACCATGCACCATGCGCAAGGCTGGTGCCATGTAAGCCGGCCCAAGGAGACGCACTGGGGACCAGATGCGTAGAGCCGGCTTCATGGCATTTGGCTCGACGTTCAATCTAGCCCGGCCGGTATGCGGAGCTGGAATATACCGCACCGGGCTATGCACCTGCACTGGAGACACCGTGCGCACCACAGCATAACACGGTGCCTGCCCGTTCTATCTAGCCCCCCGGTAACAACAGGAAGTTGGCGTAGGTCTCCTACCTAGCGTCGCCATACACCCTGTGAGTCCCCCCCAAGAAATTTTTGGGGCTGACTCTCAGGCTTCCATCCGCGTTGCCGTGCTGCCTCATACCAGCGCCTCTCAGCTTTCACCGCCTCCAGTTCTTCTTTGGGGCAGTGATATTCTCCAGGCTGATCCCAGGGTCCTTCTCCGAACAATTCGTCCTCCCATGTCCATTCCTCTCTTTGTTGCTCCTGCTGTTGCTGTTGCCTGTTATCACGCCGCTTGGTCCCATTGTGGTGGGTGATTCTGTAACGGCTTTCGTCTGGTGAAGGAGAATCGGACCAAAATGCAGCGTAGTATTTTTGAGACATGTTTAATTACGAAGAAAACGAACAATACAAAAAACAACAAACGGAACGTGAAAACCTATACAGCCTATCTGGTGACAACAAACACAGAGACAGGAACAATCACCCACGAAATACTCAAAGAATATGGCTGCCTAAATATGGTTCCCAATCAGAGACAACGATAAACACCTGCCTCTGATTGAGAACCACTCCAGACAGCCATAGACTTTGCTAGATAACCCCACTAAGCCACACACCCAACACCCCACAAAACCCCAAGACAAAACACACCACAATAAACCCATGTCACACCCTGGCCTGACCAAATAAATGAAGACAAACACAATATATTATGACCAGGGCGTGACAATCATCATAATGATTCCACATGTTATAGTATGAACCTGGATCATCATAATGATTCTACATGTTATAGTCTGAACGTGGTTCATCATAATGATTCTACATGTTATAATATACCATGGCCTTTACTAGCCAAAGGTTAAACTACTGTTATGGTTATGATATAATATGGTGTTGTGTCACTAGACTTGTTGTTCATATATTCGTATATCGTGGTTATTTTACAATTTGTATATTTTTAATGTATAAATTGTAAGTCGTCTTTCAGAATATCAGAACATGTGTTGTTTTCTAAATTCCAATGAGCTCCTGCTTCCTGTGTAATTTGGTATGAAACCACTGAACAGACTTTTCTTAACATCGATATTATGAACTGAATTCAGTAACAGCATCATAATATCATACCTGTTGAACAAAGCAACACACTAGAATGAGAGAAATTATTAGAAGAGAAAGTGAGACATTATTATTAATATTAATATATATTATATTGTTATTATTATATTATTATTATTTTATTATTATTATTAATATTATTAGTTACACTATATGGATAAAAGGTGAAAAATATCATCACGACTGCATGTTCATGTGATGCAAAAAATCACCTGACTGTTTGTGTCTGTTAGTAAATGTTTTATTTATAAGAGATCAGTAATTAAATAGAACAATTGACCTTCAATAATTAGGTGTCACTTTGTTAACCACAACCAACATGTTGGATCTCTGTTCAGGGGTCAGTGCTTGAAAATGAGTCTCTCTGGTAAAAAAGAGGAGGGGGGTCCTGCCTCTAAAATGAGTCTCTGTGAGGAACATGACTCCAAAGATAAGAGGTGAGATGACGATGTTGTATAGGAACATATAAAGAGTTAATTTCTAAATAATTATTTCCACAATTTTTTCACAATTGTTATTTTTCATCAGAAATTATTGTTTATGGGAACCTTCATGTGGCTGTAAAATATTGTTGTTATTAGAATTGAATTCATAGATTTTTGTGTATGAATTTTTGTTTTGCAAAATGCTACAGTACCTTGCGAAAGTATTCGGCCCCCTTGAACTTTGTGACCTTTTGCCACATTTCAGGCTTCAAACATAAAGATATAAAACTGTATTTTTTTGTGAAGAATCAACAACAAGTGGGACACAATCATGAAGTGGAATGACATTTATTGGATATTTCAAACTTTTTTAACAAATCAAAAACTGAAAAATTGGGCGTGCAAAATTAAAAATTTCTTGAAAAGTTTGTCTTGAGGATGGCGTTATAATTATATCCTCGACCAAATCGATATCTTCTCCTTCCGCCATTGTGGGTTGAAAAAACAGCTTAGTAGTACGCAAATTAATGAATTTATCAATTTCAGTTTCCTAGTTCTGAGACCTGCCCATATAGGACCTGCTTCTCAATATTGGTAATCCAATCAAAATACGTGCACGCACTATGCCTGCTAGCTGGCTCCTGTGTAACACTGGAGCCAGCCAGCAGGCGTACAATAGCCAACTCTAAAGCTGATTGATTGACACTAAATTTTAATTTCCATTCACTTTAAGCTACAAGCGCCCGCACTGTTGATTCTGAAGGCCTGGGGGCAGATTTTAGACCCCTGGCAACACATGATGGCTGAATAGGATTGGATAAAAGATCTAACATAAAGACCAGCCCTCCAAATCTCAACGTGGGGCTGGAAGCAGTGCAACCAAGAGGAAAGCTATGAAATGAAGAGTATAACTCTTACTCTGGGGAATAATTTAATACATATTTGTGGGAAAATATATTTAAAAAATATATATATTGTGATGATGTTTAGGCCAGCAGAGAAGGCCTTGCTGGCCCTGACGGCCCACCACTGCATACATTACAATACAACGTTGACCATTAGTTACAGCAAACAACAAACATGTCTCTTCTGCTCCGTTCTTAACCCCTCCTCTCTTCACAAGATGGACAGTATAACTTTAGTGTTTAACCCTTATGTGTCCAAGGACCAAACTTTTGAATATTATTTTCAGTGCGCTTCAACTAGGCTGGAAACATGACATTTACAACAACATTTATTTTCTGATAACTAGTTCATTGCATCCGCCATGGTGCCCAGTTTCATAACATTACGTTATATTATAGAGTAATCGCTAAAAAACAGGCCTTATTTTAGGTCATTCTTCTTCCTGCCAGCTCCTATTAGTTCTATTGAGCTCCGTGGAATCAACTCACCTTCTGAACGTTCTATTCCCAACTCATTGTTCTGCGTCACAATGGCAGCTTCACTATTGTATCAATGACACCTGCCGGCATTAAGCTTGAACGCTGACGTCAGGTTACTTATTATCAACAGGGTTACAGCAACACCTAACGAAAACGAATGTCTGTCCTCTTTTTCAAGATGTGGCCGATTTAAACAGCCAGAAGTCATTTTTTTAATTAAGAAACAACACTTTTTTTGTGACTTGTTGTTTCTAAATGGCTGCAAGGGTAAATTGATATGCATCGAAATGTTCGTTCGTAGTCATCGGATTGAGTGAAAGCTGCGCAGTTTCACTGAGTTAGAAAACAAATGGACAGGTGTAGCTCATTGATTTGTAGATCTGACGCAGTTGCTACCTCAGATTATGAGCCCAGCAGGTGTCGTGAATGAGTTATGTAGTACCCACAGAAGGCCACAGGGAGGAGCAAGAGAGCTATAAACCCATACTGTTTTTTTACCTTAAAACCCCTAAACCTAACAATCAATCAAATGTATTTATAAAGCCATTTTTACATCAGTATATAACGCTACTTATTACCTATTTTAGCATTAACCTTAACCCTAATTATTTAGAAACTGTTTTAGTAATAATATTATGTTAGTAAATACCATTATGGTACTAAATAGCTTTTTGATTATTTTGTTAATCAAAACCTGTCTCAGCATTTTGCTGTTTTTGTTTTGTTATTTTATTATATTTATTATTGCAAGGCAGAACACTTGATCAACAAGCCACATCTGTTTAATTTTTCAAATGTGGTTTGAACTGTGTGACCAAGTAACCTCTATGTGAAAGTTTCAGCAAGCGTGGGATAGATTGGGCAGGTTAGAGATCTAAGGAATTAACCAGAAAAATACACTTTATTTCTCAGCTGCCCCACCAATGTATTTGAATTAATAACATTTAATTGCAAAATGTCCAATAGATGGGAGCATATGACCACAAAGCATTAGTTACAGGCTACAAGCAGCAATATGATTGACATAAAATAGCAGCAACCACAGACTATATGTCCCATTATTTTCTAAAATGGTCACTCATCATTTTAGCTATTTATCTCAGATTTGGGCTGTGTTGCTTTTGGGTGAGAAAAAAACTGGCTATAGCAGGTATTGAATCCCAGGTAAATAATCACTAGTCAAAACCTCAACCTTAGTATAAATGCATTATAAAAAATCATGTTAATATCTGATATTGCGAGTAAACAACCTCGGAATAGAAAAGACAGAGTGCAACTTCCAGCCAGTCAATAAATTACATCTTGCAACCCTAGCGGTTAGCAAATAGCACATTTTCCAGCACCCGGCCAGGGATTCAAACCAGCCACCTTTTGGCCACAGGTCCAACTCCTTAGCCACTGGGTGAAAACCTGAGTTAATCTTGGGGAATAAACATGAGTTAATCTGCCAAAATGAAGACAAAATGCTTTAGAGACACACATGGTATCACTTGTTATACATAATTATTACACATAAATCATTGCCAAAAGCACAAGACATATTATTAATGGATTGATCATATCAAATATCAGAAAATTATTCTAATGTAGGTCTATATTATTAATGTATTGATCATATCAAATATCAAAACATTATTCTAATGTAGGTCTATATTATTAATGGATTGATCATATCAAATATCAAAACATTATTCTAATGTAGGTCTATATTATTAATGTATTGATCATATCAAATATCAAAACATTATTTCTAACTACTCAAAGCAAATACATGTGGCTCAGGAACCACTGATTCACTGCATTATTCTATAGTATTATCAAGACACCTGCTGTTAACTCTTAACTACTTAGGACAGCTGCTGTTAACTCTTAACTACTCAGGACACCTGCTGTTAACTCTTAACTACTTAGGACAGCTCACGTGGTGTCATAAATATCTGCCGACTAGGTGGGACTAGAGACTTCATGCATAGTTACCCATCCACTTATAAGTGTAAAATGTCTTTATTCTCAGCACTTATACGACTTTGAATGTTTGTTTTACACAATAATAAAAAAATCAATATTACTAATGTAACCCACTGTCAAGACTGGGTTTAGTTGATTGTGTTGCACTGCTCATGTCCGCGTTCTGGAACTGTCCACGTCCCCGTACAGAACTGTCCACGTACAGCACTGTCCGTGTCCCCGTACAGAACTGTCCGAGTCCCTAACCCCTAACCCTAGATATAACCTATTTTAACCCCTAACCCTAGGTATAACCTATTTTAACCTTAACCCCTAACCCCTAACCCTAGATATAACCTATTTTAACCCCTAACCCTAGGTATAACCTATTTCAACCTTAGCCCTTAACCCCTAAACCTAGGTATAACCTATTTTAAACTTAACCCTTAACCCTTAACCCCTAACAGATTAA
Source organism: Oncorhynchus masou masou (assembly GCF_036934945.1). Lineage (NCBI taxonomy): Eukaryota > Metazoa > Chordata > Actinopteri > Salmoniformes > Salmonidae > Oncorhynchus > Oncorhynchus masou. The sequence continues at coordinate 34,698,725 of NC_088225.1, forward strand.
CCTATTTTTAACTTAACCCCTAACCGTAGGTATAACCTATTTGAACCCTAATTCTAGGGTAGGGTAGCCTAGAACACTTTAAAAACCTATTTTAGTTTTTCTCAACCAGAGGTAACTGAATTAATGTTCAGGCTTATTGATAATTGTTATGTTAACCTCTTACACTTATGGTGGCGCTATTTCATTTTTGGAAGAAAAACGTTCCCGTTTTAAACAAGATATTTTGTCACAAAAAGATGCTCGACTATGCATATAATTGCTACTGTTCGAAAGAAAACACTCTGACGTGTCCAGAAATACAAATATCTTCTCTGTGCGTGCCCTTTAACGTGAGCTTCAGGCAAAACCAAGATGACTTGGCATCCAGGAAATGACAAGGATTTTTGAGGCTCTGTCTTTCATGATCTCCTTATATGGCTGTGAACGCAAGAGGAATGAGTCTGCCCTTTCTGTCGTTTCCCCAAGGTGTCTGCAGCATTGTGACGTATTTGTAGGCAGATCGTTGGAAGATTGACCATAAGAGACCACATTTACCACGTGTCCGCCCGGTGTCCTGCGCCGAAATTGGTGCGCAAAAGTCACCTGCCAGTATTTTTCCATGGGGCACAGAGAGAGAAGCAAGCTTCCATGAACTGCATGTCAATGAAGAGATATGTGAAAAAACACCTTGAGGATTGATTCCAAACAACGTTTGTCATGTTTCGGTCGATATTATGTAGTTAATCCGGAAAAAGTTTCACGTTGTAGGTGACTGCATTTTCGGTTCGTTTCGGTAGCCAGGCGCAATGTAGAAAACGGAACGATTTCTCCTACACACAGACGCTTTCAGGAAACACTGCGCATTTGGTATGTGGCTGGGAGTCTCCTCATTGAAAACATCAGAAGCTCTTCAAAGGTAAATGATTTTGTTTATTTGGTTATCTGGCTTTTGTGAAAATGTTGCGTGCTACATGCTACACAAAATGCTATGCTAGCTTTGCATACTCTTACACAAATTAGTCAATTTCTATGGTTCAAAAGCATATTTTGAAAATCTGAGATGACAGTGTTGTTAAGAAAAGGCTAAGCTTGAGAGCAAACGCATTATTTTAATTTTATTTGCGATTTTCAGAAATCGTTAACGTTGCGTTATGCTAATGAGCCTGAGGCTTAGTCACAATCCCGGATCCGGGATGGGGAGTTTCAAGAAGTTAATGAAGTATAATTTCAAAACATGAGCATAAAACCAGGTAATAATAAACATGAATCATCATTATATTACTTCACAGTAATCTGTTAAATACTGTTTCAGTGCTTCCTCTTGTGTTAGCAGTGTGGAAAGGGACAGAAAGAAGCACACAGGAGATTTCCTGTGAGGGGGAGTGGTGGTGTATCCAGGGAGGAAACGAAACTAACCTTCTGAAATGTCATTAGTGGTCTTATGCTGCCATCTATTGGAATTATGTAGCAACTGCAGTAGTACTGAATAATGTGTAATTCCTTACAAAAGTAGTAATTACTTAGAATTGCTTAGAATTGCAAAATATAACAGTAGTACTGTCACTGAACAACACAATGCCATGATTAGATTAAATACACAACGATTCCTGTAAACAATGACAGCTTATTTACCAACATTTATGGAAATGGATAGGTAGCTTTTTAGAATGAAACTCTTCTTATATTTCCCCTTCTGAGCTTAGAATAGATGAGATATGTAAAGTTTGTCTCTGTTGTGTTGAAGACCAATCCAGCAGGAGAGACCAGCCTCCACTGTTCCCAGCTGTGTGTCCATGAAGAGTGACTGGTCTATGATGCAACCTATAGAGTTTAGAGAGGGAGACTTTTCTACTGAACAAAGGTAGGAAGAACTCATGGGTCCTGGTCAGTGAGTTAAACAACACTGTCTCTAGTCATTTCTCCTCTCCCATTTTCACATTTATTGTTGCTGTTTTCATAACCCATAGGCTAATCCTTTCGTCCATTTCATAGTCCTTAAACAATATTAAACAAACACAACCTTCCCTCTGTATGCGTGTGTGTGTGTGTGTGTGTGTGTGTGTGTGTGTGTGTGTGTGTGTGTGTGTGTGTGTATGCGTGTGTGTGTGTGTGTGTATGTGTGTGTGTGTGTATGCGTGTTTGTGTGTGTGTATGCGTGTATGTGTGTGTGTGTGTGTGTGTGTGTGTGTGTACCTACATGTACATATTACCTCAACTACCTGGTACCCTGCATATTGACTCAGTATTGGTACTCCTTATAGTCTCATTATTACCTCAACTACCTGGTACCCTGCACATTGACTCAGTACTGGTACTCCTTATAGTCTCATTATCACCTCAACTACCTGGTACCCTGCACATTGACTCAGTACTGGTACTCCTTATAGCCTCATTATTACGGTCGGTAACATTTGAGAGTGAGGCAAATATGTAGCATTTTCCGGAAAAAAAACATGATGATTTGTCTCTCTGAAATGAAAACATCAAGTGATTTTAAACAAATACAAATCTGTAATTGAACAATCCCATACCATGATTAGATAGTGAAAAAACACACCAATCTCTTTAAGAAATGCTTTAAACAATAAAAGCTAATTCACTAACATTACTGAAAAGTGATATATAGTGTTTAGGAATTAAACAATTCTTTTGTTTCCCCATCTGAGCTCAGAGTAGATGAGAGATGTAATGTTTGTCTCTGTTGTGTTGAAGCCCAATCAAGCAGGAGAGACCAGCCTCCCCTGTTCCCAGCTGTGTGTCCATGAAGAGTGACCTGTCTATGAATCCTCCTCTCAACTTTAGAGAGGGAGACTTTTCTACTGAACAAAGGTAAGAAGAACTCATGGGTCCTGGTCAGTGAGTTAAACAGCACTGTCTCTAGTCATTTCTCCTCTCCCACCTTCCCATTTATTGTTGTTGTTTTCATAATCCATAGGCTAATCCTTTTGTCCATTTGCATAGTCCTAAAACAATATTAAACAAACACAACATTCCCTCCCGGTGTGTGTGTGTGTGTGTGTGTGTGTGTGTGTGTGTGTGTGTGTGTGTGTGTGTGTGTGTGTGTGTGTGTGTGTGCACTCCCTCGATGAGGAGATGTAATCTCATGTTTTGTCCACAGAAACCAACAGGAGAGATCAGAGTCAGAGATTCTCAGTGGTCAGTCTTCACAGAGTCATCAAACAGGCCTGGACTCCATATTCAGTGTATGTGGTCCTGTTATGTACATTTGTATCTGTTTACCTCAAGTAAAGTTGATCTGTCAATCATTCATTCATGTGTTAATGAGAAAGCATTTATTCTCTTGCTTAACTTATTTACTTGTTTTATTTCAGTTGCTTGAAGAGAATTTTATTAGATTTGTGAAGAACGAGCTGAAGATGTTCAAGAGGATTCTTAGTCCAGAACTCCCAGAAGGCTTTGAGAGTCAGAAGCAGGATAAGGAAGTGGTGGATGCTGAAGATGAGAAGCAGGAGAGCAGTGCCAGAGAGGGGGCTCTGAAGATCACACTGCACATCCTGAGGAAAATGAACCAGAAGGAGCTTGCTGACACACTGGAGAAATGTAAGATCTGTCTGCCTCATGTTGAATGATGTTTTATAACATTTAAAAGCTGTAGCTAAAGTACAGCTAAAGTAGCTGTGTAACTCAATGATATTGTAGCAGCCTTAAAACAACACCTAGTGACCTCATCAAGTAGCAGCAGGGATGTGTTGATTAATTTAGATAGAGAAAGACAACATTATTAATACCATCAATTTGTTGTACTGATTTATTTATTTAGAGAGAGAGAGAGAGAGAGAGACAACATTAATAATACCATCAATAATATCAATAATAATATAATCAGTCACACCAGTCTGTAATGCATTATGAAAACATTTACACATTTATACAGTCAGTTAAGAGAATAAATTATTATAATGTACAACTTTATAACAGTCCTACAATACTGTAAGTATTGAAACAGACGTAATATTAATATCCTCTGTGATATTTCTAGATTCAGATGATCTTGCTGTGATTTGCCAACGTGAACTCAAATCTAATCTCAAGAAGAAGTTTCAATGTGTATTTGAGGGGATCGCTAAACAAGGAAACCCAACAGTTCTCAATAAGATCTACACAGAGCTCTACATCACAGAGGGTGGAACAGGAGAGGTCAATAATGAACATGAGCTGAGACAGATTGAGACAACAACCAGGAAACAAGCAAGACCAGAGACTGCAATCAAATGTAACGACATCTTCAAACCCTTAACTGGACAAGACAAACATTTCAGAACTGTGCTGACAAAGGGAGTCGCTGGCATTGGAAAAACAGTCTCTGTGCAGAAGTTCATTCTGGACTGGGCTGAAGGAAAAGCAAATCAGGATGTCCAATTTGTATTTTCATTCCCTTTTCGGGAGCTGAATTTGATGAAAGGTGAAAATCTCACTTTCATTGAACTTCTCAATCACTTCTCAATGGAAACCAAACAATCAAGAATCTCTAACTACAACAACTACAAAGTTCTGTTCATCTTTGATGGTCTGGATGAGTGCCGACTGCCCCTAGACTTCCAGAAGAACAAGATCTGTTGGGACGTCACAGAGTCAACCTCAGTGGATGTTCTGCTGACAAATCTCATCAAGGGAAATCTGCTTCCCTCTGCTCTCCTCTGGATAACTACCCGACCTGCAGCAGCCAATAAGATCCCTTCAGGGTGTGTTGACCAGGTGACAGAGGTACGAGGGTTCAATGACCCACAGAAGGAGGAGTACTTCAGGAAGAGATTCAGTGATGAGGACCTGGCCAGCAGAATCATCTCACACATAAAGACATCAAGGAGCCTCCACATCATGTGCCACATTCCAGTCTTCTGTTGGATTTCTGCAACAGTCCTTGAACACATGCTGGAACATAAGAGAGAAGAGATGCCCAAGACTCTGACTGAGATGTACACACACCTTGTGGTGTTTCATACCAAACAGAAGAATGAAAAGTATCTTGGGAAAGAAGAGACAGGTCCACACTGGAATAAAGAGAGCATTCTGTCACTGGGAAAACTGGCTTTTCAACAGCTTGTGAATGGCAATCTGATTTTCTATGAAGAAGACCTGAAAGAGTCTGGCATTGATGTCAATGAAGCCTCAGTGTACTCAGGATTGTGCACACAGCTCTTTAAAGAGGAATGTGTGCTGTACCAGGACAAGGTGTTCTGCTTCGTGCATCTGAGCATTCAGGAGTTTCTGGCTGCTGTATATGTGTTCCTCTCATTCATCAACAACAATGAGAATGTAATGGACAAACTGCAAGCAAAGTCCATTATCTTTTCTCTGCTGTTCAATGACAATCCTGAATTTACTGTCTACAGGAGTGCTGTGGATAAAGCCTTACAAAGTGAGACGGGAAACCTGGACCTTTTCCTCCGCTTCCTGCTGGGCCTCTCACTGGAGTCCAATCAGAAACACTTACAAGGTCTACTGACAAAGACAAGAAGCAGCTCACAGAGCCATGAAGAAACAGTCAAGTACATCAAGGAGAAGATCGGGGAGAATCTCTCTCCAGAGAGGAGCATCAATCTGTTCCACTGTCTGAATGAACTGAATGACCATTCTCTAGTGGAGGAGATCCAAAGATACCTGAGATCAGGAAGTCTCTCAGAACCCAACCTGTCACCTGCACAGTGGTCAGCTCTGGTCTTTGTGTTGCTGACTTCAGAAAAGGAGCTGGATGTGTTTGACCTGAAGAAATACTCCAGATCAGAGGAAGGTCTTCTGAGGCTGCTGCCAGTGGTCAAAGCCTCCAGAGCTGTTCTGTGAGTAAATAAAATCACATATAAGAACTAATCATCAGGAAGAAATATTCAGTTTAGAGAAAAATATGTATTATAATATGTGTATAATATTATATTGAAAAACATATTGAATAAATGCATTGATTTTCACATTAGTATAACAATATGACCACACAAGTCTAGGAAACGGAAGATGAATCTATATGTTGTTTGAGAGAATAAACCAAATGCATCTCCCATTGTCCTTCTACACTACTGGTGTTAAATGAACAGTGTGTTTGTGAAGTCATGATGATCTCTTTGCAGGCTGTCAGGCTGTGGAGTCACAGAGGAAGGCTGTGCTTCTCTGGTCTCAGCTCTGGAGTCAAACCCCTCACACCTGAGAGAGCTGGACCTGAGTAACAATGACCTGAAGGATTCAGGAGTGGATCTGCTCTCTGCTGGACTGGAGAATCCCCACTGTAAACTGGAGACTCTGAGGTCAGTATTATCAGATATGAAAGCACTTTATGTATGAAGTTCTCCCAAATATACTGTCACTATTTTCACCACCAAAGAATATCAGTGTGGTTTTAATGTGATTTGACTCTTTGCAGGCTGTCAGGCTGTCTAGTCACAGAGGAAGGCTGTGCTTCTCTGGTCTCAGCTCTGAGGTCAAACCCCTCACACCTGAGAGAGCTGGATCTGAGTAACAATGACCTGAAGGATTCAGGAGTGAAGCTGCTCTCTGCTGGACTGGGGAATCCCCACTGTAAACTGGACACTCTGAGGTCAGTATTCCTGTAGTTGGTCAACAAGTGATAACTGTTCACCAGATCCACATGTGTTTACCAGACACACATAGTCCACACCATATGTGTTTGGACAGTGAAGCTTACAGTTTTAAATTTGGCGCTTTTCTCCAGCATTTTGGATTTGAGATATAATGTTTCAAATTAGGTGACAGTACAGAATGTCACCTTTTATTTGAGGTTAAAGGTGAGAGGTTAGCATGTTTTGTTGTAGCCTCTGTTATTGGTAATGCTGAGAGGTTAGCATGTTTTGTTGTAGCCTCTGATATTGGTAATGTTGAGAGGTTAGCATGTTTTGTTGTATCCTCTGTTATTGGTAATGGTGAGAGGTTAGCATGTTTTGTTGTAGTCTCTGTTATTGGTAATGTTGAGAGGTTAGCATGTTTTGTTGTATCCTCTGTTATTGGTAATGGTGAGAGGTTAGCATGTTGTGTTGTATCCTCTGTTATTGGTAATGCTGAGAGGTTAGCATGTTTTGTTGTAGCCTCTGTTATTGGTAATGGTGATAGGTTAGCATGTTTTGTTGTAGCCTCTGTAACTTTCTCACTCATTATTATTCATGATTCATTCATGATCTTTCTCAGTCAAGGCGTCACAGGCTTGATGTTGTCATTGTGTTCGAGGAATATGGGACCAGATATACTTTTGACTAATTTAATACACTTTAAGTGTCAGAATACTTATGACTTCTTCAAATGGGGGACGAGATACATAAAATGCTTTAATCTTTCTAAACGTTGAAACAGATATGTATTAAAATATCCTCAAATAAAAGGTGACATTATATACTGTCACCTCATATGAAACATTTGATCTGAAATCCAAAATGCTGGAGTATAGAGACACATTTAAAATGTTAGCTTCACTGTCAAAATAGATATGGTGTGGACTGTATACTCAATACAATCTAAATCTGATTCCTCACTGTCTAAATAGATATGGTGTTGACTATATACTCAATACAATCTAAATCTGATACCTCACTGTCTAAATAGATATGGTGTGGACTGTATACTCAATACAATCTAAATCTGATTCCTCACTGTCTAAATAGATATGGTGTTGACTATATACTCAATACAATCTAAATCTGATACCTCACTGTCTAAATAGATATGGTGTGGACTGTATACTCAATACAATCTAAATCTGATTCCTCACTGTCTAAATAGATATGGTGTGGACTGTATACTCAATACAATCTAAATCTGATACCTCACTGTCTAAATAGATATGGTGTGGACTGTATACTCAATACAATCTAAATCTGATACCTCACTCTGTCTTCTGACTGATACTGCTTTTTAAACTGGTCTGGTCAGTCTACTCAAATATTTGTACAATACATTTTTCTATCTGCAGGCTATACTTTCATCATTTGTTATTTCTAATAATTAAACATTCATTTATAAATAGATATGGCAGGTTTCAGGACACAGATATATCTGAATATTTTTTATATTTGAATATTTAAAAAACTGATTGAGAACCAATCCAGGCAACCATAGACATATAAACACCTAGACTAGACAAACCCCATAGATGTACAAAAACTAAACAAGCCCTCGTCACACCCTGACCTAACTAAAACAATAAAGAAAACAAAGTGAACTAAGGTCAGGGCGTGACATTTGCAGGCAATACTTTGATGATTTGTCATTTATAATAATGATACATTAATTTATGAATAGATATGGCAGGTTTCAGGACACTGATGTATCTGAATATGTTGAAAAAATATACTGCCACTATTTTCACCACCAAAGAATAGCAGTGTGATTTTAATATGATTTGACTCTTTGCAGGCTGTCAGGCTGTCTAGTCACTGAGGAAGGCTGTGCTTCTCTGGTCTCAGCTCTGGAGTCAAACCCCTCACACCTGAGAGAGCTGGATCTGAGTAACAATGACCTGGAGGATTCAGGAGTGAAGCTGCTCTCTGCTGGACTGGGGAATCCCCACTGTAAACTGGACACTCTGAGGTCAGTATTCCTGTAGAAGATGGCACGGGAGGCAGATGGTTAGAGTCTTTGATATTTATTAATATACTAAAAGGGGGAGGCAAGAGAATGGTCGTGGACAGGCCAAAGGTCATAACCAGATCAGAGTCCAGGAGGCACAGAGTGGCAGAAAGACTAGAGGTCAGGACAGGCAGAAGAGGTCAGGACAGGCAGACTGGTCAGGCAGACTAGAGGTCAGGACAGGCAGAATGGTCAGGCAGACTAGAGGTCAGGACAGGCAGAATGGTCAGGCAGACTAGAGGTCAGGACAGGCAGAATGGTCAGGCAGACTAGAGGTCAGGACAGGCAGACTGGTCAGGCAGGCTAGAGGTCAGGACAGGCAGAATGGTCAGGCAGGCTAGAGGTCAGGACAGGCAGAATGGTCAGGCAGGCTAGAGGTCAGGACAGGCAGAATGGTCAGGCAGGCTAGAGGTCAGGACAGGCAGAATGGTCAGGCAGGCTAGAGGTCAGGACAGGTAGAAGAGGTCAGGACAGGCAGAATGGTAAGGCAGAAGAGAGGTCAGGACAGGCAGAATGGTCAGGCAGGCAAGAGGTCAGGACAGGCAGAATGGTCAGACAGATGAGAGGTCAGGACAGGCAGAATGGTCAGGCAGGCTAGAGGCCAGGACAGGCAGAATGGTCAGGCAGGCTAGAGGTCAGGACAGGCAGAATGGTCGGTCAGGCTAGAGGTCAGGACAGGCAGAATGGTCAGGCAGGCGAGAGGTCAGGACAGGCAGACTTTTCAGGCAGGCTAGAGGTCAGGACAGGCAGAATGGTCAGGCAGACAAGAGGTCAGGCAGTCGGGTCCAGAGTCCAGAAAACAAGGGACAAAAAAGCAGGAGGAACAGAAGCAGGAGTAGAGAAAAACGCTGGTTGACTTGATAAACATACAAGACAAACTGGTACAGAGAAACAGGAAACACAAGGATATATACACCAGGGAAACACAGGGATAAATACACCAAGGCAACACAGGGATATATACACCAGGGATAAATACACCAGGGAACACAACAATAAATAGACCAGGGATAAATACACCAGGGATATATACACCAGGGATATATACACCAGGGATAAATACACCAGTGATATATACACCAGGGAACACAGGGATATATACGCCAGGGATATATATACCAGGGATAAATACACCAGGGATATATACACCAGGGAACACAGGGATAAATACACCAGGGATATATACACCAGGGAACACAGGGATAAATACACCAGGGATATATACACCAGGGATAAATACAACAGGGATATATACACCAGGAAACACAGGGATATATACACCAGGGATATATACACCAGGGATATATACACCAGGGATATATACACCAGTGATATATACACCAGGGAAACACAGGGATAAATACACCAGGGATACACAGGGATAAATACACCAGGGATATATACACCAGGGAACACAGGGATAAATACACCAGGGATATATACACCAGGGATAAATACAACAGGGATATATACACCAGGGATATATACACCAGGGATATATACACCAGGGATATATACACCAGGGAAACACAGGGATATATACACCAGGGAATCACAGGGATATATACACCAGGGAAAAACAGGGATATATACACCAGGAATATATACACCAGGGATATATACACCAGGGAAACACAGGGATAAATACACCAGGGATATGTACACCAGAGAAACACAGGGATTTATACATCAGGGATATATACACCAGGGAAACACAGAGACATATACACCAGGGATATATACACCAGGGAAACACAGGGATATATACACCAGGGATATATACACCAGGGAAAAATACACCAGGGATATATACACCAGGGAAACAGGGATATATACACCAGGGATAAATACACCAGGGATATATACACCAGGGAAACACAGGGATATATACACCAGGGAAACACAGGCATATATACACCAGGGATATATACACCAGGGAAACACAGGGATATATACACCAGGGAAACACAGGGATATATACACCAGGGAAACACAGGGATATATTCACCAGGGAAACACAGGGATATATACACCATGGATATATACACCAGGGATATATACACCAGGGATATATTCACCAGGGAAACACAGGGATATATACACCAGGGATATATACACCAGGGATAAATACACCAGGGATATATACACCAGGGAAACACAGGGATATATACACCAGGGATATATACACCAGGGATATATACACCAGGGATAAATACACCAGGGATATATACACCAGGGATATATACACCAGGGATATGTACACCAGGGATATATACAACAGGGATATATACACCAGGGATAAATACACCAGTGATATATACACCAGGGAACACAGGGATATATACGCCAGGGATATATATACCAGGGATAAATACACCAGGGATATATACACCAGGGAACACAGGGATAAATACACCAGGGATATATACACCAGGGAACACAGGGATAAATACACCAGGGATATATACACCAGGGATAAATACAACAGGGATATATACACCAGGAAACACAGGGATATATACACCAGGGATATATACACCAGGGATATATACACCAGGGATATATACACCAGGGATATATACACCAGGGAAACACAGGGATATATACACCAGGGATACACAGGGATAAATACACCAGGGATATATACACCAGGGAACACAGGGATAAATACACCAGGGATATATACACCAGGGATAAATACAACAGGGATATATACACCAGGGATATATACACCAGGGATATATACACCAGGGATATATACACCAGGGAAACACAGGGATATATACACCAGGGAATCACAGGGATATATACACCAGGGAAAACAGGGATATATACACCAGGGATATATACACCAGGGATATATACACCAGGGAAACACAGGGATAAATACACCAGGGATATGTACACCAGAGAAACACAGGGATTTATACATCAGGGATATATACACCAGGGAAACACAGAGACATATACACCAAGGATATATACACCAGGGAAACACAGGGATATATACACCAGGGATATATACACCAGGGAAAAATACACCAGGGATATATACACCAGGGAAACAGGGATATATACACCAGGGATAAATACACCAGGGATATATACACCAGGGAAACACAGGGATATATACACCAGGGAAACACAGGGATATATACACCAGGGAAACACAGGGATATATACACCAGGGATATATACACCAGGGATAAATACACCAGGGAAACACAGGGATAAATACACCAGGGATATGTACACCAGAGAAACACAGGGATATATACATCAGGGATATATACACCAGGGAAACACAGGGACATATACACCAGGGATATATACACCAGGGAAACACAGGGATATATACACCAGGGATATATACACCAGGGAAACATAGGGATATATTCACCAGGGAAACACAGGGATATATACACCATGGATATATACACCAGGGATATATACACCAGGGATATATTCACCAGGGAAACACAGGGATATATACACCAGGGATATATACACCAGGGATAAATACACCAGGGATATATACACCAGGGAAACACAGGGATATATACACCAGGGATATATACACCAGGGATATATACACCAGGGATAAATACACCAGGGATATATACACCAGGGATATATACACCAGGGATATGTACACCAGGGATATATTCACCAGGGAAACACAGGGATATATACACCAGGGATATATACACCAGGGATATATACACCAGGGATATATACACAAGGGATATATACACCAGGGATATATACACCAGGGAAACACAGGGATATATACACCAGGGATATATACACCAGGGATATATACACCAGGGATATATACACCAGGGATATATACACAAGGGGTATATACACCAGGGAAACACAGAGACATATACACCAAGGATATATACACCAGGGAAACACAGGGATATATACACCAGGGATATATACACCAGGGAAAAATACACCAGGGATATATACACCAGGGAAACAGGGATATATACACCAGGGATAAATACACCAGGGATATATACACCAGGGAAACACAGGGATATATACACCAGGGAAACACAGGGATATATACACCAGGGAAACACAGGGATATATACACCAGGGATATATACACCAGGGATAAATACACCAGGGAAACACAGGGATAAATACACCAGGGATATGTACACCAGAGAAACACAGGGATATATACATCAGGGATATATACACCAGGGAAACACAGGGACATATACACCAGGGATATATACACCAGGGAAACACAGGGATATATACACCAGGGATATATACACCAGGGAAACACAGGGATATATTCACCAGGGAAACACAGGGATATATACACCATGGATATATACACCAGGGATATATAC
>NC_088225.1:34719165-34754360 GCF_036934945.1 Oncorhynchus masou masou
GGGTCACTATAGCAACATAGTGTTGTAATGCAGGGTCACTATAGCAACAGTGTTGTGATGCAGGTTCACTATAGCAACAGAGTTCTCTCTGCTCTTTCTCTGCTCTTTCTCTCTGCTCTCTGCTCTCTTTTCACACACTCTGTCTCTGTCCTCTCACTCTTTTATCTGCACTCTGCTCTGTCTGCTCTGTCTCTGTCCTCTCACTCTTTTCTGTCTGCTCTCTCTGTTCTCTCTCTTTGCTTTCTCAGCCTGCTCTCTGCTCCCTCTCTCTCTGCTCTCTCTTCTCTATGTTCTCTGCTCTCTCACTTCCTCTGATCTCTCTGCTCTCTCCCTCTGCTCTCTCTCTGCTCTCTCTGCCCTCTGCTCTCCCTGATCTGTCTCTCTGCTCTCAGCTCTCTCTGTTCTCTCTCTCTGCTCTCTCCCTCTCTCTCTGCCCTCTCTCTCTCTGCCCTCTCTGTTCTCTCTCTCTGCCCTCTCTGCTCTCTCCCTCTGCTCTCTCTCTCCCTCTCTGCTCTCTCACTTCCTCTGATCTCTCTGCTCACTCTCTATGCTTTCTCTCTCTCCCTCTGCTCTCCCTGATCTGTCTCTCTGCTCTCAGCTCTCTCTGATCTCTCTCTCTGCTCTCTCTTCTATGCTCTCTTTCTGCTCACTCTCTGCACTCTCTGTTCTCTCAGCCTGCTCTCTTTCTGCTCTCTGTGCTCTCTGCTCTCTCTCTCTGGTCTTTCTCTCTGCCCTCTCTGCTTTCTCTCTCTTTGCTCTCTGCTCTCTCTCTGCTCTCTCTTCTATCTATTCTCTGCTCTCTCTCTCCCTCTGCTCTCTCTGCTATATGCTCTCTCTCTTTCTCTCTCTGCTCTCTCTGTGCTCTCTGTTCTCTGCTCTCTCTGCCCTCTGCTCTCTCTCTGCTCTCTCATCTCTCTGTTTTCTTCTCTCTCTCTGCCTCTGCTCTCTCTGTTCTCTGCTCTCTCTGCTCTTCCTCCCTTTGCTCTATCTGCTCTCTGCTATCTCTCTGTTCTCTGCTCTCCCACCCTCTGCTCCCTCTGCTCTCTTGACTCTCTGCTCCGCTGCTCTCTATTTTATCTGCTCTCTCTCCTCTCTGCTCTTCCTCTCTGCTCTCTCTCTTTCTATGCCCTCTCTCTGCCCTCTCTGCTCTCTCACTCTGCTCGCTCTCTCTGCTGTCTCTGCTCTCTCTCTTCTCTCGCTGCTCTCTCAGCCTGCTCTCTGCTTGCTCTCTCTCTGCTCTCTCTCTGTTCTCTCCTCTCTCTGCTCACTCTGCTCTCTCTGCTCTCCCTATCTGGTCTCTTCTCTCTCCCTCTGCTCTCTGCTCTCTTCTCTCTCCCTCTGCCCTCTGCCCTCTCTCTCTGCTCTCTCTCTTTCTGCTCTCATTATCTGCTGTCTCTCTTCTCTCTGCCCTCTCTTCTCTCTGCTCTCTCTCTCTGCTCTCTCTCTCTCTGCTCTCTCTCCCTCTGCTCTCTCTCTCCCTCTGCTCTCTCTCTCCCTCTGCTCTGTCTGCTCTCTCTCTCTGTTCTCTGCTCTCTGTTCTCTGCTCTCTCTCTTCTCTCTGTTCTCTCTGCTCTCTCTCTCTCCCTCTGCTTTCTCTGTTCTCTCTTCTCTCTGTTCTCTGCTCTCTCTCTTCTCTCTGTTCTCTCTGCTCTCTCTCTCTTCTCACTGCTCTCTCAGCCTGCTCTCCGCTCTCTCCCTCTCTCCCCCCCTCTCTCTCTCTAATGCTCTCTGCCCTCTCTTCTCTCTCTCTCTCTAATATACTGATATGCAACAACATTCAGAAAGTATTCAGACCCCTTTTTACACATTTTGTCACGTTACAGCCTTATTCTAAAATTGATTAAATGTGTTTTTCCCCTCAATCTACACACAATAACCCATGATTACAAAGCAAAAACGGTTCACTTTATGTGTGAACATTTTTATTTAAATAAAACTTAGATATCACAGAGGGAGAGTAGAGAGTCAGAACAGAGGGCAAGAGAGAGAGGGGGAGGGTAGAGAGTCAGAACAGAGTGAAAGAGAGAGTCAGAACAGAGGGAAAGAGAGAGAGAGAGAGGGGAGAGAGTCAGAACAGAGGGAGGGGTGAGTCAGAACAGATGGAAAGAGAGAGAGAGGGAGGGGAGAGAGTCAAAACAGAGGGAAAGAGAGAGAGAGAGAGGGATGGGAGAGAGTCAGAACAGAGGGAAAGAGAGAGAGGATGTGTGGAAGTTGCTTTATGAATGGTAATTGGGGGCCTTTGAGCCCTGATGGGCTGGGTGACATCAGTGACTCTCTGAGAGATTACTGTTGCTGTGGAGGGAGAGCAAGAGAGAGAGAGGGAGAGAGAGACTGAGAGATTACTGTTGCTGTGGAGGGAGAGGAGAGGAGAGAGAGAGAAGGAGGGAGAGATTAGTCAGCAGAAATGATTCAGGACGACGTTCGTCTTTAAATGTACTTCTTCATTTCTCTCTTTCCCCACTGAGGAAGATAAAGGACACACACACACACAATGACAGACAGACACACAGACAGACAGACAGACAGACAGACAGACAGACAGACAGACAGACAGACAGACAGACAGACAGACAGACAGACAGACAGACAGACAGAAGGGCTAGGTAATCAGGAATTCCTCCCAAGGTATATATTGATTTTAGTTCCCTTCTCATTAACTAGCTACTGACAGTTACCAGAGATGGCTAGATTGAGCTGGAGGGGTGTGTGTTTGTGTGTGTTTGTGTGTGTGTGTGTGTGTGTGTGTGCAAGCGTTTTTACATGTGTGTTTTTGTGAGAGAGTTAACAGGACTTTCGATAAGATTATGGCCTCATTATGAATGGTTAAGGTTTGGGACAGAGTTTAAACATTAAGATTAGGGCCTCATTATGAATGGTTAAGGTTTGGGATAGAGTTATAACAGAATGTTTAGGGCCTCATTATGAATGGTTAAGGTTTGGGATAGAGTTTAAACATTAAGATTAGGGCCTCATTATGAATGGTTAAGGGTTTGGATAGAGTTATAACATTAAGTTTAGGGCCTCATTATGAATGGTTAAGGTTTGGGATAGAGTTATAACATTAAGATTAGGGCCTCATTATGAATGGTTAAGGTTTGGGATAGAGTTTAAACATTAAGATTAGGGCCTCATTATGAATGGTTAAGGTTTGGGATAGAGTTTAAACATTAAGATTAGGACCTCATTATGAATGGTTAAGGTTTGGGATAGAGTTTAAACATTAAGATTAGGGCCTCATTATGAATGGTTAAGGTTTGGGATAGAGTTTAAACATTAAGATTAGGGCCTCATTATGAATGGTTAAGGTTTGGGATAGAGTTTAAACAGAATGTTTAGGGCCTCATTATGAATGGTTAAGGTTTGGGACAGAGTGTAAACATTAAGATTAGGGCCTCATTATGAATGGTTAAGGTTTGGGATAGAGTTTAAACATTAAGATTAGGGCCTCATTATGAATGGTTAAGGTTTGGGACAGAGTTTAAACATTAAGATTAGGGCCTCATTATGAATGGTTAAGGTTTGGGATAGAGTTTAAACATTAAGATTAGGGACTCAGTATGAATGGTTAAGGTTTGGGATAGAGTTTAAACAGAATGTTTAGGGCCTCATTATGAATGGTTAAGGGTTGGGATAGAGTTTAAACATTAAGTTTAGGGCCTCATTATGAATGGTTAAGGTTTGGGATAGAGTTTAAACATTAAGTTTAGGGCCTCATTATGAATGGTTAAGGTTTGGGATAGAGTTAAAACATTAAGATTAGGGCCTCATTATGAATGGTTAAGGTTTGGGATAGAGTTTAAACATTAAGTTTAGCCCCTCAGTATGAATGGTTAAGGTTTGGGATAGAGTTTAAACATTAAGATTAGGGCCTCATTGTGAATGGTTAAGGGTTGGGATAGAGTTTAAACAGAATGTTTAGGGCGTCATTATGAATGGTTAAGGGTTGGGATAGAGTTTTAACATTAAGTTTAGCCCCTCAGTATGAATGGTTAAGGTTTGGGATAGAGTTTAAACATTAAGTTTAGCCCCTCAGTATGAATGGTTAAGGTTTGGGATAGAGTTTAAACATTAAGTTTAGCCCCTCAGTATGAATGGTTAAGGTTTGGGATAGAGTTTAAACATTAAGATTAGGGCCTCATTGTGAATGGTTAAGGGTTGGGACAGAGTTTAAACAGAATGTTTAGGGCGTCATTATGAATGGTTAAGGTTTGGGATAGAGTTTTAACAGAATGTTTAGGGCCTCAGTATGAATGGTTAAGGTTTGGGATAGAGTTTTAACAGAATGTTTAGGGCGTCATTATGAATGGTTAAGGTTTGGGATAGAGTTATAACAGAATGTTTAGGGCCTCATTATGAATGGTTAAGGTTTGGGATAGAGTTTAAACAGAATGTTTAGGGCGTCATTATGAATGGTTAAGGTTTGGGATAGAGTTATAACAGAATGTTTAGGGCCTCATTATGAATGGTTAAGGTTTGGGATAGAGTTTTAACAGAATGTTTAGGGCCTCAGTATGAATGGTTAAGGTTTGGGATAGAGTTATAACAGAATGTTTAGGGCCTCAGTATGAATGGTTAAGGTTTGGGATAGAGTTATAACAGAATGTTTAGGGCCTCATTATGAATGGTTAAGGTTTGGGATAGAGTTATAACAGAATGTTTAGGGCCTCATTATGAATGGTTAAGGTTTGGGATAGAGTTATAACAGAATGTTTAGGGCCTCATTATGAATGGTTAAGGTTTGGGATAGAGTTATAACAGAATGTTTAGGGCCTCATTATGAATGGTTCAGGTTTGGGTGTAACGGCTTTCTTCCTGTGAAGGAGGACCAAAACACAGCGTGACATAGAAGGTTGAAGTTCATGGTTCTTTAATAAGAGACACTTAACATGAACAAACTGAAAAACAATAAACGTGGCAAAACCGAAACAGTAAACACAAAGACAGGAAACAACCACCCACAAAACCTAACACAAAACAGGCTACATACAGTGCCTTGCGAAAGTATTTGGCCCCCTTGAACTTTGCGACCTTTTGCCACATTTCAGTCTTCAAACATAAAGATATAAAACTGTATTTTTTTGTGAAGAATGAACAACAAAA
Organism: Oncorhynchus masou masou; assembly: GCF_036934945.1. NCBI lineage: Eukaryota > Metazoa > Chordata > Actinopteri > Salmoniformes > Salmonidae > Oncorhynchus > Oncorhynchus masou. The sequence goes on from NC_088225.1 coordinate 34,724,266, forward strand.
CAACAAATGGGACACAATCATAAAGTGGAACGACATTTATTGGATATTTCAAACTTTTTTAACAAATCAAAAACTGAAAAATTGGCCGTTCAAAATTATTCAGCCCCTTTACTTTCAGTGCAGCGAACTCTCTCCAGAAGTTCTGTGAGGATCTCTGAATGATCCAATGTTTACCTAAATGACTAATGATGATAAATACAATCCACCTGTGTGTAATCAAGTCTCCGTATAAATGCACCTGCACTGTGATGGTCTCAGAGGTCCGTTAAAAGCGCAGAGAGCATCATGAAGAACAAGGAACACACCAGGCAGGTCCGAGATACTGTTGTGAAGAAGTTTAAAGCCAGATTTGGATACAAAAAGATTTCCCAAGCTTTAAACATCCTAAGGAGCACTGTGCAAGCGATAATATTGAAATGGAAGGAGTATCAGACCACTGCAAATCTACCAAGACCTGGCCGTCCCTCTAAACTTTCAGCTCATACAAGGAGAAGACTGATTAGAGATGCAGCCAAGAGGCCCATGATCACTCTGGATGAACTGCAGAGATCTACAGCTGAGTTGGGAGACTCTGTCCATTGTACAACAATCAGTCATATATTGCACAAATCTGGCCTTTATTGAAGAGTGGCAAAAAGAAAGCCATTTCTTAAAGATATCCATAAAAAGTGTCGTTTAAAGTTTGCCACAAGCCACCTGGGAGACACACCAAACATGTGGAAGAAGGTGCTCTGGTCAGATGAAACCAAAATTGAACTTTTTGGCAACAACGTTATGTTTGGCGTAAAAGCAACACAGCTCATCACCCTGAACATACCATCTCCACTGTCAAACATGGTGGTGGCAGCATCATGGTTTGGGCCTGCTTTTCTTCAGCAGGGACAGGGCAGATGGTTAAAATTGATGGGAAGATGGATGGAGCCAAATACAGGACCATTCTGGAAGAAAACCTGATGGAGTCTGCAAAAGACCTGAGACTGGGATGGAGATTTGTCTTCCAACAAGACAATGATCCAAAAAATAATGCAAAATCTACAATGGAATGGTTCAAAAATAAACATATCCAGGTGTTAGAATGGCCAAGTCAAACTCCAGACCTGAATCCAATCGAGAATCTGTGGAAAGAACTGAAAACTGCTGTTCACAAATGCTCTCCATCCAACCTCACTGAGCTCGAGCTGTTTTGCAAGGAGGAATGGGAAAAAAATTCAGTCTCTCGATGTGCAAAACTGATAGAGACATACCCCAAGCGACTTACAGCTGTAATCGCAGCAAAAGGTGGCGCTACAAAGTATTAACTTAAGGGGGCTGAAAAATTTTGCACGCCCAATTTTTCAGGTTTTGATTTGTTAAAAAAGTTTGAAATATCCAATAAATGTCGTTCCACTTCATGATTGTGTCCCACTTGTTGTTGATTCTTCAGAAAAAAATACAGTTTTATATATTTATGTTTGAAGCCTGAAATGTGGCAAAAGGTAGCAAAGTTCAAGGGGGCCGAATACTTTCGCAAGGCACTGTATATATTAACAGGGGTGCAGTTTGGACAAGCACCACTTGATGGAAGTGTTAAACCGGAAATTCAGAAAGTATTCAGACCCCTTGACTTTTTCCACATATTGTCACATTACAGCCTTGTTCTAAAATTGATTTTTTTTAAATTCCCTCTTCTACACACAATAAACCAGAATTACAAAGCAAAAACGGTGTATTTTATGTGTGCAAATAAAACATGAAAAAATGATTTAGATATCCCACTTCCATAAGTATTCAGACCCTTTACTCAGTACTTTACGGTACTTTCAGACCCTTTACTCAGTACTTTACGGTACTTTCAGACCCTTTACTCAGTACTTTACGGTATTTTCAGACCCTTTACTCAGTACTTTACGGTACTTTCAGACCCTTTACTCAGTACTTTAGGGTACTTTCAGACCCTTTACGCAGTACTTTACGGTACTTTCAGACCCTTTACTCAGTACTTTACGGTACTTTCAGACCCTTTACTCAGTACTTTACAGGTACTTTCAGACCCTTTACTCAGTACTTTACGGTACTTTCAGACCCTTTACTCAGTACTTTAGGGTACTTTCAGACCCTTTACTCAGTACTTTACGGTACTTTCAGACCCTTTACTCAGTACTTTAGGGTACTTTCAGATGCTTTACTCAGTACTTTAGGGTACTTTCAGATGCTTTACTCAGTACAGGGTCTGACCATTTACTCAGCACTTTAGGATACTTTACATTCCATTTTCTGCTTTCTGTTTCAATTAGGTCTTAACACTTAAAACTTAAAACACAGAACACTAAAGTTGGTCATGATTTTTCTCTGAAACACAGAAAGCTAAAGTTGGTCATGATATTTCTCTGAAACACAGAAGACTAAAGTTGGTCATGACGTTTCTTTGAAACACAGAACACTAAAGTTGGTCATGATATTTCTATAAAACAGTAAAGACTAAAGTTGGTCATGATGTTTCTCTAAAACATTAAATACTAAAGTTGGTCAAGATGTTTCTCTGAAACAGTAAAGACTAAAGTTGGTCATGATGTTTCTCTGAAACAGTAGAGACTAAAGTTGGTCATGATGTTTCTATAAAAGAGTAAAGACTTAAGTTGGTCATGATGTTTCTCTAAAACATTAAATACTAAAGTTGGTCAAGATGTTTCTCTGACACAGTAAAGACTAAAGTTGGTCATGATGTTTCTCTGAAACAGTAGAGACTAAAGTTGGTCATGATGTTTCTCTAAAACACAGAACACTAAAGTTGGTCATGATGTTTCTCTAAAACAGTAAAGACTAAAGTTGGTCATGATGTTTCTCTAAAACAGTAAAGACTAAAGTTGGTCATGATGTTTCTCTGAAACAGTAGAGACTAAAGTTGGTCATGATGTTTCTCTAAAACACAGAACACTAAAGTTGGTAATGATGTTTTTCTAAAACAGTAAAGACTAAAGTTGGTCATGATGTTTCTCTAAAACAGTAAAGACTAAAGTTGGTCATGATGTTTCTCTAAAACAGTAAAGACTAAAGTTGGTCATGATGTTTCTCTGAAACAGTAGAGACTAAAGTTGGTCATGATGTTTCTCTAAAACACAGAACACTAAAGTTGGTAATGATGTTTTTCTAAAACAGTGAAGACTAAAGTTGGTCATGATGTTTCTCTAAAACAGTAAAGACTAAAGTTGGTCATGATGTTTCTCTAAAACATTAAAGACTCAAGTTGGTCATGACGTTTCTCTAAAACAGTAAAGACTAAAGTTGGTCATGATGTTTCTATAAAAGAGTAAAGACTAAAGTTGGTCATGAGGTTGCCTTAGTGGAGCAGAAATCTCAGTGATAAATTGGTAAACTCTGATTTACCCAGAATACCCTGCAAAACATCTATTTGCACCTCTACTGGATGGAAAGGGCTGCAGTGGCACTTACAGATATAGATTAACACCCAAACAGGGAAACAGATCCAATCAAAGGTGTTATCATCTCCACCAAGGCAGTTATTTATCCTTGTGGTAAGAATTATGTGGGTAAAACTAAGCGTTAATTTAAAGATGAATCTCAGAGCATCGTAGCACCATCAGGTGCAAAAACTTGACGTACCCAGTTGTGGCCCACTTTTTGGAAGCGATTTCGTCCCTACGTTATATCGGCATCGAACATGTCACCCTGCCTAGGAGAGAGGGGGTGACTTTGACAATTTATTGTTAAACCGAGAAGCTGCCTGGATCTTTAATTTAAAGACCCTTTGCTCACTTCGGTCTCAACGTTGATCTGAAGTCTCTTATTGTGATTATTTTGATTTTGTTGTTCATTGTAAATGTGTGTAGGTCTGTAGCCACATTGTATCTATGATCGTATGCTGTTCATTGTAAATGTGTGTAGGTCTATATAGCCATATTGTATCTATGATCTTATGCTGTTCATTGTAAATGTTTTTAGGTCTGTAGCCACATTGTATCTATGATTGTATGTTGTTCATTGTAAATGTGTGTAGGTCTGTAGCCATATTGTATCTATGATCGTACGGGATCCATTTATGTTTTTATATCTGTAAGTGAACCAATGATATCAGGCCACACCCGGCCATGATTACAGACACCTGTGTTTTTCCTTTGACACGATATAAACTAGTGACCCTCAGTGTTTGTCATTACACCCTGATGAAGACAGCTTGTCTGTCTAAACATTGGTTATTAGGTTATTCAATTATTGTATCTGAGCTCCTACAGTGTGTGGCTCTACTTTAATTTACAAATATTATAATAGGCTACATGAGGCCTACAGTCAGTGTCCAGTCTTCAGTTAATATTATAATAGACTACAGTCAGTGTCCAGACTTCAGTTAATATTATAATAGACTACAGTCAGTGTCCAGACTTCAGTTAAAATTATAATAGACTACAGTCAGTGTCCAGACTTCAGTTAATATTATAATAGACTACAGTCAGTGTCCAGACTTCAGTTAATATTATAATAGTCTACATGAGACCTACAGTCAGTGTCCAGAATTCAGTTAATATTATAATAGACTACAGTCAGTGTCCAGACTTCAGTTAATATTATAATAGACTACAGTCAGTGTCCAGACTTCAGTTAATATTATAATATACTACAGTCAGTGTCCAGACTTCAGTTAATATTATAATAGTCTACATGAGGACTACAGTCTGTGTCCAGACTTCAGTTAATATTATAATAGACTACAGTCAGTGTCCAGACTTCAGTTAATATTATAATATACTACAGTCAGTGTCCAGACTTCAATTAATATTATAATATACTACAGTCAGTGTCCAGACTTCAGTTAATATTATAATAGACTACAGTCAGTGTCCAGACTTCAGTTAATATTATAATAGACTACATGAGGACTACAGTCAGTGTCCAGACTTCAGTTAATATTATAATAGACTACAGTCAGTGTCCAGACTTCAGTTAATATTATAATAGACTACAGTCAGTGTCCAGACTTCAGTTAATATTATAATAGACTACATGAGGACTACAGTCAGTGACCAGACTTCAGTTAATATTATAATAGACTACAGTCAGTGTCCAGACTTCAGTTAATATTATAATAGTCTACATGAGGACTACAGTCAGTGTCCAGACTTCAGTTAATATTATAATAGACTACAGTCAGTGTCCAGACTTCAGTTAATATTATAATATACTACAGTCAGTGTCCAGACTTCAGTTAATATTATAATAGTCTACATGAGGACTACAGTCAGTGTCCAGACTTCAGTTAATATTATAATAGACTACAGTCAGTGTCCAGACTTCAGTTAATATTATAATAGACTACAGTCAGTGTCCAGACTTCAGTTAATATTATAATAGACTACAGTCAGTGTCCAGACTTCAGTTAATATTATAATAGACTACATGAGACCTACAGTCAGTGTCCAGACTTCAGTTAATATTATAATAGACTACAGTCAGTGTCCAGACTTCAGTTAATATTATAATAGACTACATGAGGACTACAGTCAGTGTCCAGAATTCAGTTAATATTATAATAGACTACAGTCAGTGTCCAGACTTCAGTTAATATTATAATAGGCTACATGAGTCCTACATTCAGTGTCCAGACTTCAGTTAATATTATAATAGTCTACATGCTACCTACAGTCAGTGTCCAGACTTCAGTTAATATTATAATAGACTACAGTCAGTGTCCAGACTTCAGTTAATATTATAATAGTCTACATGAGACTTACAGTCAGTGTCCAGACTTCAGGTAATATTATAATAGACTACAGTCAGTGTCCAGACTTCAGTTAATATTATAATAGTCTACATGAGACCTACAGTCAGTGTCCAGACTTCAGTTAATATTATAATAGACTACAGTCAGTGTCCAGACTTCAGTTAATATTATAATAGTCTACATGAGACCTACAGTCAGTGTCCAGACTTCAGTTAATATTATAATAGACTACAGTCAGTGTCCAGACTTCAGTTAATATTATAATAGTCTACATGAGACCTACAGTCAGTGGCCAGATTTCAGTATGTATTATAATCGGCTACATAAGGTGAGACCAACAGTCAGTGTCCAGACTTCAGTTACTATTCTAACTATTACTGTTTCCCTCTGAACTTCAAAGGTGATCCTCTACCTGAGCAGGCTGTGGAAACAGTAAATGGGAGGCTCCAATATAGATTTTATTTTATGTTATTATTTCATTGTTTTTTACCCTGTTTTCTCCCCAATTTCATTCAGTCTTGTCTCATCACTGCAACTCCTGTACGGACTCGGGAGAGGCGAAGGTCGAGAGCCGTGCTTCCTCCGAAACACAACCCAGCCAAGATGCACTGCTTCTTGACACATTGCCAACTTAACCCGGAAGCCAGTCGCACCAATGTGTTGGAGGAAACACAGTGCACCTGGCGACCGTGTCAGAGTGCACTGCGCCCGGCCGGCCATAGGAGTCGCTAGTGCACGATGTCAGCCTGCCGGCCAAACCCTCCCCCTAATCCGGACAACCCTGGGCCATTTGTTTGAATGTTTGAACACTTGGTAGAGTTTCTGACATGTTGATTGGGCAGTTTGAACACTTGGTAGAGTTTCTGACATGTTGATTGGGCAGTTTGAACACTTGGTAGAGTTTCTGACATGTTGATTGGGCAGTTTGAACAGGCTCTCTCTGTTCTGGCTCTTATATGAGTCGTGTTGCTATTAACATGACTCTAAGGTACGCTAATACACACACACGCTCCCGCACGCACAAACACAAACACACACACACACACACACACACACACACACACACACACACACACACTACCCACACACAAATGCTGAAACTCCTATTTAACTCCAGAGGTCAACAGGGACTTGGTAACAGGTGGAGAAGAATAGGCCTGACACACACACTGTCCAGACGTCACAGAATGGATAACTAATTCCCTATTGGAGGAGATTATTTATGCATATTATTATTTATTATTTAAGTTTTAATAATTTCCTATTGGAGTAGATTATTTATGCATATTATTTTTCTTATTATTCATGAGGTTGTTTCTCTCCCTCTCTCTTTATTTGTGGTGACACTTCCTCTTATCATGTCAGAAGAGAGGGTGTGTATGTACAGTATTGAAGACATTTCCCTACTAGATGGTAATAGGTCCTACAGTAGTAGACAGTATTGAAGACATCTCCCTACTAGATGGTAACAGGTCCTACAGTAGTAGACAGTATGGAAGACATCTCCCTACTAGATGGTAACAGGTCCTAGTGGACAGTATTGAAGACATCTCCCTACTAGATGGTAATAGGTCCTAGTAGACAGTATTGAAGACATCTCCCTACTAGATGGTAACAGGTCCTACAGTAGTAGACAGTATTGAAGGCATGTCCCTACTAGATGGTAATAGGTCCTACAGTAGTAGACAGTATTGAAGACATCTCCTGTCGTGGAAAATCGGATCAAATACAACGCATTACAGAACTTGTGAAATCAATTTGGCTTTTAATACAAGAATATAGCAAGCCGGGATGGTCCGCGGAACACACTCCACTTTCCAGAGCTCCGGCTCCAGTATTTATCCACCTATCGCATATGGGTCCACCCCATATGCAGATATAGATATTTCCCTGATTCTTTGTCCACTATTATCTTTTTAGTTCAGGCTTCCTACTTGTTTCCGCCCACTAACACCCACATATGCTTTCCGGTAGATTATAATGATGGCAAGACCCTTGCTTTGACCTAAAAATAATATACGTCCCTCTAACCTATGGCCTATGCTTTGACCCTGTAATTAGCTCCATGTGTTCCTTTGTATGTGTGTCTTTATCTCGGATCAGCAGACTGTGTGTTTCCTCTAGTTTTTGGTGTGTCCAGCTGCCCTGGCGCCTATATGTCTCCTTCTCTTCATGTGGTCTATTTTTAGTGTTCCGCTATCCTATACATCTTATGTCGCCTTCTCTTCATGTGGTTGTCTAGAATCTGCAGACTATGTGTCTCCATCTTTAGTGTTTCCAGCTGTCCTATACATCTATGGCCTCCTCTGGTCTCCTCTCCTATACAACAGACAATGTATTTTACATTAATGGCACATGCCCTCTATAAGTGTATGTCTTTCTTGTGTTACAGTACTTTCATGTTCCTCCATATATGTATATCTCCCAAACTCCCTACTAGATGGTAACAGGTCCTACAGTAGTAGACAGTATTGAGGACATCTCCCTACTAGATGGTAACAGGTCCTACAGTAGTAGACAGTATTGAGGACATCTCCCTACTAGATGGTAACAGGTCCTACAGTAGTAGACAGTATTGAAGACATCTCCCTACTAGATGGTAACAGGTCCTACAGTAGTAGACAGTATTGAGGACATCTCCCTACTAGATGGTAACAGGTCCTACAGTAGTAGACAGTATTGAAGACATCTCCCTACTAGATGGTAACAGGTCCTACAGTAGTAGACAGTATTGAAGACATCTCCCTACTAGATGGTAATAGGTCCTACAGTAGTAGACAGTATTGAAGACATCTCCCTACTAGATGGTAACAGGTCCTACAGTAGTAGACAGTGTTGAAGACATCTCCCTACTAGATGGTAACAGGTCCTAGTGGACTGTATTGAAGACATCTCCCTACTAGATGGTAACAGGTCCTAGTAGACAGTATTGAAGACATGTCCCTACTAGATGGTAATAGGTCCTCATGGGGTGACTTAATAATGGTAACCTGTTGAATTGCTCTAATTAAGGCACAAAAGACCAATCCATCCATCTGGCAGTACATTCAACAGTTTGTTTTTACCACACATCCAGAAACTATCCTCAATACCCCTGTCTTGATATTTTAGCATTATAAGAGATGGCGCAACCTGAGTTATTTTACCACACAACCCTTTTCTATTCGTTATCAACCCTTTATCTCTATTTCTACGAACCCATACAGTCTCTAGTACCCAAATAGTATCACATTCTACAGTGGTGTTTCCTACATTAATCCCTTCGGTGTTGTGGCTGTAAAAACATTCATATTTACCTTTAATCACAGTGTTTCCATCTAACAAAGGCCCATTTAATTCAGTTCTAATGTTATAGACAGCACAATCCTTGTCACCCAACCCAGTGTTGTTCAACACAGTTCTGCCTCTAGTGCTCCCTTGAGCAATCCTACATTCTATATCACACAAGGGAATAAAATACTTTGTCTTGGTACAATTATCATTTTTCCAAGTTACACCGTTTTTAAATGATGCTGGGTCAGGGACTATTATGAGATCCGACAAAGGTGATTTACTACACAATATACAATTGTCCATTCTGTGTTTGTTTGCTGTATACTTCGCCCATTTGTACCATTCATTCTACTTCTTCTCGTGTGGTATCCCTGAATGGTTCAGATATGTCTATGTCAATCATCTTTGCAATGTACTTGTCTTGAGGTGGGTCATTAGAGTTTGTAAAAAAAAAATCCAAATGTCAGTAAAGAACCCTCCTGGTTCTGATGCTTTCTAGCTACCACAGGCTCTTCCTGTTTTGGTAATGGCATAAGACCAATTCTGAATGACTGAGGAGCTACTCCTTTCAGTCAATCTTGCTCTCGTTATTTCACCTTCAACTGGTTCAATCTGATTCATGGTGAGCACCCACTCTTCCACACATTTGATTAATGTCAGGTCTCATCCTTTGGGGTCCCAAACAGCTTCTCCCTTTGTTATATGATGCATCCATCCACAGAGTGGCTCCTCCGGTACAGGTTTCTTCTTCCATACAGAAACTGTCCTTTGTTCCTCTGGTTCTGTTAGAATTTGTGGCAGAACATGAAACTTAAACCTTTCAAAAGTATCCTCTCTCTCTTCTCTTCCTGTTGTTACCATTTGTCTTGATCATGAGTGTGTGCTTCATTTTCAAATTGTCCTTAGTTGTTCTCACTCTACCATTGTCACTGTTATTTTGTGGTCCTAATTTCAATTGTTCATTATGGACACCAGGTAAGGGCTGAAAAGTCAATTGTGGGGAAATCCCCATTTCTTTCATCTTGCAAGATTTCTCCTTCTGCTCTTGGTAAGGCTTCTCCTCCGCTTTCTTCACTTGTTGTTCCTGATGAGGTTTCTCCTCCACTCTCTTCGCCTGTTGTTCCCTCCTCAGGCCGAACTGGGCTTCCATCTGGGAAAGCGCCCATTTCTGGGAAGAGATGTTCCCATTCTTTAGGTGATACCTCGAGGTCCCACTGTAAAGGGCTTCCGTCAACAGAGTCTGCCCCAACAAGTATATCATCAGGAGTAGCAGACATGTTACCCCCCCACTTCTGGGCTTTCTGGCCATACTGGAGGAGGCTTTGGTTGTTTGTCTCTTTTCTTTTCAGGCTCTTTTCCCCTGGTGCTTCTTCTGGGTGTGTTATTTGGCGCACTCGTCGTATCTTGGCTTGTAGCTGGTCTGCCACCTTCTTGACCCTCTCTGGCATTTTAATCGTCTCCGCTGCTCCTGCTCCCTCCAGGCTCCCACCTGGTGAATCAGCATTCTCTGTGTCCTCATCTCTGTATGATTGTATCCTTCTCTCTGTCAGGACTCGGGTGCAGTGGTTTAGATGATACCACGTCTCGCTTCCTTTCACCTGGACGGGCGTGTTTGTGGCTGTTGCCACCTCGTAGGGTCCTTCTCTCCTCAGCTGATCCCACTTCCTTCGGAACACTCGAACGTAGACTCGATCCCCTGTTATCACTGGGAGAGATCCTTCTGTCCCCTTGGATCATCAGATGTGGAACCTCTCGTCCTGGTTCAGGTTTCTGCCTTCTTTCTGTGGGGCATTCAGACTTAGAGACTTATGGCCTCTGTTCTATGACTACACCATACATTCTCTTACTTCTATCACTCATCACACAAACTGACATTCCAGCTGAAGCTGGTGAACCCTTCTCCATCTGGTTTCCTAAACATAAGACTTGGAAAACAAAGGACAAAACATAACAGTATTGACAATGTTATGTTTTATGCATGACTGTATTCATGAATACTGAAATCTAAGACCATGACAATTCCCACTCTCTCTTCACTTGACTCTATGCCTCCAGGATACTTTTCTGCTGGACTCCACAAAAATGGAAGCCCTAATTAGCTTCCTCGTGCTTTTATCCAGTCTTCCCCTTTCGGCCGCAGGTTCTGAGAGGTGTTCCCAAATCATGTCATTTTTTACTTTCTTTTTTTAATATATTTTTTTACTTAGTTCCCCATCTGCTCTATTTCAACTGATAAGCATGTGCATAACCTTAATCAACATTATTTCTTCTTGAAGCAATTCAACACTGAATGAGCTTTCACATCGAGCCTTCAACATGTGGTTTAGAATACAACTACCCTAACATCTATCCTTCTTCACATGATACATTATCAAATAAAACAAATAACCCCAAATTCAACCCAGTATGTCTACAGTAGAATCTAGTCTTTCTCTCTCTCTCTCTCTCTCTTTTGTTTTGTTTCACATCCTCTGTCATGGTGTTTTCAAGCTCACCCATTATTCAGCTGGACCTTACTTCTTGTGAAACTTATGCACCCATCAAAGAGAGACATGACGATCTTTACCACTGCAGGTGCTGTGAGAGGTATATCCCCAGCCTGGTGTATGTTGATGTACACTCAATCTCCAGAATTCAGCCCATGCCCTTGCATCTGGCGTCTTATGTGCTGTCTTTTCCTGGAGACATACACACTAACACATGGGTTATTTCCTGACAACAGACTTTCTTCTCATAGCAGGATCACTAAATCTTAATTTTTAAATAACAACCCTATGTAAACATTCTGTTATGTAAGCATTCTGTCTCAAATACCTGGCCTCTTGCCACACAAATATTCATAATGATAGACAAATTATGGTCCCTACAGCACCTGCTGTAAGAATAATCAGTCAAGTGTCTTCCAGTTGGAAGAACATCCAATCCTAACAAAACTAAGTCCTAAGCTTCTCAAACTTTTGCTCTAGTGTTCAAAATGCCACTACTTATTACTTTTACCATAATCTAGGTGTGTGTAATGTTCTATTTACTTTTAGAATTGTCCCTATATTTTTACAAGACCAACTGTCCTTCCTTATCTGTTAATTATCCCGTGGGTCACATCCTATCCTAAAACACCATTTAACCATCCCCCCTTGCCTACTCTTAAACAATGACTTAGGTAAGATTAGTAAATTATCCTTATGTCTGACATCATCATGTAGGAGCCCCTTTCATTTTCCACATGTCCAATTCTCCCTTGGGCATCCATTTATGTCAATCCTGTACCAATACTCGGTCAAGTTTCTTATCTACTTTAAGAACTATCTGTGCTACTTATATATTTTCTTAAATATATATTTTTACCGATAACCCTTTTCTCTCATATCTCTCAAATACCACTAAGCTTCTCACTGTTTAACTTTATCTAAAATCATTGATTTTAGGAAAAACATGTCTATGTGTGGCACTCTCAAGTCCTTACATAGTGGACCGTACAACCTGTATAGATGGTCCATATTATCAGATGTTAAATGAGTTTAACATAGTGGACCATACAACCTGTATAGATGGTATATTATCAGATGTTAAATGAGTTTAACATAGTGGACCATACAACCTGTATAGATGGTATATTATCAGATGTTAAATGAGTTTAACATAGGGGACCATACAACCTGTATAGATGGTATATTATCAGATGTTAAATGAGTTTAACATAGTGGACCATACAACCTGTATGGATCGTCCATATTATCAGATGTTAAAGGAGTTTAACATAGTGGACCATACAACCTGTATAGATGGTATATTATAAGATGTTAAATGAGTTTAACATAGTGGACCATACAACCTGTATAGATGGTATATTATCAGATGTTAAATGAGTTTAACATAGTGGACCATACATCCTGTATGGATGGTCGATATTATCAGATGTGAAATGAGTTTAACATAGTGGACAATACAATCTGTATAGATGGTATATTATCAGATGTTAAATGAGTTTAACATAGTGGACCATACAACCTGTATGGATGGTATATTATCAGATGTTAAATGAGTTTAACATAGTGGACCATACAACCTGTATAGATGGTATATTATCAGATGTTAAATGAGTTTAACATAGTGGACCATACAACCTGTATAGATGGTATATTATCAGATGTTAAATGAGTTTAACATAGTGGACCATACAACCTGTATAGATGGTATATTATCAGATGTTAAATGAGTTTAACATAGTGGATTTTAGGATAAACATGTCTATGTGTGGCACTCTCTCAAGTCCTTACATAATGTTATTGTGGTGTTGAAGAGGTGGTTCAGTGGTCATCATCCATTATGTATTGGGAGGTAATGCAGTGATCATTACATAATGTTATTTTGGTTTAGAAGAGGTGGTTCAGTGGTCATCATCCATTATGTATTGGGAGGTAATGTAGTGATCATTACATAATGTTATTGTGGTGTTGAAGAGGTGGTTCAGTGGTCATCATCCATTATGTATTGGGAGGTAATGCAGTGATCATTACATAATGTTATTTTGGTTTTGAAGAGGTGGTTATAATACTCATCTCTGCTATTTTATTTTAAGTTGTAATGTGAAGAGACCATTACTGTCATACTAGCTAGTTTCTTTATGAGAGGTGATTCAGTGATAATAACCATCTGTTTTATTTTGTTAAGGTAATTCAGCTACAATGACCAAATACTTGGTTTAGATTTTTACTATATGACTAAGTTATTTTGATATTTGTAGTGTTTATTTTGAAGAGGTACCCAATGACTGAGTTGAGTTGGTTATGAATGGTGCGTTGTTTGTTTGTCTGTGGATCATGGAGGGAGTTATTGTGTAATGGCCCAATAGTGGAATCCAGAGGTAGGAGTAGAACAGGAGTTATTGGGTAATGGATCAATAGTGGAATCCAGAGGTAGGAGTAGAACAGAAGGTATTGGGTTATGGCCCAATAGTGGAATCCAGAGGTAGGAGTAGAACAGAAGTTATTGGGTAATGGACCAATAGTGGAATCCAGAGGTAGGAGTAGAACAGAAGTTATTGGGTAATGGACCAATAGTGGAATCCAGAGGTAGGAGTAGAACAGAAGTTATTGGGTAATGGACCAATAGTGGAATCCAGAGGTAGGAGTAGAACAGAAGGTATTCTAATAAAGGTTGAACGTGTTGTTTCCTACCATAGGACAGTATTGGACATGTACAACCCCTTAGTATATCAGTAAGAGAATTATACAGACGTTCTGTAGAATGTAAAAACAGAATAAGTTATTTTGTGATCCTGTCACCACCAGGGGGCACTGGTGTATAACATATAACTATTACTCTACACCCTTCAGATAAAACATGAGGAATTGAAGTTTACCATGCGGTTGTCTCTGTGAGGCCCATGTGTGAAATATGTTGGAGTATAAGTAGAACCATTTACTATAGCCTGGATCAAGTGAGAATAGAAATACGATTACAGCATCACCCCCTGTTAATGAACACACACTGAGAGAAGATAAAGGAGAATTTATATAGGCATATTCCTACATATTACACCCACTTTAGGATAACCCTATAGAGGATAGACAAACAAATTACACACAGACTATCGAAAGAAAAATCTGGATCACCATGGCACAGTCAAACCAGGATGAGGAGATAGTTGCAATAAAGTCTGTCACGCCTGTTGAATATATGCAAACAAAGTTTCCTGCTGTGGAATTTACAGTCACTTTTAACTTCTTTGAAAGAGGGGGCAACATTTTCACCTTTGAATGAATTGCGTGCCCATAATGAACTGTCTACTACTCTGTCCCAGATGCTAATATTGGCTTATTAGACAGTCAGATCCCCTGATGGGTGTGTTGGACCACAGTGTTGTAGACAGTCAGATCCCCTGATGGGTGTGTTGGACCACAGTGTTGTAGACAGTCAGATCCCCTGATGGACCACAGTGCTGTAGACAGTCAGATCCCCTGATGGACCACAGTGTTGTAGACAGTCAGATCCCCTGTTGGGTGTGTTGGACCACAGTGCTGTAGACAGTCAGATCCCCTGATGGACCACAGTGTTGTAGACAGTCAGATCCCCTGTTGGGTGTGTTGGACCACAGTGTTGTAGACAGTCAGATCCCCTGATGGGTGTGTTGGACCACAGTGTTGTAGACAGTCAGATCCCCTGATGGGTGTGTTGGACCACAGTCTGTCAAAGACATAAGGGTTTTCTTTGTAAACTCCCACCTGGATCCTATGTGAGGATCAGATTGACTTGCCTACAGATGAAGACTCAGAGGCCAGCGATGTTCAGAACTCAGTCAGTCTGGTAAGGTGGTGACGGTAGACTGCGGCTGCTACCTGACAGGATCAGAGGACAGCGATGGTTGTTCAGAACTCAGTCAGTCTGGTAAGTTGGTGACGGTAGACTGCGGCTGCTACCTGACAGGATCAGAGGCCAGCGATGTTCAGAACTCAGTCAGTCTGGTAAGTTGGTGACGGTAGACTGCGGCTGCTACCTGACAGGATCAGAGGACAGCGATGGTTGTTCAGAACTCAGTCAGTCTGGTAAGTTGGTGACGGTAGACTGCGGCTGCTTTCTCAGAGGCCAGCGATGGTTGTTCAGAACTCAGTCAGTCTGGTAAGTTGGTGACGGTAGACTGCGGCTGCTTTCTCAGAGGCCAGAGATGGTTGTTCAGAACTCAGTCAGACTGGTAAGTTGGTGACGGTAGGCTGCGGCTGCTACCTGACAGGATCAGAGGACAGCGATGGTTGTTCAGAACTCAGTCAGTCTGGTAAGTTGGTGACGGTAGACTGAGGCTGCTTTCGTAAAGCAAGGGAACGCTGTAATGTTGCTGTTGCTAATATGTGGATTTGTTCTTACCTTTATGTATGTTGCATCTTTTGTATTTTTCAGGCAGACTGGGAAAGAACTGAAAAAGCACTAAAGATTCAAGACAGAGACACCAGAAAGAGACCCAAGTAGACTTGGACGCAGCATCAGAGGACAGCGAGGGATGTTCAGAACTCAGTCTGGTAAGCCAGTCTGGTTACTTGGTGAGGGTAGACTTCCCTACATTCCCTATGCCCCCTCCTCTCCCCTACCTTCCCTATGCCTCCCCCTCCTCTCCCCTACCTTCCCTATGCCCCACTCCTCTCCCCTACCTTCCCTATGCCTCCCCCTCCTCTCCCCCTACCTTCCCTATGCCCCACTCCTCTCCCCTACCATCCCTATGCCCCACCCTCCCCTGTTGTGTTGGACCATTGTGTAAATCTGTTTGTGATTAGAATGAAGGTTAGAAGATAATGACTCCTCAACCCAAGAGGCCCTGGAGCAGCTGTGATTAGGTTAGAAAATAATTACTCCTCAACCCAGGAGGTCCTGGAGCAGCTGTGATTAAAATGAAGAGAATGACTCCTCAACCCAAGAGGCTCTGGAGCAGCTGTGATTAGAATGAAGAGAATGACTCCTCAACCCAAGAGGCTCTGGAGCAGCTGTGATTAGGTCTGAAGAAAATGACTCCTCAACCCAAGAGGCTCTGGAGCAGCTGTTAGAGAGCATCAGTGTGGAAGCATTTGGGAAAATTTCAAGCTCTTAAGAAGAGTCACAACTGGTTTTAAGAAGGTTCCCGGCAAAGAGGATTGTCTGTTATGTAAAGGGTCAGAACCAGTAAACTAAATATTAAGGATACCTTCCTAATAGTAAGGGAATTCACCTCCGTAGTGGACAAAAATGAATGGCAAATTATTGGCATAGGACAAACCATGTACACATTGGCCAATACCACCCAAAGCGGCGTTGATTCATGCAAAGTTTACTTCAATTGCCATATGGCTATTGCCAGTTGTAACACTTCAAAAATCCAACAGGTGGCGATTGCGCTCCACCATGGTTTTTCATATTGATATTGGACTCCAAGTCAACATCCAAAAGCCAAATTTTGAAAAAATGAATTTTTAAAAAAAAACTTACCCCTTAAAAAAGTGCTTTCTGGACCGTTTTTCGAAATTCTTTCGCTTTTTTTTGACAATTACACATGTATAAGAACTGTATGAAAATACTTTTGTCCAATTTTATTATCATAATTTTTTTAATTTTTTTACTTGCGCATTATTGCATATGTTTTGTCCATCTGCAATATGATTTCATAGGAAGTCAGAAGTCAAAAGTCAAAAATTATTAAATTTCATGAAAAACTTCACACACCCCTAAAAAAAGTGCTTTCTGGACCGTTTTTTGAAATTTTTTCGAATTTTGTGTCAGTTACACACGTATAAGAACTGTATCAACATACTTTAGTCATATTTTATTATCGTAATTTTTTTTTTTACTTGCGCATTATTGCATGTGTTTTGTCCATCTGCAATATGATTTCATAGGAAGTCAGAAGTCAAAAGTCAAAAATTATTAAATTTCATAAAAAGCTTCACACACCCCTAAAAAAGTGCTTTCTGGACCGTTTTTCGAAAAAAATTCGAATTTTGTGTCAGTTACACACGTATAAGAACTGTATCAACATACTTTAGTCATATTTTATTATCATAATGTTTTTTTTTTTTGCTTGTGCATAAGGCATATGTTTTGTGGGGGCCAAATGTCATAAGAAATTTGACATGCTCAAAAATCCTTCAGAAATGCAAAATTGACTGGCCTGATGAACTCGGTATGGCCGGGCAGTGATTCTGGTACCTCTCCATCACTCGTTAGGGTTGATTCCAGAATGTCCATTTGGTGATTTTTCTCACTCTTTCAAAGTCACTGTGTATTTGCCATATGGTTAACTGGGCAGTCACCATCACCAATTTGTCATGCTATAAAAATCATGCAGGAATGCCAAATTGACTGGCCCGATGACCTCGGGATGGCTGGGCAGTGATACTGGTACCTCTCCATCGCTCGTTTGGGTTGATTTCAGAATGTCGCTTTTGGTGATGGTACCTCACTGTTAAAACATATTGCAAATGTTCCTTACTTTTGCAAAGTCACTGAAAATTTGTGCAGGAATGCCAAATTGACTGGCCCGATGAAGTCGGGATGGCTTGGCAGTGATTCTGGTACCTCTCCATCGCTCGTTAGGGTTGATTCCAGAATGTCCATTTGGTGATTTTTCTCACTCTTTCAAAGTCACTGTGCATTTGCCATATGGTTAACTGGGCATTCACCATCACCAATTTGTCATGCCATAAAAATCATGCAGGAATGCCAAATTGACTGGCCCGATGACATAGGGATGTCTGGGCAGTGATACTGGTACCTCTCCATCGCTCGTTTGGGTTGATTTCAGAATGTCGCTTTTGGTGATGGTACCTCACCGCTTAAACATATTGCAAATGTTCCTTACTTTTGCAAAGTCACTGAAAATTCGTGCAGGAATGCCAAATTGACTGGCCCGATGAACTCGGGATGGCTGGGCAGTGATTCTGGTACCTCTCCATCGCTCGTTTGGGTTGATTTCAGAATGTCGCTTTTGGTGATGGTACCTCACCGCTAAACATATTGCAAATGTTCCTTACTTTTGCAAAGTCACTGAAAATTCGTGCAGGAATGCCAAATTGACTGGCCCGATGAACTCGGGATGGCTCGGCAGTGATTCTGGTACCTCTCCATCGCTCATTAGGGTTGATTTCAGAATGTCCATTTGGTAATGTTTTCTCACTCTTTCAAAGTCACTGTGCATTTGCCATATGGTTAACTGGGCATTCACCATCACCAATTTGTCATGCCATAAAAATCATGCAGGAATGCCAAATTGACTGGCCCGATGCCATAGGGATGGCTGGGCAGTGATACTGGTACCTCTCCATCGCTCGTTTGGGTTGATTTCAGAATGTCGCTTTTGGTGATGGTACCTCACCGCTTAAACATATTGCTAATGGACAAGAGTCACCTGCAAGTCACCGTCCACCAGTCAATTTGATATCATTCTGACACCAAACTGATACAAACTGACACCAAACCCACTCTTCCCAACTCATTTAGGAGCCAAGTATAACATACTTCAGAGCTGGCCCAAAATTCACAAGGCCTTCGGTACAAAACATTAAAAAACCATAAAACACATAGTTACTTTCTAGCTGCGGGGCCAGTTCGGACATTATGTGTAGTCCTATGTGAGGCGACCCCGAATCCCGAGTTTCGGCTCGATAGGTCATTTGGTGTCCAAGTAAAAGCCTAATTGGTGCTGAAAATCCACTTTTTTCCATGCCTTGCTACGGGGTCCTTGAATGAGCTATCGGACCGAGATGTTGGGTTCTGTCTCTATGGGCCGAGACGGTCACAATGCACCTAGTCTTGTGTCTCTGGGACATTTCTAAATGTCGCCATTTTCGTAATGGTCAAAATGAATTGAAGTCATTGCAAATGTTCGACGCTGTTTCTCGGTCCGAGAACCTCCTAGAGCGCCGTAACTCACCACGCACTATCTACCTGAGGTCTAGAACAGGATTCTAAAGTTTCGGAACTCTAGGTCTGACGGTTCTTTTTTAGCTCGAACAAAGCTAACTATTGGAGGCACTGTCAGTCTCTACACACCCCAATACGTCCCTCCATCCAAGTTGTGTATCTGTGTGATTTATTTTTCCTTTGAATTTTTATGGGAAAAATGACTGATTTACAGTTCATGGGGTTGTCTAATCACACATATGAAGTTTTGGACAGATCTGATTTTTTTAACCCTTCCAAACAGCTCCTGAGACACCAATTATGGCACTTCCGGTTGGCACAGGAAGCTATAAATACACACATGTCTTGACTGACATAGAAACCTACGGAATCCTGAGTTTTAAGTCTTTAAGTTGAGAATTGACTGATCTACACAGGGTTGAATAATGCAGAGGCCTTTCCACCTTTCGAGGTGATGTACATCCAAATACCTTTTGGGTCAATTTAACCACTTCCGGTTGCTCCAGGAAGCTTAGAATCGACACAGGTAGACCTCATAGTGGTCTGATGGAATGTCATAGAAGACAGGTTCATACAGCATT
The DNA here is from genome assembly GCF_036934945.1 of Oncorhynchus masou masou. NCBI lineage: Eukaryota > Metazoa > Chordata > Actinopteri > Salmoniformes > Salmonidae > Oncorhynchus > Oncorhynchus masou. The sequence continues at coordinate 34,744,213 of NC_088225.1, forward strand.
CATAACCCATAAAGACCCAAGGTTGTATTTAGGGGAGCAGGCAATGTATTCCTATGGGGAGAGAAGTCAATGCACACTGTTTTTATGTAAACACCTTCTTTTAACTGTGAAAGGTTAATGCCAAACAGTCAAGGTTAGGCTTGCACAGATCGGGAGGACCTTAGGAACAGTCCTGTGTTTGAATTGTCCTTCTAAACCTAACGGTTCCGCCGCTGTCACCCAAAATCAAATGACATTGTGGTGCAGGCTTCATTGTGGGCCTATTTTTCTCATGGTCGCTGCGCTCAGACCGAGCGAGCTACGGTCAAGAGGGGCACCTCGTTGGACTCGGCACGGCCTTGGGATTATGTTTATGCCATTGCCTGCTCTCTGTGTCTTTAAACACCACGCTTTGTCACTCCATCCTTGCTGTGTGTGTGTGTGAGAGCTTTTCTTTGACATCAGATCTGATTTTTTTAACCCTTCCAAACAGCCCCTGAGACACCAATTATGGCACTTCCGGTTGGCACAGGAAGCTATAAATAAACTCATATCCTCATTGGGGTATGCCTTTACAGAATCCTGAGTTTTAAGTCTTTACATTAAGAACTGAGTTATTTACGGAGGGTTTAGTGAGTGTGTGTTATTTCAGAAAATCATAGAAAATCACAGAAATGTCGCAGAGCTCCGCAGCACATTTTAAAAATATTCGTATGAACACCCTGCAACTGGATCTGTAACCGTTGAAAAAAAAAGACCTATATCTGAACATCACGATCTGGTCATCGTACGATTTCTCTTAAATGACGATAGATAAATGGCCGATTTTTTTTTTATTGACACCGGAGGCTCCTTGACTTTGACGTGAAAAAATCTTTTCTCTATTTTCATTTTGGATCTTTAATCCCAGAAATATGGCCATAACTCAAAAACTATTGAGGCCTAGACGCCATCTTGTTCGGGGCCATCTTTCCATAATGCCAAACCTACGCTCACCAAGTTTCGGCTTCGAAATATTTTCAGTTTTTGAGATATGGCACGTCGTGATCCGGGATGTTTTGTCCAATAGCAATATGATTGCTTATGCCCTCTTGTGGGATATTCCGGCATAGCGCAAAAATGGGCCAAAATTTGTTTATTTTATTAAACGAAAACCGAATGTCCGACAAAGTTCATTTGATGACTTCCCGGTAGGTCTGGCCCTGCCGCTCGGCCCGACGCCGTCCCCGAATTTTACAAATGTTTTCGGACGTCTAGTAAGGGACCGTACAGTTCCAATAGGGACTTTCTCACTAACCATACGGTGATTGTCAAAATGTTCCCTTAGTGTATGTGAGTGACGCCTGGTCAGTTTGTCATGGAAAGAAAGGTGTCCTTAATGTTTTATGGAAATTATACAATAATTATACAATTATGGATTTTGTTTTATAGCCTATTGTTTTCTCTTTATTCAACCTGCCTTCTACCCACCTGGGGACTGAGGGTTATGAGAGAACCCCCACACCACTAGCTTCTCTTTATTCAACCTGCCATCTACTCACCTGGGGACTGAGGGTTATGAGAGAACCCCCACATCACTAGCTTCTCTTTATACAACCTGCCATCTACCCACCTGGGGACTGAGGGTTATGAGAGAACCCCACATCACTAGCTTCTCTTTATTCAACCTGCCATCTACCCACCTGGGGACTGAGGGTTTTGAGAGAAACCCCACACCACTAGCTTCTCTTTATTCAACCTGCCATCTACCCACCTGGGGACTGAGGGTTATGAGAGAACCCCCACATCACTAGCTTCTCTTTATACAACCTGCCATCTACCCACCTGGGGACTGAGGGTTATGAGAGAACCCCCACACCACTAGCTTCTCTTTATTCAACCTGCCATCTACCCACCTGGGGACTGAGGGTTATGAGGGAACCCCCACACCACTAGCTTCTCTTTATTCAACCTGCCATCTACCCACCTGGGGACTGAGGGTTATGAGAGAACCCCCACACCACTAGCTTCTCTTTATTCAACCTGCCATCTACCCACCTGGGGACTGAGGGTTATGAGGGAACCCCCACACCACTAGCTTCTCTTTATTCAACCTGCCATATACCCACCTGGGGACTGAGGGTTATGAGAGAACCCCCACACCACTAGCTTCTCTTTATTCAACCTGCCATCTACCCACCTGGGGACTGAGGGTTATGAGGGAACCCCCACACCACTAGCTTCTCTTTATTCAACCTGCCATCTACCCACCTGGGGACTGAGGGTTATGAGAGAACCCCCACACCACTAGCTTCTCTTTATTCAACCTGCCATCTACCCACCTGGGACTGAAGGTTATGAGAGAACCCCCACATCACCAGCTTGCATGTTATGCAGCCTTGTAAGGATAAGGAGGGGATGGCTGGGGGCAGGTTGGCATTTATTGTCATGAATCTTGCCCTGGAGGCAGTTCAGCAAAGTGGTCACTAGCTGACACAGGCACAAAGTAATACAATCTGATTTTAATCCTACAGCCAATTTTTACTTGCAGCTGGGGCTCGGGGCACAAGGAGTTCCCTAAAGGGAACACCCTCCCATTCAGCTGAAAAATATTCTTTAGAAATATGTAACTTTCACACATTAACAAGTCCAATACAGCAACTGAAAGATAAACATCTTGTTAATCTACCCATCTTGTCCGATTTTTAAAATGTTTTACAGCTTAAAACACAACATATATTTACGTTAGATGACCACTAAATTCAAAAACACATACAGCGATTTTTCAGTCACAAAAGCATAAATATAGATAAAATGAATCACTAACCTTTGATTATCTCCATCAGATGACACTCATAGGACATCATGTTATACATGTATTGTGTGTTTTGTTCGATAATGTGCATTCCTAGGCCGGCATTGAAAATAAGAATTTGTTCTTAACTGACTTGCCTAGTAAAATAAAGCTAAAATAAATTTAAAAAAATATATATATATATATATATATATGTAAAATCTCAGTTTACATTGGCGCGTTACATGCAGTAAAGTTTTGATTCCAAAACATCCGGTGATTTTGCAGAAATACTCACAATAAACATTGATAAAAGATGCAAGTGTTATTCACAGAATTAAAGACAAACGTATCCTCTATGCAAGCGCTGTGTCAGATTTAAAACAAACTGTATGGAAAAATAATAATCTGAGAACGGTGCTCAGAACCCAAAGAAATAGCCGCCATTTTGGCATCAACAGAAGCTACAAAAAACACTATAAATATTCACTTACCTTTGAATATCTTCATCAGAAGGCAGTCCCAGGAATCCCAGTTCGACAATAAATTACTGATTTGTTCCATAAAGTTCCAAAAAGCCCATAATTTAGCCACTTGTTGTTAGCTTGTTAAGCCCGGCATTCAATCTTCAAAAAGCACGAGTAATTCCTTCAGAAAAAAACTCAAAAAGTTCCGATACAGGTCGTAGAAACAAGTCAAATGATGTATGCAATCCATATTTAGGATGTTTTAAACATTATTCAGCAATAAGATTCCAACCAAAGAATTTCATTGTCTGACAAAAATCATAGGAACGGGAGGACACTCTCTCGTGACCGCGCGCAATGAGACCGAGGCTTTCTGCCAGACCACCCACTCAAAGAGCTATTATGAGCCCCACCATTTATAGTAGAATCATACAACCAGAATCTAAAGATGGTGACATCTTGTGGAAGCCCCAGGAAGTGCATTCTCATCCATATCGAAGGTAGACATCCAATGGCACTGTTTTCTAAATTGAGTTCTCACTTCCTGTTTGGATTTCTTCTCAGGTTTTTGTCTGCCATATGAGTTATGTTATACTCACAGACATAATTCAAACAGTTTTAGAAACTTCAGAGTGTTTTCCATCCACCAGTAATAATATTATGCATATATTCTCATCTGGGACTGAGTAGGAGGCAGTTCACTCTAGGCACACCTTTCATCCAAAAGTGAAAATGCTGCCCCCTAGCATCAACAGGTTCTTAATATCTGGAGGAAATGACGCAGTTCTGCCTCCATGTCAAGATTCATGACAAACATCAATCTGCGACTGTTTGTTTTCACAATTAATTAACATGCCTTTTCTTGTTTCAATTATGTTTTATTATGAAAAATATAATATCTTTTTGTATACTTGTACAACTAAATAAACTAAAATCACATTTTATTTGTCACATACACATGGTTAGCAGATGTTAAAGCGAGTGTAGCGAAATGCTTGTGCTTCTAGTTCCGACAATGCAGTAATAACCAACGAGTAATCTCACCTCACGATTTCGCAACAATTACCTTATATACACAAGTGTAAAGGGATAACGAATATGTACATAAACATACATGAATGAGTGATGGTACAGAACGGCATAGGCAAGATGCAGTAGATGGTTATCGAGTACAGTATATACATATGAGATGAGTAATGTAGGGTATGTAAACATTATATTAATTGTCATTGTAAAGTGGCTAGTGATGCATTTTTTTCCATAATTTTCCATCAATTCCCATTATTAAAGTGGCTGGAGTTGAGTCAGTGTGTTGGCAGCAGCCACTCAATGTTAGTGGTGGCTGATAAACAGTCTGATGGCCTTTAGATAGAAGCTGTTTTTCAGTCTATCGGTCCCAGCTTTGATGCACCTGTACTGACTTCGCCTTCTGGATGATAGTGGGGGGAACAGGCAGTGGATCAGGTGGTGATGATGCACCTGTACTGACCTCTCCTTCTGGATGATAGCGGGGTGAACAGGCAGTGGATCAGGTGGTGATGATGCACCTGTACTGACCTCTCCTTCTGGATGATAGCGGGGTGAACAGGCAGTGGATCAGGTGGTGATGATGCACCTGTACTGACCTCTCCTTCTGGATGATAGTGGGGTGAACAGGCAGTGGATCGGGTGGTGATGATGCACCTGTACTGACCTCTCCTTCTGGATGATAGCGGGGTGAACAGGCAGTGTCTCTGGTGGTGATGATGCACCTGTACTGACCTCTCCTTCTGGATGATAGTGGGGTGAACAGGCAGTGGATCAGGTGGTTGTTGCCCTTGAGGATCTTTATGGCCTTTCTGCAACATCAGCAGTGTATGTGGAGCGTAGGTCCATATATTGTATATTTTTATTCACATTTAAGACGTTTACATTGGTATTTTAACGGTTTAAATTTAAATTGTTTACATTTAAGACTTTAATTGTTTAATTGTTTAAATTTAAGAGTTTAAATGTTTAAATAGAGGATACATCTAAAACAGTATAAAACAAGATGATAAACAGAGGATCCATCTAAAACAGTATAAAACAAGTGCAGTATGTTCTGAGAATGTTACTTTAACGTCAACTCATAACGTCACACTATAACTTCATGGGAGTCTTGTGGAAAGACTGCATGTTGTTTTGGGGGATTGTGTGACGTCTTCATCAACATTTGCAGAATATTCCTGTAATATTTTCACCTCTTGTCAGACCCCAACAGTCTAGTCGGCTGCAGACATTCATAAGGAGTTTTAGTAGTTTATTTGCCATTTGCAGGTATTTAAAGTAATACATACATTGTAATTCCTTGTTGGATCTCTCTCACATATAGGACAGTACATACCAGAGGAGGCTGGTGAGGGGAGGATGGCTCATAATAATGTCTGGAACAGAGTGAATGTAATGGAACACATGGAAACCACGTGTTTGATACCATTCCACTTATTCCCCTCCAGCAATTACAAGCCTGTACTCCCCAATTAAGGTCCCACCAACCTCCTTTGGTACAAACACAAACAGTAAAATATATCATAAAAAATGCAAAGTGGTGAAAGATCAGAAAAGGAACCAAAAGGTTCAGTCATGTTCTAATAGTCTGATGAAAACAGTTTAGGTTGATGATTTAACAGGCAGATAGAACTGGGATAGAAGCTGTTCTAGAACCTGCAATCCAGAAACTGATTTAACAGGCAGATAGAACTGGGATAGAAGCTGTTCTAGAACCTGTGATCCAGAAACTGATTAAACAGGCAGATAGAACTGGGATAGAAGCTGTTCCAGAACCTGTGGTCCAGAACTGATTTAACAGGCAGATAGAACTGGGATACTGTTCTAGAACCTGTGATCCAGAAACTGCCTGGCAACCACTGGTCCTCATGAGACTGGTGCCCTGCATGGCTATTTCTCCATTGGATTTTTTCAGGGAAGTGATATCTGTGTTTGTAGGACCGCTTAGTGATGGAATAATGTGTCTGTTTGTTCAGAAATGATGGTCCTCATTTGAAGGTCCTGTGTCAAGGTCCTCACAATTATAGGAAGACGTGTGTGTGTGTGTGTGTGTGTGTGTCAGTGTGTGTGTGTGTGTCCAGTGTGTGTGTGTGTGTGTGTGTGTGTGTCCAGTGTGTTTGTGTCCAGTGCTTGTATCCAGTGTGTTTATGTGTCCAGTGTGTTTGTGTGTGCTTGTATCCAGTGTGTTTGTGTGTCAGTGTGTGTGTGTTTGTGTGTGTGTGTGTGTGTGTGTATGAGTCCAGTGTGTGTGTGTGTGTGTGTGTGTGTGTGTGTGTGTGTGTGTGTGTGTGTGTGTGTGTGTGTGTGTGTGTGTGTGTGTGTGTGTGTGTGTGTGTGTGTGTGTGTGTGTGTGTGTGTCAGTGTGTGGGCGTGTGTCCAGTGTGTGTGTGTGTTTGTGTGTCCAGTGTGTGTGTGTGTGTGTGTGTGTGTGTGTTTCCTGTGTGTGTGTCAGTATGTGTGTGTGTGTTTGTGTCATGTTATTATTTACAGGGACACTGAGGAGTCATAATCAAACCCAAACCCTGGATAAAGGGGCTCAGTGAATGTGGAGGTGAATGTGATCAGGTGGGTCAGTGTGTCAGAGGAGGCTCTATAGAAGGACAGAGTGCCGGCTGGCCAGTCCAGATACACTCCTACTCTGTGGGAGCTGGAGGGGGGGACGTCTATGGTAGTGAGATTATTATTGTGCCAGGCAATGTAACTGTGGTCAGAGCAGACCAGACTCCAGGACTTGTCATTACATCCAAGATAACAGTCCTCACCACCTTCCTCTCCTGTTGATTCCTTTATATGTCACTCCTATATCAGCCCTTCTCCCACTCCACTCTACCTCCCAGTAACAGCGCCCAGTCAGACCCTCTCTACACAGCACCTGTTTACAGTCCTCAAATCTCTCTGGGTGATCAGGAAATGGCTGCTCCTCTGTCCTACATGTCACCTTTCTGTTCTCCTCAGACAGACAGAGGAGTCTGTTTACTGTGTTTAGGTCCAGTGTGAGATCACAGACATCTGATGGATGAAACCAGACACAATATTAGAAATCATCATCATTCACATTAAAATGTTAACTCACTTTTCACCAATTCATTTAATGTAGATGCTTCTAGGTATCAAAAGGAGAAGTTAAGGTAACTTTAGACTTGTTGAATGATCACACGTTATACTGTATGGTAATATAAAACACACTTCTTCCCATTAATTGCACACACACACACACACTCACACACACACACACACAAACACACACACACACTGTCATATCAACTCTTTGTAAACTTTGGTGTCCCTGATTTCTGCTTCTGTAGAACTACAGCTGATATTTAATATGACCAAGTAAGTAATGATGGTGGTCTTTGACTTAACTTGAATTAAGACTTATTCTTAGTCATATTCTGTCAACACTCACATTTTCTAATCCCAGGTTTCATTGTGTACTCTCCACCATGTTCCACACTGTAGCGGTAAGCAGAAGAACAGACAGTCATTGAGGGATACACCTGAATGCGCACACACACACACACACACACACACACACACACACACACACACACACACACACACACACACACACACACACACACACACACACACACACACACACACACACACACACACACACACACACACACACACACCTCGGATATATAGCTTGTAACTTCAAGAAAATGTTTGTCTGTGTGTGAGTGTGTGTCAGTGTGTGTGTGTGTGTGTGTGGAGACTCACACACACACACACACACACACACGGGAGACACACACTTACCGTACACACATACACAAACACACTGGAGACACACACACACACAGTCAGCATATAACTTTGTCCAAGTGGTGGTAAGAATGTTTGTCTTAACTAGCCTAATAACTCCAACATGTCTGATATGAACATTGACATAAACCCTCTACATACTTGAGTTTCTCCAGTCTGCAGTGTGGATCCTCCAGTCCAGCAGAGAGCAGTCTGACTCCTGAGTCTCCTGGGTGATTGTAGCTCAGGTCCAGCTCTCTCAGGTGTGAGGGGTTTGACCTCAGAGCTGAGACCAGAGAAGCACAGCCTTCCTTTGTGACTAGACAGCGTGACAGCCTGCAAAGAGTCAAATCATATTAAAAGCACACTGCTAGGAAAGGAATAGAAAGACCAGAGAGAGATGGTACTCCATTTCCGGTCACAACTTGCAGACTTGTTTACGTGTTGCTGTGCGTTTTGTTGCCAACCTACTTTGCTACCTAACAACTTTACGGTTTTTACTGTTTAATTACCGTTTATATTTTAGTTTTTTTCCCCCAACTTTTTGATTCCGGACGCTTTATCTGGACACGGTTCGTCAGGACCTCCAACAACCGGAGCTAAGTAGTTACATGATGCCTTCTAATTGCAGTCGCTGTACTCATAATATACAGGAGAACGATCGCCTTACGGCGAGGATAGCTGTGCTATAAGCCCAGCTTCAGATGCAATCGTTAGGCAAGGGTAATTTCAGTGTAGGAAAGGATGAAACAATGTCTGTGCCACCAGTAAGTATAGATAGTAGTATGAATCCCCTGGCACAGTCCCTGCAGCCGGACAACTTTCTCACGGTTTCTGGAAGGAAATGCTGTAGGAACGCTCAACCGGTGTCACTCATTCAGCCGACAGAAACTTTCAACCGGTTTTCCCCATTAAGCAGCGAGTCGGAGTCAGAGACCGACTTCTCTGGTCTCTACTACTCCCGTTACGGGGTCTGAGACGCCGAAGCTTCCCACCATTAGCTCTGACAAATTGAAAACTAGTTTTTGGCGACTTCTTTACCCGTGGTTTTATACTGAAAACGAATCATCCAGCGATCATACACTGTTTACCAGGGGGCAGGGCTACCGACATTAAGGCTCATCTGGAGATGGTGCTGGCTAAAGCTAAAACTGGCGAGTGTAGAGAGTATAGAGATATTGTTATCCACGTCGGCACCAACGATGTTAGGATGAAACAGTCAGAGATCACCAAGCGCAACATAGCTTCTGCGTGTAAATCAGCTAGAAAGATGTGTCGGCATCGAGTAATTGTCTCTGGCCCCCTCCCAGTTAGGGGAGTGATGAGCTCTAGAGCAGTCTCACAACTCAATCGCTGGTTGAAAACTGTTTTCTGCCCTCCCGAAAGATAGAATTTGTAGATAATTGGTCCTCTTTCTGGGACTCACCCAGAAACAGGACCAAGCCTGACCTGCTGAGGAGTGACGGACTCCATCCTAGCTGGAGGGGTGCTCTCATCTTATCTACCAACATAGACATGGCTCTAACTCCTCTAGCTCCACAATGGGTGCAGGCCAGGCAGCAGCCTGTAAGCCAGCCTGCCAGCATAGTGGAGTCTGCCACTAGCACAGTCAGTGTAGTCTCCTCAGCTATCACCATTGAGACCGTGTCTGTGCCTCGACCTAGGTTGGGCAAAACTAAACATGGCGGTGTTCGCCTTAGCAATCTCACTGAAATAAAGACCTCCTCCATTCCTGTCATTATTAAAAGAGATCATGATACCTCACATCTCAAAATAGGGCTACTTAATGTTAGAACTCTTACATCAAAGGCAATTATAGTCAATGAACTAATCTCTGATCATAATCTTGATGTGATTGGCCTGACTGAAACATGGCTTAAGCCTGATGAATTTACTGTGTTAAATGAGGCCTCACCTCCTGGCTACACTAGTGACCATATCCCCCGTGCATCCCGCAAAGGCGGAGGTGTTGCTAACATTTACGATAGCAAATTTCAATTTACAAAACAAAAAACGACGTTTTCGTCTTTTGAGATTCTAGTCATGAAATATATGCAGCCTACTCAATCACTTTTTATAGCTACTGTTTACAGGCCTCCTGGGCCATATACAGCATTCCTTATTGAGTTCCCTGAATTCCTATTGGACCTTGT
>NC_088225.1:34769860-34784114 GCF_036934945.1 Oncorhynchus masou masou
CTTCTATCTATTCTCTGCTCTCTCTCTCCCTCTGCTCTCTCTGCTATATGCTCTCTCTTTCTCTCTCTGCTCTCTCTGTTCTCTGCTCTCTCTCTGATCTCTCTGCTCTGCTGCTCTCTCTGCCCTCTGCTCTCTCTCTGCTCTCTGCTCTCTCGTCTCTCTGTTTTCTGCTCTCTCTCTGCCTCTGCTCTCTCTGTTCTCTGCTCTCTCTCTCCCTCTGCTATCTCTCTTCTCTCTGTTCTCTGCTCTCTCTGCTCTTCCTCCCTTTGCTCTATCTGCTCTCTGCTATCTCTCTGTTCTCTGCTCTCTCTCCCTCCCTCTGCTCCCTCTGCTCTCTTGACTCTCTGCTCTGCTGCTCTCTATTTTATCTGCTCTCTCTGCTCTCTGCACTTCCTCTCTGCTCTCTCTCTTTCTCTGCCATCTCTCTGCCCTCTCTGCTCTCCCTATCTGGTCTCTTCTCTCTCCCTCTGCTCTCTGCTCTCTTCTCTTGCTGCTCTCTCAGCCTGCTCTCTGCTTGCTCTCCCTCTGCTCTCTCTCTGTTCTCTCCTCTCTCTGCTCACTCTGCTCTCTCTGCTCTCCCTATCTGGTCTCTTCTCTCTCCCTCTGCTCTCTGCTCTCTTCTCTCTCCCTCTGCCCTCTTTATTTGCTCTCTCGCTTTTCCCTGCTCTCTCTCTCTGCTCTCTCTCTTTCTGCTCTCATTATCTGCTGTCTCTCTCTTCTCTCTGCTCTCTCTCCCTCTGCTCTCTCTCTCCCTCTGCTCTCTCTCTCCCTCTGCTCTCTCTCTCCCTCTGCTCTGTCTGCTCTCTCTCTGTTCTCTGCTCTCTTCTCTCTGTTCTCTCTGCTCTCTCTCTTCTCACTGCTCTCTCAGCCTGCTCTCCCCTCTCTCCCTCTCTCCCTCTCTCTCTCTCTCTCTCTCTCTCTCTAATGCTCTCTGCCCTCTCTTCTCTCTCTCTCTAATATACTGATATGCAGAAACATTCAGAAAGTATTCAGACCCCTTTTTACACATTTTGTCACGTTACAGCCTTATTCTAAAATGTATTAAATGTGTTTTTCCCCTCATCAATCTACACACTAACCCATAATTACAAAGCAAAAACGGTTCACTTTATGTATGAACATTTTTATTTAAAAAAAACGTAGATATCACAGAGGGAGAGTAGAGAGTCAGAACAGAGGGCAAGAGAGAGAGAGGGAGGGTAGAGAGTCAGAACAGAGGGAAAGAGAGAGAGTCAGAACAGAGGGAAAGAGAGAGAGAGAGGGAGGGGAGAGAGTCAGAACAGAGGGAAAGAGAGAGAGGGAGGGTAGAGAGTCAGAACAGAGGGAGGGGTGAGAGTCAGAACAGAGGGAAAGAGAGAGAGTCAGAACAGAGGGAAAGAGAGAGAGAGAGGGGAGAGAGTCAGAACAGAGGGAAAGAGAGAGAGAGAGAGTGGAGAGAGTCAGAACAGAGGGAAAGAGAGAGAGAGGGGAGAGAGTCAGAACAGAGGGAAAGAGAGAGAGGGAGGGGGAGAGTCAGAACAGAGGGAAAGAGAGAGAGAGAGGGGAGAGAGTCAGAACAGAGGGAAAGAGAGAGAGAGAGGGGAGAGAGTCAGAACAGAGGGAAAGAGAGAGAGAGGGGAGAGAGTCAGAACAGAGGGAAAGAGAGAGAGAGAGGGGAGAGAGTCAGAACAGAGGGAAAGAGAGAGAGAGAGGGGAGAGAGTCAGAACAGAGGGAAAGAGAGAGAGAGGGGAGAGAGTCAGAACAGAGGGAAAGAGAGAGAGAGGGAGGGGGGAGAGTCAGAACAGAGGGAAAGAGAGAGAGAGAGGGGAGAGAGTCAGAACAGAGGGAAAGAGAGAGAGGGAGGGTAGAGAGTCAGAACAGAGGGAAAGAGAGAGAGAGGGAGGGGGGAGAGTCAGAACAGAGGGAAAGAGAGAGAGAGAGGGGAGAGAGTCAGAACAGAGGGAGTGGAGAGACTCAGAACAGAGGGAAAGAGAGAGAGGATGTGTGGAAGTTGCTTTATGTTTGGTAATTGGGGGCCTTTGAGCCCTGATGGGCTGGGTGACATCAGTGACTCTGAGAGTTTACTGTTGCTGTGGAGGGAGAGCAAGAGAGAGAGAGAGGGAGGGAGAGATTAGTCAGCAGAAATGATTCAGGACGACGTTCGTCTTGTACTTCTTTATTTCTCTCTTTCCCCACTGAGGAAGATAAAGGACACACACACACACAATGACAGACAGACAGACAGACAGACAGACAAACAGACACACACAATGACAGACAGACAGACAGACACAGACAGACAGACAGACAGACAGACAGACAGACAGACAAACAGACACACACAATGACAGACAGACAGACAGACAGACACAGACAGACAGACAGACAGACAGACAGACAGACAGACAGACAGACAGACAGACGGACGGGCTAGGTAATCAGGAATTCCTCCCAAGGTGTATATTGATTTTAGTTCCCTTCTCATTAACTAGATGCTGACAGTGACCAGAGATGGCTAGATTGAGCTGGAGGGGTGTGTGTGTGTGTGTGTGTGTGTGTGTGTGTGTGTGTGTGTGTGTGTGTGTGTGTGTGTGTGTGTGTGTGTGTGTGTGTGTGTGTGTGTGTGTGTGTGTGTGTGTGTGTGTGTGTGTGTGTGTGTGTGCAAGCGTTTTTACATGTGAGAGAGTTAACAGGACTTTCAATAAGAATGACACACACAGCTCTGATTCCATTTTCTGCTTTGTGTTTCAATTAGGTCTCAGTGGAATAGTGACTCTCTGAGAGATACGAGTTGCTGTGTAAACTTTTGTTATTGACCAAATGCTTATTTTCCACCATAATTTGCAAATAAATAAATTAAAAATGTGATTTCTGGATTGTTTTTCCTCATTTTGTCTGTCATAGTTGAAGTGTACCTATGATGAAAATTACAGGCCTCTCTCATCTTTTTAAGTGGGAGAACTTGCACAATTGGCTGACTAAATACTTTTTTGCCCCACTGGAGTTGGTCACGCCTGTGTTAACACAATGTGTTGTGATGATAGAAAGGGTTAAAACATTGAGATTAGGGCCTCATTATGAATGGTTAAGGTTTGGGATAGAGTTTAAACATTACTGAGTCACTTGGATCAACCTTCTGGTCCAGAGTCATGGGGTTACCCCCCATCCCCCACCCTCTCTCTCTACCACTGGGATCAACCTTCTGGTCCAGAGTCATGGGGTTACCCCCCATCCCCCACCCTCTCTCTCTACCACTGGGATCAACCTTCTGGTCCAGAGTCATGGGGTTACCCCCCCATCCCCCACCCTCTCTCTCTACCACTGGGATCAACCTTCTGGTCCAGAGTCATGGGACATATTCAGGACATGGATGTGTGTGTGTGTGTGTGTGTGTGTGTGTGTTTAGAAGGAAATACTATTAAGTTCCTGGGGGAGTAGACACCACCTCTACAGGTAGTGGAGGAGGAAGAGAATGAGAGAGAAAGAACTGGAGGACATGGTAAGAAGAGGACAAGATGAGGGAGGAATGAGGTAGGAGAAGGATGGATAGATGAAGGGAGAGGAAGATGAGGGAGAAGAAGTAAACATATGTGGATGTAGAGGAAGAGGAGGAAGGAGAAGTAAACATATGTGGATGTAGTGGAAGAGGAGGAAGGAGAAGTAAACATATGTGGATGTAGAGGAAGAGGAGGAAGGAGAAGAAGTAAACATATGTGAATGTAGAGGAAGAGGAGGAAGTAGAAGTAAACATGTGGATGTAGAGGAAGAGGAGGAAGGAGAAGAAGTAAACATATGTGGATGTAGAGGAAGAGGAGGAAGGAGAAGAAGTAAACATATGTGGATGTAGAGGAAGAGGAGGAAGGAGAAGAAGTAAACATATGTGGATGTAGAGGAAGAGGAGGAAGGAGAAGAAGTAAACATATGTGGATGTAGAGGAAGAGGAGGAAGGAGAAGTAAACATATGTGGATGTAGAGGAAGAGGAGGAAGGAGAAGAAGTAAACATATGTGGATGTAGAGGAAGAGGAGGAAGGAGAAGTAAACATATGTGGATGTAGAGGAAGAGGAGTAAGGAGAAGTAAACATATGTGGATGTAGAGGAAGAGGAGGAAGGAGAAGTAAACATATGTGGATGTAGAGGAAGAGGAGGAAGGAGAAGTAAACATATGTGGATGTAGAGGAAGATGAGGATTTATTTATTTCACCTTTATTTAACCAGGTAGGCTAGTTGAGAACAAGTTCTCATTTACAATTGCTCCCTGGCCAAGATAAAGCAAAGCAGTTCGACACATACAACGACACAGAGTTACACATGGAGTAAAACAAACATACAGTCAATAATACAATATAAACAAGTCTATATACGATGTGAGCAAATGAGGTGAGATAAGGGAGGTAAAGGCAAAAAAAGGCCATGGTGGCAAAGTAAATACAATATAGCAAGTAAAACACTGGAATGGTAGATTTGCAATGGAAGAATGTGCAAAGTAGAGATAGAAATAATGGGGTGCAAAGGAGCAAAATAAATAAATAAATGAAATACAGTAGGGAAAGAGGTAGTTGTTTGGGCTAAAATATAGGTGGGCTATGTACAGGTGCAGTAATCTGTGAGCTGCTCTGACAGTTGGTGCTTAAAGCTAGTGAGGGAGATAAGTGTTTCCAGTTTCAGTGCTTTTTGTAGTTCGTTCCAGTTATTGGCAGCAGAGAACTGGAAGGAGAGGCGGCCAAAGAAAGAATTGGTTTTGGGGATGACTAGAGAGATATACCTGCTGGAGCGTGTGCTACAGGTGGGAGATGCTATGGTGACCAGCGAGCTGAGATAAGGCGGGACTTTACCTAGCAGGGTCTTGTAGATGACATGGAGCCAGTGGGTTTGGCGACGAGTATGAAGCAAGGGCCAGCCAACGAGAGCATACAGGTCGCAATGATGGGTAGTATATGGGGCTTTGGTGACAAAACGGATTGCACTGTGATAGACTGCATCCAATTTGTTGAGTAGGGTATTGGAGGCTATTTTGTAAATGACATCGCCAAAGTCGAGGATTGGTAGGATGGTCAGTTTTACAAGGGTATGTTTGGCAGCATGAGTAAAGGATGCTTTGTTGCGAAATAGGAAGCCAATTCTAGATTTAACTTTGGATTGGAGATGTTTGATGCAAATGAATAACATTCCACCATTCACTAGGCAATAATGATACAATATGAAAACATTCCACCATGAGGTCACTTTTCTGCCTAAATTGATTCTTTATTAATTTTGAAATTATAAAAAATATGAATAACATTCCACCATGAGGTCACTAGGTAATAATGATACAATATGAATAACATTCCACCATGAGGTCACTAGGTAATAATGATACAATATGAATAACATTCCACCATGAGGTCACTAGGTAATAATGATACAATATGAATAACATTCCACCATGAGGTCACTAGGTAATAATGATACAATATGAATAACATTCCACCATGAGGTCACTAGGTAATAATGATACAATATGAATAACATTCCACCATGAGGTCACTAGGTAATAATGATACAATATGAATAACATTCCACCATGAGGTCACTAGGTAATAATGATACAATATGAATAACATTCCACCATGAGGTCACTAGGTAATAATGATACAATATGAATAACATTCCACCATGAGGTCACTAGGTAATAATGATACAATATGAATAACATTCCACCATGAGGTCACTAGGTAATAATGATACAATATGAATAACATTCCACCATGAGGTCACTAGGTAATAATGATACAATATGAATAACATTCCACCATGAGGTCACTAGGTAATAATGATACAATATGAATAACATTCCACCATGAGGTCACTAGGTAATAATGATACAATATGAATAACATTCCACCATGAGGTCACTAGGTAATAATGATACAATATGAATAACATTCCACCATGAGGTCACTAGGTAATAATGATACAATATGAATAACATTCCACCATGAGGTCACTAGGTAATAATGATACAATATGAATAACATTCCACCATGAGGTCACTAGGTAATAATGATACAATATGAATAACATTCCACCATGAGGTCACTAGGTAATAATGATACAATATGAATAACATTCCACCATGAGGTCACTAGGTAATAATGATACAATATGAATAACATTCCACCATGAGGATACAATATGAATCACTAGGTAATAATGATACAATATGAATAACATTCCAACATTCCACCATGAGGTCACTAGGTCATCTGACTGTAGGAAAGCAGTAGCTACACAGTGATGTTATTGTAAACCCAAGGCTTTTCTGGTAAACAGGTTAAACTGGGTTTCTGATGATGCTGACATGGGGTCAGAGCCACTAAACTTTAACAGAGCTGATGGAGTCCTAAATTAATCAGTAACAAAAATTACACAAAGTTTCTTGACATTGGGGAGGTGAATAAACTGTTCCCTTGGTTTCTTTCTCAACACAAAGGAAACTCTCACTGACTTGACATGTTCTGGTTTTGAATTCAGGCTGCAAGGTAAGGATCCTACCAGGAATTATTCATGTAGGATGTTGGTAGAATGTTGAAGTTGGGATAGTAAGGATCCTACCAGGAATTATTCATGTAGGATGTTGGTAGAATGTTGAAGTTGGGATAGTAAGGATCCTACCAGGAGTTATTCATGTAGGATGTTGGTATAAAGTTGGTATAAAGTTGAAGATACAGAGCCACTTGTCATCAGCAAGGTGCTCTCTCAGCAGAATATTTCAATGACTTGACATGTTCTGGTTGTGAATTCAGGCTACAAGGTAAGACTTTTCCCAGGGATTATTATAAAGTGTGAAGATAAATTAAATGTATGGTGTAATTTTAGTATAGTGAATGACAGTAAAACACTCAGATGTAACAGTCCATTTCACCTGGGACAGCTACGTGACAGTTCAATCATACAAAATGGCGCTAACTGGGCGTAGGCAATAAAATGAAAAAACATATTCATATATTCGTATATTGTGGATATTTTACAATATGTATATTTATTCATGTATTATAGTTCAATGACATGTTGGATCTTTGTTTAGGGGTCATTGCTTGGGGAAAATGAGTCTCTCTGGGGAGAGAGAGGAGGGGGGCCCTGGCCATGCCTCTAAAATGAGTCTCTCTGGGGAGAGAGGAGGCGGCCATGAGGGGGAGGAGAGAGGAGGGGGGCCATGCCTCTAAAATGAGTCTCTCTGGGGAACATGAAAATGAGTCACCCTCTAACGGGGAGAGGGAGGAGGCGGCCATTAAAATGAGGTGACACCAACGAGAAGAATATCAATTTTGTTTAAGAATTTATGAAGAGTTTATATCCATAATTTTTTCACACTTGTGTTTTTTCATCAGAAATGAAGTCTTCTGGGTACCTTCATGTGTAAAATATTACTGTTCTAAGATAGATTTTAGTGTCTGATATTTTCTCCTAAACGTCAACTGAGCGGCACAGAGACACCATTCAAATGTGTTCAGACTCATTACATCTTCAGCTGGAAACACTAAGTGTTGTTGTCCGTCTGTGACCAAGAGAAAGTGGTCTGAGTTCAATTCTATGAAATTATTTAGTATTTATTTTTCATTTTGGGGGCTGAACATCACAGCGAATATTGTTACATCACAGCGAATATTGTTACATATTGTTACATCACAGCGAATATTGTTACATCACAGCGAATATTGTTACATTACAAGGCGAATATTGTTACATCACAGCAAATATTGTTACATCACAGCGAATGTTGTTACATTACAAGGCGAATATTGTTACATCACAGTGAATATTGTTGCATCACAGCAAGATGAAACTAATATTGTTACATTCTCTAGATTCTTCCGTTTCATTTTATCTATAAAGCCCCACAGTGTTGTAGTACCCATAACACCTAGCGGTCAAACAGGGAAATGGTTCCAATAGTTTTATAGAGCCCCACAGTGGAGGTGTCATAATACCCATAACACCTAGCGGTCAAACAGGGAAATGGTTCCAATAGTTTTATAGAGCCCCCCACACCTAGTGGTCAGGTGTTCCATAGTTTTATACCCATAACACCTAGCGGTCAAACAGGGAAATGGTTCCAATAGTTTTATAGAGCCCCACAGTGGAGGTGTTGTAGTACCCATAACACCTAGCGGTCAAACAGGGAAATGGTTCCAATAGTTTTATAGAGCCCCACAGTGGAGGTGTTGTAGTACCCATAACACCTAGCGGTCAAACAGGGAAATGGTTCCAATAGTTTTATAGAGCCCCACAGTGGAGGTGTCATAATACCCATAACACCTAGCGGTCAAACAGGGAAATGGTTCCAATAGTTTTATAGAGCCCCACAGTGGAGGTGTCATAATACCCATAACACCTAGCGGTCAAACAGGGAAATGGTTCCAATAGTTTTATAGAGCCCCACAGTGGAGGTGTCATAATACCCATAACACCTAGCGGTCAAACAGGGAAATGGTTGCAATAGTTTTATAGAGCCCCACAGTGGAGGTGTTATAATACCCATAACACCTAGCGGTCAAACAGGGAAATGGTTCCAATAGTTTTATAGAGCCCCACAGTGGAGGTGTCATAATACCCATAACACCTAGCGGTCAAACAGGGAAATGGTTCCAATAGTTTTATAGAGCCCCACAGTGGAGGTGTTATAATACCCATAACACCTAGCGGTCAAACAGGGAAATGGTTCCAATAGTTTTATAGAGCCCCACAGTGGAGGTGTTATAATACCCATAACACCTAGAGGTCAAACAGGGAAATGGTTCCAATAGTTTTATAGAGCCCCACAGTGGATGTGTCATAATACCCATAACACCTAGCGGTCAAACAGGGAAATGGTTCCAATAGTTTTATAGAGCCCCACAGTGGAGGTGTCATAATACCCATAACACCTAGCGGTCAAACAGGGAAATGGTTCCAATAGTTTTATAGAGCCCCACAGTGGAGGTGTCATAGTACCCATAACACCTAGCGGTCAAACAGGGAAATGGTTCCAATAGTTTTATAGAGCCCCACAGTGGAGGTGTCATAATACCCATAACACCTAGCGGTCAAACAGGGAAATGGTTCCAATAGTTTTATAGAGCCCCACAGTGGAGGTGTCATAATACCCATAACACCTAGAGGTCAAACAGGGAAATGGTTCCAATAGTTTTATAGAGCCCCACAGTGGAGGTGTCATAATACCCATAACACCTAGCGGTCAAACAGGGAAATGGTTCCAATAGTTTTATAGAGCCCCACAGTGGAGGTGTCATAATACCCATAACACCTAGCGGTCAAACAGGGAAATGGTTCCAATAGTTTTATAGAGCCCCACAGTGGAGGTGTCATAATACCCATAACACCTAGCGGTCAAACAGGGAAATGGTTCCAATAGTTTTATAGAGCCCCACAGTGGAGGTGTCATAATACCCATAACACCTAGCGGTCAAACAGGGAAATGGTTCCAATAGTTTTATAGAGCCCCACAGTGGAGGTGTCATAATACCCATAACACCTAGCGGTCAAACAGGGAAATGGTTCCAATAGTTTTATAGAGCCCCACAGTGGAGGTGTTATAATACCCATAACACCTAGCAGTCAAACAGGGAAATGGTTCCAATAGTTTTATAGAGCCCCACAGTGGAGGTGTCATAATACCCATAACACCTAGTGGTCAAACAGGGAAATGGTTCCAATAGTTTTATAGAGCCCCACAGTGGAGGTGTCATAATACCCATAACACCTAGCGGTCAAACAGGGAAATGGTTCCAATAGTTTTATAGAGCCCCACAGTGGAGGTGTTGTAGTACCCATAACACCTAGCGGTCAAACAGGGAAATGGTTCCAATAGTTTTATAGAGCCCCACAGTGGAGGTGTCATAATACCCATAACACCCAGCGGTCAAACAGGGAAATGGTTCCAATAGTTTTATAGAGCCCCACAGTGGAGGTGTCATAATACCCATAACACCTAGCGGTCAAACAGGGAAATGGTTCCAATAGTTTTTCCACCTTGCATTTTTTCCCATAGGGAATTGTAGAAACACTTCAAATAAGGGCTGTGTAGGGTGGGGCGGCGCGGCGATTCTTGTGGGCAAATTTTGTCATTGAACTTTGTCATCAAAGTCTGGCCTTCTCTGGATTTATGGTGCTTTCAAGACAACTTGGAACTCTGAAAAAAGCATAATTGATCTTCAGGTCGGAGCTCTCGAAAAGGCCAGAGTCCCCGACTTAGAATTTATAGTTGGATG
Organism: Oncorhynchus masou masou; assembly: GCF_036934945.1. NCBI lineage: Eukaryota > Metazoa > Chordata > Actinopteri > Salmoniformes > Salmonidae > Oncorhynchus > Oncorhynchus masou. The sequence continues at coordinate 34,780,093 of NC_088225.1, forward strand.
ACGATTCAAGACCTATTTTCTCAATTGGAGCTATTTTTTTTCAGTTGTCTTTAACTCACTGAAATCTGAGATTTCCACGTTTCCAGTTGTTTTGAACTCAGCAGAAGTCACAGCATGGCCAATGTATTCAACCTTTTCTGGTCCATGGTGTTGCAGGGGAATGTTTATCATTTTAAGCTTGGAAAAGACTTGGACCCCCTCTCACTGAATAGCAGACTAGAGATTGGAAAAGACTTGGACCACACCCTCTCTCACTGAATAGCAGACTAGTGATTTGAAAAGACTTGGACCCCCTCTCACTGAATAGCAGACTAGTGATTGGAAAAGACTTGGACCCCCTCTCACTGAATAGCAGACTAGTGATTGGAAAAGACTTGGACCCCCTCTCACTGAATAGCAGACTAGTGATTGGAAAAGACTTGGACCCCTCTCACTGAATAGCAGACTAGTGATTGGAAAAGACTTGGACCCACCCCTCTCACTGAATAGCAGACTAGTGATTGGAAAAGACTTGGACCACACCCCCTCTCACTGAATAGCAGACTAGTGATTGGAAAAGACTTGGACCACACCCCCTCTCACTGAATAGCAGACTAGTGATTGGAAAAGACTTGGACCCCCTCTCACTGAATAGCAGGCTAGTGATTGGAAAAGACTTGGACCCCCTCTCACTGAATAGCAGACTAGTGATTGGAAAAGACTTGGACCCCCTCTCACTGAATAGCAGACTAGTGATTGGAAAAGACTTGGACCACACCCTCTCACTGAATAGCAGACTAGTGATTGGAAAAGACTTGGACCACACCCCCTCTCACTGAATAGCAGACTAGTGATTGGAAAAGACTTGGACCACACCCCCTCTCACTGAATAGCAGGCTAGTGATTGGAAAAGACTTGGACCACACCCCCTCTCACTGAATAGCAGACTAGTGATTGGAAAAGACTTGGACCACACCCCCTCTCACTGAATAGCAGACTAGTGATTTGCTTTGCAACGGTTTTGAAAGTACGATGCTGATATGATCCAATCAAAGCTACTGTAGATATAACATGATGCTGATATGATCAGTCCAATCAAAGCTACTGTAGATATAACATGATGTTGATATGATCCAATCAAATATAACATGATGTTGATATGATCTCCACTGTAGATATAACATGATGCTGATATGATCAGTCCAATCAAAGCTACTGTAGATATAACATGATGCTGATATGATCAGTCCAATCAAAGCTACTGTAGATATAACATGATGCTGATATGATCAGTCCAATCAAAGCTACTGTAGATATAACATGATGTTGATATGATCAGTCCAATCAAAGCTACTGTAGATATAACATGATGTTGATATGATCAGTCCAAAGCTACTGTAGATATAACAATCAAAGCTACTGTAGATATAACATGATGTTGATATGATCAGTCCAATCAAAGCTACTGTAGATATAACATGATGATGCTGATATGATCAGTCCAATCAAAGCCACGGTAGATATAACATGATGCTGATATGATCAGTCCAATCAAAGCTACTGTAGATATAACATGATGTTGATATGATCAGTCCAATCAAAGCTACTGTAGATATAACATGATGTTGATATGATCAGATCCAATCAAAGCTACTGTAGATATAACATGATGTTGATATGATCCAATCAAAGCCATATATATAACATGATGTTGATATGATCAGTCCAATCAAAGCTACTGTAGATATAACATGATGTTGATATGATCCAATCAAAGCTACTGTAGATATAACATGATATAACAATGCATATGATCAGTCCAATCAAAGCTACTGTAGATATAACATGATGTTGATATGATCAGTCCAATCAAAGCTACTGTAGATATAACATGATGCTGATATGATCCAATCAAAGCCACGGTAGATATAACGTGATGTTCATTTTATCTGTGGCCAATGACCTTGAGCCTTTTGGTTGGACACTACTAATGTAACTCTATGGCAGCATCCAATGGGCTTGAATTTTAGAGATCTCCCTGTAGATGTTGAGGTGACGTAGTGTCTCCATGAGTGACAGAACACTGAGCCAATCATGACTGACTACAGATCATTGCCAACCCCTATGCTCAGTATTTTCCTCTGGCTGCTCATTGCCTTCATTCATGCAGAGGCAGGCAGCCTGAAGGTCTCCTCATTGATTTGGCTGGAAAGGGGAGAAATGGTGCTTTACATTGGTATTCATATTACAGTTGACCTGGAAGTGTTGTGTTTTTGGGGCGCTAAAATAAGGTCAATTGTACAGAACAGTGCAATATACAAATGTTTGTTAGCTATCTTTACACTTCCACTGTCTGGTTCTCCTCTCTTCACTAGATGGATGGTAACTTTAGTGTTTAACCCCTCTGTGTCCATGGACCAAACTTTTGAATATTATTTTCGGGCGCCTCAAGGATTTAATTGTTTGTAAAACTTTAGTGGAGAGCTCTCAATTTTGGTTTTCGGTTTGCCTTCAGAAAGTATTCACACCCCTTGAATTGTTCCACATTTTGTCGTGTCAAAGCCTGAATTTAAAATGGATTCATTCAGATGTTTTGGGGTCACTGTCCTACACACACAACACCCCATAATGTCAAAGTGGAATTATGTTTTATGAAGTCTTTACAAAATGTATTTAAAATGAAAAGCTGAAATGTCTTGAATCATTAAGTATTCAGCCCCTTTGTTATGGCCCCAAGTCTAAAAAGGTTCAGGAGGAGAAATGAGCTTAACAAGTCACACAATAATCAGCAGTGGTGCTGCAGTGGTGCCTGGGTAATATCACTGGGGAAGACATGGTACAACACATGTGTTGTGATAATAGTGGGTAATATCACTGGGGAAGACATGGTACAACACATGTGTTGTGATAATAGTGGGTAATATCACTGGGGAAGACATGGTACAACACATGTGTTGTGATAATAGTGGGTAATATCACTGGGGAAGACATGGTACAACACATGTGTTGTGATAATAGTGGGTAATATCACTGGGGAAGACATGGTACAACACATGTGTTGTGATAATAGTGGGTAATATCACTGGGGAAGACATGGTACAACACATGTGTTGTGATAATAGTGGGTAATATCACTGGGGAAGACATGGTACAACACATTGTTTGCTCTATAACCTACTAGTTCATATGCTTTGTAACCATGATATATAAGCCTAAGGCCCAGACAATAAGAAGACACAGTGGCAGATTAAATTCAACCACACCTTTGTTTCAACACTGAATCAGAGAGTCTGTCCGGTGGAGTCCAGTAGATCTATATACAGCATGGAGTCCACAACACATACTGCATTTAACAGACAGTTACAACTAAAAGATACCAACAACTATTTAGTCTAATCAACGTAAGCTAAATATGTGGCAGTCCATGGTTCTGATTCATGTGTGTGTGTGTGTGTGTGTGTGTGTGTGTGTGTGTGTGTGTGTGTGTGTGTGTGTGTGTGTGTGTGTGTCAGCAGATTTCTCTACTTGTTGTTGATGTTGAAATTCAACACACGGACACTCGAAGTCAAACTTAAATGAATCATTTAGTTAACTGGAGAGGTTTAAACCACCTCAATGCACCACAGTAGAGAAGAGATAACACCCTGTGACAGTCACCTGCATGAACCAAAACAGAGTGAGAGAAGAGATGGCACCCTGTCACAGTCACCTGCATGAACCAAAACAGAGTGAGAGAAGAGATGGCACCCTGTCACAGTCCTGACCACCCTGTCATCACCTGCATGAACCAAAACAGAGTGAGAGAGAGATGGCACCCTGTCATCACCTGGAACCAAAACAGAGTGAGAGAAGAGATGGCACCCTGTCACAGTCACCTGCATGAACCAAAACAGAGTGAGAGAAGAGATGGCACCCTGTCACAGTCACCTGCATGAACCAAAACAGAGTGAGAGAAGAGATGGCACCCTGTCACAGTCACCTGCATGAACCAAAACAGAGTGAGAGAAGAGATGGCACCCTGTCACAGTCACCTGCATGAACCA
>NC_088225.1:35139614-35279614 GCF_036934945.1 Oncorhynchus masou masou
GGGACTGAACCAGGGTCTGGAGTAACACCTCTAGCTCTGAGATGCTGTGCCTTAGACCGCTGTGATACAGCCTGGGACTGAACCAGGGTCTGGAGTGACACCTCTAGCTCTGAGATGCTGTGCCTTAGACCGCTGTGATACAGCCTGGGACTGAACCAGGGTCTGGAGTGACACCTCTAGCTCTGAGATGCTGTGCCTTAGACCGCTGTGATACAGCCTGGGACTGAACCAGGGTCTGTAGTGACACCTCTAGCTCTGAGATGCCTTAGACCGCTGTGATACAGCCTGGGACTGAACCAGGGTCTGTAGTGACACCTCTAGCTCTGAGATGCCTTAGACCGCTGCGCCACTCAGGAGCGTGTTACCTTTGACTTACCAGTCATTTACTGATGTAATGGAACACTGATGTTATGGAACACTGATGTAATGGAACACTGATGTAATGGAACACTGATGTTATGGAACACTGATGTTATTGAACACTGATGTTATGGAACACTGATGTTATGGAACACTGATGTTATGGAACACTGATGTTATGGAACACTGATGTAATGGAACACTGATGTTATGGAACACTGATGTTATGGAACACTGATGTAATGGAACACTGATGTAATGGAACACTGATGTAATGGAACACTGATGTTATGGAACACTGATGTTATGGAACACTGATGTTATGGAACACTGATGTTATGGAACACTGATGTTATGGAACACTGATGTTATGGAACACTGATGTAATGGAACACTGATGTTATGGAACACTGATGTTATGGAACACTGATGTAATGGAACACTGATGTAATGGAACACTGATGTAATGGAACACTGATGTTATGGAACACTGATGTTATGGAACACTGATGTAATGGAACACTGATGTTATGGAACACTGATGTTATGGAACACTGATTGTAGTAAAACGCCAAATGGATCTACCTCCTGGTCCTCTTCCCCTGTCTCACCCACCAAGGGTGGAGACAGAGATGACCTCGCCTACTGAAATACCGGATTGGGCAAAGCCACCAGAAGACGACTCAAGCCAACCAACTACTGAACCTGACTGGTGTCAGGAAGAATCACCCTCTGCCTCAAGTGACACCTCTGAATGGGAACAGCTGATAGACTCATTGCTGATAGAGTAAGGGCACTGTCATAAACAGAGGCCCATATGCACACTGTAAGAAAAGTGTTTCCTCATTGTTGCTAGAGTAATAGGCTCTGTCATAACCAGAGGCCCATATATGCACTGTAAGAAAAGTATTTCCTGTTTTAAGATATGTCATCACCCTCTCTGCTCTGAGGGAAGGGGAGGGGCAGCAGATCGGGTGCAGAGAATCAAAAGGTATATAAAGAGACATTTGCCATTACTTTGGCGCTGACTTCTTGAATTCTGAATTCATTTAGACAACCATTTGACTTCGGGTAATTGCCACCTGACTCAAATCACTTACAGATTCTAACTTGCTGGAACTTGGGCTCTTGCCGTTTAGCTATTGGACAGTAGTTTTGTCGTCAGAGTGCCTTTCGCCTGGCAGAATCAGGATGCAAAATATCTTAATTGATTGAGCTCCTCATCCCGGCTAGGTATTTCTCGCCACAGATACTGCGGTAGCTCAGCGGAGAATCTCTGATCTCTCCAGTCTAACTTGAATCTCTAAATTTAGTAAACCACCGACTCAAAGTCAACCTTTCAGACAGTAGAGGGGAGTCGCAACCTAACTAAATTCAGAAATTACTCTGACCGATTGAAACTCTGCTCCTGATCTCGTGGGTCTCCCCGTCATCTCTCAAAGGTAATTAAAGAACTATTATAGCATTTAATATAGAGATAAGTGTTATTATTGTACCAGGCATTTTATAGAGCATTAAGGCATTTGCATGTTTTTGATTAACGCTGTGTGTGACCGAGCAACAAATTGTGTATTTTGAAGTGTGTTTGATTGTAAAAGACAAAAAACAGTGTTTTCAAAAATAAACGGTAGTCGTATTTTGTCTCGAGTAAAATGTTCTCTCAAAGACTGTTAACGGCACGGGAGATAACAACTCTGACTGTGTCCTGTGTGAATCTAAGTGTGCGTTCTCTAATTCTCTCCTTCTCTCTCTCGGAGGACCTGAGCCCTAGGACCATGCCCCAGGACTACCTGACATGATGACTCCTTGCTGTCCCCAGTCCACCTGGCCGTGCTGCTGCTCCAGTTTCAACTGACCTGAGCCCTAGGACCATGCCCCAGGACTACTTGACATGATGACTCCTTGCTGTCCCCAGTCCACCTGGCCGTGCTGCTGCTCCAGTTTCAACTGTTCTGCCTTATTATTATTCGACCATGCTGGTCATTTATGAACATTTGAACATCTTGGCCATGTTTTGTTATAATCTCTACCCGGCACAGCCAGAAGAGGACTGGCCACCCCACATAGCCTGGTTCCTCTCTAGGTTTCTTCCTAGGTTTTGGCTTTTCTAGGGAGTTTTTCCTAGCCACCGTGCTTCTACACCTGCATTGCTTGCTGTTTGGGGTTTTAGGCTGGGTTTCTGTACAGCACTTTGAGATATCAGCTGATGTACGAAGGGCTATATAAATAAATTTGATTTGATTTGATTTGACACTCCCCGCTACCGGGACACTGGAAACATGGATCAATGCTCTATGACAGAATGAGTTACCATTAAAAGACAAGGAGGAAGGTGTGTCCAGTAGTGATTCATTTAATTGTCTTATCGATCTATCTAAGTTTTATTTTCCAAGCGATACATAGCCGACGGGCAGAGTAGTGAGACTAAGTTGACTAAAGTTCTTCACACTTTAAACTAGATACATCACAGAGGGGAATCACTCAACCACAGGGAAATCATATAGAGACTGGTAGGACTAGTGCTTAATAATAACTCAAGGACCAATTAGTGGTGAAACAAAGAGACTAGAGGATAAATGTGGGGTTCACACATCCCAGCTAGAGTTAGACCGTTGAGAGTGACAAGGCAAAAGACCTCTCTACGCGGACAACGCTTCGATATAGAAAGAGAGGCAGGGCTACGCGAGCGGTCCTGGTTATACCGAGATAACGTGAAGTATCTATAGTGCCCTGTCCAATCCAGGGAACGGGACGCTAACCACCTTTAGTACCCCACTGCCGGCCAAGGGGCGGGGCTGAAGGTTTCGTACAGTAGTAGAATGACTGATACAAAGCACAATTTAATAACAACAACCAGGCTATACAGTAGTAGAATGACTGATACAAAGCACCATTTAATAACAACACTAACAACCAGGCTATACAGTAGTAGAATGACTGATACAAAGCACCATTTAATAACAACACTGACAACCAGGCTATACAGTAGTAGAATGACTGATACAAAGCACCATTTAATAACAACAACCAGGCTATACAGTAGTAGAATGACTGATACAAAGCACCATTTAATAACAACACTAACAACCAGGCTATACAGTAGTAGAATGACTGATACAAAGCACCATTTAATAACAACAACCAGGCTATACAGTAGAAGAATGACTGATACAAAGCACCATTTAATAACAACACTAACAACCAGGCTATACAGTAGTAGAATGACTGATACAAAGCACCATTTAAGAACAACAACCAGGCTATACAGTAGAAGAATGACTGATACAAAGCACCATTTAATAACAACACTAACAACCAGGCTATACAGTAGTTGTTATGTACTTGAGTGAAGACCCAAAAGCGGTTTTAACAGAAAACAGAGTTCTTTAATGAAAAAACAGGAATGGCATAAATCCTCTTCCGACGTTGTCAATGGAACAAAAAGAACGTTAGTATAGTGCAGGATGCACCTGCCAGGCCGACTCCGACAGGATAGGACAAGGTGGAAGCAAACGAGACGATAGCTTGCTTCTGGCATGAAAAACACAAACAAGAATCTGACACTGAAAGTAGCAGGAACAGAGAGAGAAATAGAGACCTAATCAGAGGAGAAAGAGAGAACAGGTGGGAAAGGATGAATGAGCTAGTTAGGGGAGATGTAGAACAGCTGAAGAAGGAGAGACAGAGAAGGTAACCTAATAAGACCAGCAGAGAGAGACAGAGTGAAGAGAAAGGACAGGAACAGACATAATAAGACATGACAGTAGTAGAATGACTGATACAAAGCACCATTTAATAACAACACTGACAACCAGGCTATACAGTAGTAGAATGACTGATACAAAGCACCATTTAATAACAACACTAACAACCAGGCTATACAGTAGTAGAATGACTGATACAAAGCACCATTTAATAACAACACTAACAACCAGGCTATACAGTAGTAGAATGACTGATACAAAGCACCATTTAATAACAACAACCAGGCTATACAGTAGTAGAATTATTATTCTATAATGATAGACAGAGCCCAGTCTTAAAGTCCAACAGCAGAGTTTATTCACGAGAGTACTGAATACGATACAGTTTAGGTTATAAACTGAAAATGACATCATTAGTTCCAGTACCAACCCGTGCCATCTCCGTTCCAGTACAAAGGCTGTATCTCAAGCCTTCCCACATCTGTCTCCCTACCAATTTAATATCATTTATGGCTGAGCCAAGGTTTTCCGGTGTAGATAAGCATTCTAGCCAGTATGAAGATATCGTTCATTCATTCCTACCAAGGAACAGACAGTCATTGTTCTACCTCTTGATGACATTCACACACATTATATTCAGTACTGGGATCAAGAAAGAAAACTCATACATCTATACAGTAACATAATAGTATTCTGATTGGTACTTATACAGTAACATAATAGTATTCTGATTAGTACATATACAGTAACATAATAGTATTCTGATTAGTACATATACAGTAACATAATAGTATTCTGATTAGTACATATACAGTAACATAATAGTATTCTGATTAGTACATATACAGTAACATAATAGTATTCTGATTAGTACATATACAGTAACATAATAGTATTCTGATTAGTCAGTCCTGATTGAAATGTATACATAATTAGTCATTATTGATAAAAATTCCCTTAACATATCCATCCGTTGATTAAATATTATAAATCAAATCAAATCAAATTTTATTTGTCACATACACATGGTTAGCAGATGTTAATGCGAGTGTAGCAAAATGCTTGTGCTTCTAGTTCCGACAATGCAGTGATAACCAACAAGTAATCTAACTAACAATTCCAAAACTACTGTCTTATACACAGTGTAAGGGGATAAAGAATATGTACATAAGGATATATGAATGAGTGATGGTACAGGGCAGCATACAGTAGATGGTATCGAGTACAGTATATACATATGAGATGAGTATGTAGACAAAGTAAATAAAGTGGCATAGTTAAAGTGGCTAGTGATACATGTATTTCATTAGGATGCAGTCGATGATATAGAGTACAGTATATACGTATGCATATGAGATGAATAATTTAGGGTAAGTAACATTATATAAGGTAGCATTGTTTAAAGTGGCTAGTGATATATTTACATCATTTCCCATCAATTCCCATTATTAAAGTGGCTGGAGTTGGGTCAATGTCAGTGTGTTGGAAGCAGCCACTCAATGTTAGTGGTGGCTGTTTAACAGTCTGATGGCCTTGAGATAGAAGCTGTTTTTCAGTCTCTCGGTCCCAGCTTTGATGCACCTGTACTGACCTCGCCTTCTGGATGATAACGGGGTGAACAGGCAGTGGCTAGGGTGGTTGATGTCCTTGATGATCTTTATGGCCTTCCTGTAACATCGGGTGGTGTAGATGTCCTGGAGGGCAGGTAGTTTGCCCCCGGTGATGCGTTGTGCAGACCTCACTACCCTCTGGAGAGCCTTACGGTTGAGGGTGGAGCAGTTGCCGTACCAGGCGGTGATACAGCCCGCCAGGATGCTCTCGATTGTGCATCTGTAGAAGTTTGTGAGTGCTTTTGGTGACAAGCCGAATTTCTTCAGCCTCCTGAGGTTGAAGAGGCGCTGCTGCGCCTTCTTCACGACGCTGTCAGTGTGAGTGGACCAATTCAGTTTGTCTGTGATGTGTATGCCGAGGAACGTAAAACTTGCTACCCTCTCCACTACTGTTCCATCGATGTGGATAGGGGGGTGTTCCCTCTGCTGTTTCCTGAAGTCCACAATCATCTCCTTAGTTTTGTTGACGTTGAGTGTGAGGTTATTTTCCTGACACCACACTCCGAGGGCCCTCACCTCCTCCCTGTAGGCCGTCTCGTCGTTGTTGGTAATCAAGTCTACCACTGTTGTGTCGTCCGCAAACTTGATGATTGAGTTGGAGGCGTGCGTGGCCACGCAGTCGTGGGTGAACATGGAGTACAGGAGAGGGCTCAGAACGCACCCTTGTGGAGCCCCCGTGTTGAGGATCAGCGGGGAGGAGATGTTGTTGCCTTCCCTCACCACCTGGGGGCGGCCCTTCAGGAAGTCCAGTACCCAGTTGCACAGGGCGGGGTCGAGACCCAGGGTCTCGAGCTTGATGACGAGTTTGGAGGGTACTATGGTGTTAAATGCTGAGCTGTAGTCGATGAACAGCATTCTCACATAGGTATTCCTCTTGTCCAGATGGGTTAGGGCAGTGTGCAGTGTGGTTGAGATTGCATCGTCTGTGGACCTATTTGGGCGTTAAGCAAATTGGAGTGGGTCTAGGGTGTCAGGTAGGGTGGAGGTGATATGGTCCTTGACTAGTCTCTCAAAGCACTTCATGATGACGGAAGTGAGTGCTACGGGGCGGTAGTCGTTTAGCTCAGTTACCTTATCTTTCTTGGGAACAGGAACAATGGTGGCCCTCTTGAAGCATGTGAGAACAGCAGACTGGTATAGGGATTGATTGAATATGTCCGTAAACACACCGGCCAGCTGGTCTGCGCATGCTCTGAGGGCGCGGCTGGGGATGCCGTCTGGGCCTGCAGCCTTGCGAGGGTTAACACGTTTAAATGTCTTACTCACCTCGGCTGCAGTGAAGGAGAGACCGCATGTTTTCGTTGCAGGCCGTGTCAGTGGCACTGTATTGTCCTCAAAGCAGGCAAAAAAGTTATTTAGTCTGCCTGGGAGCAAGACATCCTGGTCCGTGACTGGGCTGGGTTTCTACTTGTAGTCCGTGATTGACTGTAGACCCTGCCACATGCCTCTTGTGTCTGAGCCGTTGAATTGAGATTCTACTTTGTCTCTGTACTGACGCTTAGCTTGTTTAATAGCTTTGCGGAGGGAATAGCTGCACTGTTTGTATTTGGTCATGTTACCAGACACCTTGCCCTGATTAAAAGCAGTGGTTCGCGCTTTCAGTTTCACACGAATGCTGCCATCAATCCACGGTTTCTGGTTAGGGAATGTTTTTATTGTTGCAATTTGAACGACATCTTCAACTCACGTTCTAATGAACTCGCACACCGAATAAGCGTATTCGTCAATATTTTTATCTGACGCAATACGAAACATGTCCCAGTCCAGTGATGGAAGCAGTCTTGGAGTGTGGAGTCAGCTTGGTCGGACCAGCGTTGGACAAACCTCAGCGTGGGAGCCTCTTGTTTAAGTTTCTGTCTGTAGGCAGGGATCAACAAAATGGAGTCGTGGTCATCTTTTCCAAAAGGGGGGCGGGGCAGGGCCTTATATGTGTCGCGGAAGTTAGAGTAACAATGATCCAAGGTTTTACCACCCCTGGTTGCGCAATCGATATGCTGATAAAATTTAGGGAGTCTTGTTTTCAGATTAGCTTTGTTAAAATCCCCAGCTACAATGAATGCAGCCTCCGGATAAATGGTTTCCAGTTTGCAAAGAGTTAAATAAAGTTCTTTCAGAGCCATCGATGTGTCTGCTTGGGGGGGATATATACGGCTGTGATTATAATCGAAGAGAATTCTCTTGGTAGATAATGCGGTTATACATCCAATCACACATGTAGTTATATTGTAATATTAAAAAGCCTATTTCTATTTTTATTAGAGATATTTCTTGTCATCAAAACATCACCAAAACATAACCCACTACTTGCATTTGCCATGACTGTTTCTGTCACGGTCTGACCATCGTTCGTATGTATTTTCCCTGTTTTAGTATTGGTCAGGACGTGAGCTGGGTGGGCATTCTATGTTGTGTGTCTGGTTTGTCTATGTTTGGCCTGATATGGTTCTCAATCAGAGGCAGGTGTTAGTCATTGTCTCTGATTGGGAACCATATTTAGGTAGCCTGTTTTGTGTTGGGTTTTGTGGGTGATTGTCCTTAGTGTCCTTGTTCCTGTCTCTGTGTTAGTTTACACAAGTATAGGCTGTTTCGGTTTTCGTTACGTTCATTACGTTCTTTGTTTTGTAGTGTTTATAATTGATTCGTGTTTTACGTTTGTTTATTAAACATGGATCGCAATCTACACGCTGCATCTTGGTCCGACTCTCCTTCACACCTAGAAAACCGTTCCAGTTTCTCAGGCCTACATCAGAATCATAACTCTTCTTATCAGGATTTCCGTTACAATCATCATAAAACAACAGTCTAATATTGAAACTGAATACAACCTAGCCTCCCTACACATCAAAAATGGTCTCCTCAAACATAAATTCCCCGCAAATGAAGGATCCAGATTCATCCACTTGTTCTGTAGACATGCATTCAGCACTCCACGGGTCAGAACCTGGAATCCACTGGTACCTCACCATCTATTGTCATCGATTTCTCCAGTCCTGGAAATAAAGCCTCGTACACAGGGAATTAGACAACAGCCCCATAAAACTAAAACAGTCACACAGGTGAATGTAGCCCATAATACATTGATCATAATATTTTTTCCATTTTCCGAAACTACTATCAAACCAATTAGTCAGAGAAGTATCCACCCCAGAGTTTTCTGCCAAACCGTGAGCCAGGGTGGTCAAACCAGCTGAGGCTTCGGGCACTGATTCGTTTGTGTTATGTGGGATGTAAGCACAAACATGGTCCCGATAATCACGCATACTTCTCCCTTTTCAGCCAATAACATATCTAATGCAATTCTATTCTGCCAAGCCATCAGGCTGGTTGCTTCAGTCTGTTCTGCAAAACCTTTAATAGCATCTCTGGTATCATTGATAAAGCGCTGTTGATTATAATAAATATAATTAATCCAGTCCACGTTCTTATCGAGAGTAGACCACCCGGAAATGCTTAACTCTAATCCTGCTAGGATCTGATTTCTTGCTTTGAACTCATCTGGCACCCCCCGTGGAACCCCAATGTTATCAATGTAGACTTTGTCATCAAGAGACCCGGATGGAGTAGCTCTTTTCTACAATTTGGCTAACTTCGTGTCTTGGTGTTGAATGAGTGTGAAAGGCATTCCCAAATGTACAAGGGAGCATAATCCTGTCCAATCTGCCGGTAAAACCTCGCCCTGACATCATTCCCCCACACAACCTCCAGATGTCAGCCCTGGCCCACTTTACCTTATTGAAATCCCCAGAGTTCAAACCGCCTATCAAATTAGACCTGACATCATTTCCCGTAGAGTACTGTACCGGGCCAAACTGTAATAATCTCCTCCGGTCACTGTAAAGGGAGGAACCTGTGGATATAAATCGTGCAAGTCAATGCAACTGTCATTATCTGGCATTCCTGCTTTCGTGAACAGCTTTACCATACTGGCCTAAACTCCACTACCCAGAACCGTACTAGGGTGTCGACCAAGACCTGATCATATCCATCATACCACAACCCTAGATCCTCCTTCATTACTGTTTAAAGGGTAAGGCGTATCTTTATGCAATACATCCCTCTCTCCGGATTACAGTCAAAAACTCTCACCTTCACTATACTCCACCTCCTTCCAAACTGGGTGAGTGGATTCATATAGCCCTCTCTCTCCAAATGAGCTATGACCTGTGTCCACGATCAATATGGGAACCTGCACTGATATACACCATAATGTCTCAGAGTCCTAGACTGTCATGTAGTTAGAGACCCCATTTGGACTACATAAAACTCCATTGAGAGATCCTTCCCAACCTCTACTCTAACTTCCTGTCTACCCATATCTAGGGATCTCGTATGCTTGTTTTGGAACAAAATCCTCATCGTCTAAACCATGGGTCAAATTACCACTCTCCGCATACTCAAGTAGGACGTGCTGTATCAGGAATATGGCACCCACGATAAGACAGCTCAGATGAACAGCGCCCATGTGAAGCCCCAGCCTCTCCCCGAGAACACATCACTAGCAAGAGCCAGACACATCTTCACTTCTATGAACAAAAACAGGGGTGACAAGACAGGGAGAGTTACTTCATTCGAGAGATGGCCCCCGGAATTCTGTTAATTCCAGTTCTCCTCTCGAACACTGTTTATTGTTCGCAGTGTTAGGTGTCTTACCCCCCCGCCGTGCGATATGAATCCGGGTAGCTCTTTCAGCTAGCTGTCACCAGGGATCCTTGGCATGGTCCCCCCAACAAGCCTCTGGTACTGGATTGAGTGACTTCACCTGTAGTTCACCTGTAATGCATAAAATCCTGTACATACAGGCTTGGTTAACAAACAGTTTCTCATATGTTTTATCTGATTATATATTTAATTTCTATGCCTATTTGTTAGCTAAACATTTTTAACATTTTATTTTATTTTTTATTATAATTTTTTATCATTAGTTTATTATCCAATAGGCCACTAACTTACCCATCCCCCTTTTGATACCTGGCTCTGCCCAGGTAACAACCTTAAATACCCTAAATAAGGACTTAGGTAGGATTAGTAAATTATCCTTCTATTCTGACATCATGTGTGTCCAATTCTCCCTTGGGCATCCATTCATATCAATCCTGTATCAATTCTCTGTCCAGTGTCTTATCTAGTTTAAGAAGTATCTGTGCTATTTATATATGTTCTTAAATATATATATTTACCGATTTCAGCAGTAACCCCTTTCTCTCCTATCTCTCAAATGCCACTAAGCGTCTCACTGTTTGACTTTATCTAAAATCATTGATTTGAGAAAAAACATGTATATAAGTGGCAATCTCTAAAGTCCTTACATTTCCTTAATCAATCTATCTTAATCCTTACAAAAATCCTAAATCATTACAGATGTCATATATTCCTGTCAAATGTAATACTATTTAAAGAAAATCCTAATAGTCAAACAAAGCCAAAATTAATGCTAACCATATTCAAAATCCTTCCTACACTTACAAGCTCTTTCCTTCAGAGATCCTCAGTATTCTATCTGACAATAACATGAATTTAATATATGTTTCATAGTGTGGAATACCTTATCTACAGTAATTTATCACCCCTAAGAACTGAAACTTATTTTTCTATGTAATTTCCTGCCCTATTGGCTTAATACGGTGTCCTGTCCAAACCTCAAAGGACCATGTTTTATCTCCCCCTATTTATTCTCAATGATAAATAGGATTATTTTCTGTTGTAATACCAAATCAATAATAGCCAATTCAAAACCTTCACAGCTAATATTGTAAAACAGAATCCTGAAACACTTTCTCATCAGTGATTCAAACAATAATTCTAACCCCAAACTAAAACTCCATTATAATGAATTTACCTTAAAACTAGTAACCCAAATGACCACACATTCATTATACAAATGGCTCTCCCCTAAGGCTGATCAGACCCCAAAAGATAGCCATGATAAGGTCAATAGGTCATACCACCCTTTTATAGTCATGTTCCATACTACATTAGACATATTAAAGAACCCTTTATCCTTAAAATCAAAATTCACTTGTGTAATTAAAACTCATAAAATAAAAACTCCAAGTTCCATATGTGAGCATGCCTCTTTAAAATACCTTTGCACTAAAACAAATAGTCCTAACAAATGTTTTATGTCTATATATTTGCAAACCTTAATGAATAAACAAAACTTCCAGGGCTTTTTCAATTTGGTCGTTTATGGCCGCTATCTCCCCCACTCTCCCCAAGATTATAGTCCCAGGAAACATCTAAAAGTGAGACACCTAAACATCAATTTTCCCAGAAGAACACAACACGCCTAACTAGCCTTAACTATGCTACTTCGATTCAGAAACTCAAAAGTGAACTATAAACTAAACCTAATGATAATTCCCCTTTACCTCAAATCATTGATCATACGTTTTAACAACGTCAATGTATATGTTTACTTAAATTAACATGCTACCCTTAGATCCAATTAACCCAATAACATTATTATCCAATGTATTACTTTTTCCCTCTGCCGCAAATGTTGTACATTTCTCAGTGTAAGAAATCCGTAATTTAATCCCAGATATTTAATAAAAATGCAATCGCATTCTCCCATGGCTCCTTCAATTTACATATTTTAGATAACTCCCATCTGTCCCGGAATAAGGAATCCTACTTAAACACACCAGAATACAATGTTTAACTAAGTTAAATCAAACCCTAAAATTGACCATAACCAGTAACCAAATAAACAAACCACTTTTATCAGCAAAAACAAACTATACAAAAACTCACTACTATAATGCTTCAGATGACAAAATTACTCAGAGACTCACGTTTACATCTCAATAAAAAAAATCATCATCTGCCTGCCCCTGTTACAGATGTATACGTATCAGGGGAAAAGCTCAAATAACCAAATTCAACCTGGCTAATTTCCCAAAACATATGCAATTATGTTTTTCTATAGAGGTTGCTTTTCAACATAAATACCCTAACATTGTTCCACATAATGGAAACAGTGCTCAAATTCACTGGTGTTACATAAACAATACAATAAACAATCAAATCCGGAATCCACAACCATCAGAATCCATTATCACGATGTTTTATGATTCAGACATCCAGTCTCCCTTTCTCATAGCCTAATACAGTCCAAATAAACGCCACAAATCTATGATGCCCACCTAGCAAATCAGCTGCTAGTTTTTAGCATCTTTCCTGACGACTCACAAACTACTTTTAAAAATGTATTTGGACATTTTTATCAACTTCTGAAAAGTGACTCAGAACGATAATGCATACATTTTCCTTCTAAAAGACAAACAATTTTCTCCGTTATCCCTCGTCACAACATAATTTCCATGGTGACAAAAGTGCCTTGCGAGTGATGTCATCAACAAGCGCTCAACCTCGACCCAATCCGTAACGACTTTCAATGAATTGTAAATAGTTGTTGTTCGATAAACCAAACCTAATTTATCTCATCTGTTCAAATCTTGAATTATAATTTACAACACCAACCAATATCTCTAAATTCGCTAATTTTCTAAAAACATTTCGATGGGCATAAATCTTAATTGTCTCTTCGTTATTATTTAGAATTCCTTTTGATTTAAGTAACTGTCTCGTCTTTGACTTAGTATTTTAATTACGACTCTATTCCCAATACGATATTCACTTGTCTAATTAAAACTCCTAATAATCCATATGTGAGTGTACCCCTTTAAGATATATTGTCTCTGGTAACAGGGAAATCCCCTTAACCCAAACTTTTACTACAACAACAAAACCTAATAATTATGATAATCCCTTCGCATCATTTGTTTTAAATCTCTCGATGTTTCATGTAACTCATTCAGTCTATCTTCAAATTGTCGTCCCAAAATATTTTATACACTGCCATACACTCAAACCACTGTGATAAATGTGCACTGTCCCTTTAAGATAAGACATTTACTTGTTCTCCGTAATAACAGATAATGTTTTTAGAATACGGTAACTTCATGTTCGAATTCACTGACGTTACCAAAAATCAATACTCTGGAAAACAATCACAACTTTTTACAATTCAACTATTCTTTACCTATTTTATAGTCCAAAGCGTTGCACTATATAGCCCCATTGAATGCCCAGCTGGCTGTAGCATCCTTTCAGACTATCCTTGCGATATTTAGCTCCTTTAAAAAAAATGTATTTGGAACTTTTAGCCACTTTTGAAAAGTAATTCTAAGCTATAATGCATTTTCCCTCTAGATGCCACAACCCATTTTCTCTGTTTAAGTTTATCGTATGTCCATTGATTCATAAAAATATAACATTCTGGTTATCGTATCTCTCCGTTATTCCCTACATTTAACTTTAGGTGACTTTCTCTTCTATAATACATTTATTTAAATGCGACTCCCGTCTCAATACATTATTCTAGCAGATCATTTTGGGCAAAATAGCGTATTACATAGAAATTGTCCTGCCATTATTTTTAATGACTTCTTTTTTCAATTCAATCTAAACAATATATTAAACGTTCAGTTCATATCTTATACAAACACTAGCGACCATATTTTTTCAGGCAAAACATACAAATAAATGAATTACAATCTAAAATCTATTTTAGTCTATCGGTTTCAAAGCTGAAATACGAACCTTGGTGTCCTGCTATTTAAATGATTGAGTTTCCCCGCCAATAACTACATTATTATAATTGTCTGCAGTCGTAAACTTTGACACCGAGAATTCACAGAAAATAGTTATATTTAAAACCCTTCCTGACGATTTTAGTAATATCAGCTTCTATTCAGGTTCTTTGTCTGAGTCAGATTTTGGACGCCTCCCTTCCATTCTCTTTGTTCTCCTATAACGGTAATCTCCCGTTAGTTCCGGAACCTCCTTGTATTTATATTTGTGTTTTCTCCTTTATGGAAACCTTAACAATAGCTTTGACTGTTGAATCAGATATTAGGTCTTACCTATACAACTATAAGCCCAGGGGTCGTAAATCCCTAGTTAATATCTTATTTTCCGGTTTTGTCAGAGGGTTTTTAAAGAACGCTAATAATTGTTATCTCACGCCACTATTTCTTTGGCTTCCCTCGCGCATGGAACATCTTGTCAATAGATTGGGCTTTTATCCCATTTCTCTAGATTTTGGTTTCCCTCTCCTCCTCATTTGGATATTTCAGTATTATTTGTTGAATCGGAACGATGATCAATACTCCCACAATTCAAATGACCATTCCAGTTATCTTGTCCGCATAGCATTCCCTTCCTGTCTCCCCACGCCTAGTATATGTACAGGATCACCGTCCTATCCCCCAGCACCTATTTAATATCCCGTCTTAATCTCAGGCGAATATGCCTCTCATGATTAAGTTTAGTTTATTTACGGTAGTGCACATTACCACAGGTTATTTTCGAACCTGCTCAGTGTATATCGGTTATACAAAACCCAGTGTATGTTGGTCATACAAAACCCAGTGTATGTTGGTCATACAAAACCCTGTGGGAATAGCAAAGCTCCCATTATTGATGAATTCTAAAAATTTAAGAACATCAATCAAAGAACTCAAATCCCCCCAGAATCGAGAATATAGGCTACTGACCTTGCCGCCGACTGGGAAAAGCATTGTTCGTTGGATCTAGTCACCGTCCCTGTCCGTCTGGGGTGTACACCGGCCTGGTCTTTTCACCCTCAATTCCGAGGCCAGGTCTTAAATAACGGGACCCAGCCCGCTCGTGCACAATTTTTCGGCGTACGACCTTCAGATGGCAGAGACGGGTATTTTAGATCTGGCTCGAAGGACCAATTGTTGCAGGAATTAAATTCCTCTGTTTTAATACCCAATTAAAATTAAACACTCTGTCAATCCATAAGAATTTGTATGACTCCTATTTGTATAAAATGGACAGAGCCCAGTCTTAAAGTCAATCAGCAGCATTTATTCATGAGAGTACTGTCCATTATACATTTTACCACAGGTTATAAACTGAAAATGACGTCATTAGTTTTAGCCCGTGTCATCTCCGCTCCAGTACAATGGCTGTATGGTTCTCACATCGTCTCCCCCTATTAAGATAATATATGACCGAGCCAAGGCCAGAATGTGTAGATAAGCCTTCTAGCCAGTCTGGCTATAAGTTCATTCATTTCTACCATGGTACAGACAGTCATTGTTCTAATTCTTGATTATATTTACACATTATATTCAGTACTAGGATTAAAAAGAATATTCATACATATACAGTAACATAATAGTATTCTGATTAGCACATATACAGTAACATAATAGTTTTCTGATTAGTCAGTCCTGATTGAAATGTATACATAATTAGTCATTATTGATAAAAAAATCCCTTAACAACCTGCCATCTACCCACCTGGGGACTGAGGGTTATGAGAGAACCCCCACATCACCAGCTTCTCTTTATTCAACCTGCCATCTACCCACCTGGGGACTGAGGGTTATGAGAGAACCCCCACATCACTAGCTTCTCTTTATTCAACCTGCCATCTACCCACCTGGGGACTGAGGGTTATGAGAGAACCCCCACATCACTAGCTTCTCTTTATTCAACCTGCCATCTACCCACCTGGGGACTGAGGGTTATGAGAGAACCCCCACATCACTAGCTTCTCTTTATTCAACCTGCCATCTACCCACCTGGGGACTGGGGGTTATGAGAGAACCCCCACATCACTAGCTTCTCTTTATTCAACCTGCCATCTACCCACCTGGGGACTGAGGGTTATGAGAGAACCCCCACATCACTAGCTTCTCTTTATTCAACCTGCCATCTACCCACCTGGGGACTGAGGGTTATGAGAGAACCCCCACATCACTAGCTTCTCTTTATTCAACCTGCCATCTACCCACCTGGGGACTGAGGGTTATGAGAGAACCCCCACATCACTAGCTTCTCTTTATTCAACCTGCCATCTACCCACCTGGGGACTGAGGGTTATGAGAGAACCACCACATCACTAGCTTCTCTTTATTCAACCTGCCATCTACCCACCTGGGGACTGAGGGTTATGAGAGAACCCCCACATCACTAGCTTGTATGTTCTGCAGCCTTGTGAAGATAAGGAGGGGATGACTGGGAGGCAGGTTGGCATTTATTGTCATGAATCTTGCCCTGGAGGTAGTTCAGCAAAGAGGTCACTAGTTGGCACAGGCACAAAGTAAAAAAATCAGATTTTAATCCTAACATCAATCCTAACCACACTGCTAATCCTTCCCTTAAATTAAGACCATAAAACAACATTATTTTCCACAGCCAATTTTGACTTTGTAGCTCGCATATCTAGAGGAAATCACACAGTTCTGCCTCCATGTCATGATTCATGACAAACATCAACCCGGCAATGAAGAATTGATAACCAAACTGTTTTCACAAGTAACAATCTTTATCTTGTTTCAAGTATGTTTAATTATGTAAAGTACAACATATCCTTGTATACTTCTACAACTATGGAGCATATATATATATATAATTGTCCAATTTGTTTTTCGACATAAAAACACTCAACAAATGATCACATTGGTATTTTAACGGTGTTATTGTAAGAGTTTAAATGTTTAAACAGAGGATCCATGTAAAACAGTATAAAACAAGATGATAAACAGAGGATCCATCTAAAACAGTATAAAACAAGATGATAAACAGAGGATCCATCTAAAACAGTATAAAACAAGATGATAGACAGAGGATACATCTAAAACAGTATAAAACAAGATGATAAACAGAGGATCCATGTAAAACAGTATAAAACAAGATGATAAACAGAGGATCCATCTAAAACAGTATAAAACAAGATGATAGACAGAGGATCCATCTAAAACAGTATAAAACAAGTGCAGTATGTTCTGAGAATGTTACGTTAACGTCAACTCACTATAACTTCATGGGAGTCTTGTGGAAAGACTGCATGTTGTTTTGGGGGGATTGAGTGAGTGTGTGTGTGTCCAGTGTGTGTGTGTGTCCAGTGTGTGTGTGTCCAGTGTGTTTGTCCAGTGTGTGTTTGTCCAGTGTGTGTGTGTCCAGTGTGTGTTTGTCCAGTGTGTGTGTGTGTGTGTGTCCAGTGTGTGTATCAGTGTGTGTGTGTATGTGTCCAGTGTGTGTATCAGTGTGTGTGTGTCCAGTGTGTGTGTGTGTCGTGTGTGTGTGTGTCCATTGTGTGTGTGTGTTTGTCATGTTGTGTGTGTCCAGTGTGTGCATGTGTGTCCAGTGTGTGCATGTGTGTGTGTCCAGTGTGTGTTTCTGTCTCCAGTGTGTGTGTGTGTGAGTGTCCAGTGTGTGCGTGTGTGTCCAGTGTGTGTGTCCATTGTGTGTTTGTCAGTGTGTGTCCATTGTGTGTGTCCAGTGTTTGTGTCAGGTGTGTGTGAGTGTCCAGTGTGTGTGTGTCCAGTGAGTGTGTTTGTCCAGTTGTGTGTGTCCAGTGTGTGTGTGTGTGTGTCCAATGTGTGTGTGCATGTTCAGTGTCAGGTGTGTGTCCAGTGTGTGTGTGTGTGTGTGACACCCTGGAAAGATGAAACCCTGGATAGAGGGGCTCAGTGAATGTGGGGGTGAATGTGATCAGGTGGGTCAGTGTGTCAGAGGAGGCTCTATAGAAGGACAGAGTGCCGGCTGGCCAGTCCAGATACACTCCTACTCTGTGGGAGCTGGAGGGGGGGACGTCTATGGTAGTGAGATTATTATTGTGCCAGGCAGAGTATCTGTTGTCAGAGCAGACCAGACTCCAGGACTTGTCATTGGCTCCAAGCCAACAGTCATAACCCCTTCCTCTCCTGCTGATTCCTTTATATGTCACTCCTATATCTGCCCCCATTATCCCACTCCACTTTACCTCCCAGTAACAGCATCCAGTCAGACCCTCTCTACACTCTCTAGGTAGAAAATACAGTGTTGACCACAGGTAGAACACACAGTGTTGACCACAGGTAGAACACACAGTGTTGACCACAGGTAGAACACACAGTGTTGACCACGGGTAGAACACACAGTGTTGACCACGGGTAGAACACACAGTGTTGACCACGGGTAGAATACACAGTGCTGACCACAGGTAGAATAAACAGTGTTGACCACAGGTAGAATACACAGTGTTGACCGCAGGTAGAACACACAGTGTTGACCACGGGTAGAATACACAGTGTTGACCACGGGTAGAATACACAGTGTTGACCACAGGTAGAATACACAGTGTTGACCACAGGTAGAATACACAGTGTTGACCGCAGGTAGAATACACAGTGTTGACCCCAGGTAGAATACACAGTGTTGACCACAGGTAGAATATTCAGTGTTGACCACAGGAAGAATACACAGTGTTGACCACAGGTAGAACACACAGTGCTGACCACAGGTAGAACACACAGTGTTGACCACAGGTAGACCACACAGTGTTGACCACAGGTAGAATACACAGTGTTGGCCACGGGAAGAATAGACAGTGTTGACCATAGGTAGAAGGAGCAAAGAGCCATAACTAATCAACATCTAAGGTAGAGCCATAACTAATCAACATCTAAAGTAGAGGAGCTCAGAGCCATAACTAATCAACATCTAAAGTAGAGGAGCTCAGAGCCATAACTAATCAACATCTAAAGTAGAGGAGCTCAGAGCCATAACTAATCAACATCTAAAGTAGAGGAGCTCAGAGCCATAACTAATCAACATCTAAAGTAGAGGAGCACAGAGCCATAACTAATCAACATCTAAAGTAGAGGAGCACAGAGCCATAACTAATCAACATCTAAAGTAGAGGAGCTCAGAGCCATAACTAATCAACATCTAAAGTAGAGGAGCTCAGAATCATAACTAATCAACATCTAAAGTAGAGGAGCTCAGAACCATAACTAATCAACATCTAAGCACAGAGCCATAACTAATCAACAGAGGAGCACAGAGCCATAACTAATCAACATCTAAAGTAGAGGAGCACAGAGCCATAACTAATCAACATCTAAAGTAGAGGAGCACAGAGCCATAACTAATCAACATCTAAAGTAGAGGAGCACAGAGCCATAACTAATCAACATCTAAAGTAGAGGAGCTCAGAGCCATAACTAATAGCCATAACTAATCAACATCTTAAGTAGAGGAGCTCAGAGCCATAACTAATAGCCATAACTAATCAACATCTTAAGTAGAGGAGCTCAGAGCCATAACTAATAGCCATAACTAATCAACATCTTAAGTAGAGGAGCTCAGAGCCATAACTAATAGCCATAACTAATCAACATCTAAAGTAGAGGAGCACAGAGCCATAACTAATAGCCATAACTAATCAACATCTTAAGTAGAGGAGCTCAGAGCCATAACTAATAGCCATAACTAATCAACATCTAAAGTAGAGGAGCACAGAGCCATAACTAATAGCCTTAAACTAATCAACATCTTAAGTAGAAGAGCACAGAGCCATAACTAATCAACATCTAAAGTAGAGGAGCACAGAGCCATAACTAATAGCCATAACAAATCAACATCTTAAGTAGAGGAGCACAGAGCCATAACTAATCAACATCTAAAGTAGAGGAGCACAGAGCCATAACTAATAGCCATAACTAATGGCTATTACTAATCAACATCTTAAGTAGAGGAGCACAGAGCCATAACTAATCAACATCTAACATCCGGTTCCGGGTTGGAGCGAGCGGTCGCATCTACACTTCGGTCCGCAGGTAGTATAACTTTTCATTACATTTTCATTACATTTCATTATAGTACAACAGTTTGATTTGTCTAATCTTAGCAATTTCTTCTTAGCTAGCTACATAGCCGTCTTTGTATCAAAGATAATTGCGTAATTATCGTATTTCGTCGTCCTAACGTAGTCTACACTGCTATCTGCCCAGCAGCTAGCTAAGCAGCTAGCGAACGTCCACTGTCCACCAGCACTGTAGAAACTATTACACTCAACTGAACGACTCGATTAGTGTAGTGTTAGCTAGCTACATAGTTGTCTTTGCTGTCTTCGTATCCAAGATAATTGTGTAGTTTAGAGTGTGTAGACTTAGAGTGATTATCTTAATTTACCGAGGTTAGCTAGCCAGCAATTTGTCGTCCTTAACGTAGGAGATACTGCTAGCTAGCTAGCCAACAGCTAGCCAACCTCTACCGAATAGAACTTCAACTACCCGGTCAACATTCCGCTTCGCTCCACAGGTAGTATCACATTTTCATTTCACTTCATTACAGTACAACGGTTTGATTTGTTTGATCGTAGCTAGCTAGCTACATAGCCGTCTTTGTATCTAAGACAATTGTGTAGTCTAGAGCGATTTTCTAGGTTAGCTAGCCAGCTATTGTCGTTCTTTTAACGTAACGTAACGCAATCAACACTGCTAGCTAGCCAGCTAGCCCCAAATAGCAGCACTGTAGAAACTATTACACTCGACGGAACGACTTGATTAGTGTAGTGTCTACATCGCAGCCACTACCAGCTAGCCTACAAAGTCAACAACGCAGCCACTGCCAGCTAGCCTACTCCAGCAGTACTGTATCATTTCAATAATTTTAGTCAATAAGATTCTTGCTACGTAAGCTTAACTTTCTGAACATTCGAGACGTGTAGTCCACTTGTCATTCCAATCTCCTTTGCATTAGCGTAGCCTCTTCTGTAGCCTGTCAACTATGTGTCTATCTATCCCTGTTCTCTCCTCTCTGCACAGACCATACAAACGCTCCACAACGCGTGGCCGCGGCCACCCTAATCTGGTGGTCCCAGCACGCACGACCCACGTGGAGTTCCAGGTCTCCGGTAGCCTCTGGAACTGCCGATCTGCGGCCAACAAGGCAGAGTTCATCTCAGCCTATGCCTCCCTCCAGTCCCTCGACTTCTTGGCACTGACGGAAACATGGATCACCACAGATAACACTGCTACTCCTACTGCTCTCTCTTCGTCCGCCCACGTGTTCTCGCACACCCCGAGAGGTTCTGGTCAGCGGGGTGGTGGCACCGGGATCCTCATCTCTCCCAAGTGGTCATTCTCTCTTTCTCCCCTTACCCATCTGTCTATCGCCTCCTTTGAATTCCATGCCGTCACAGTTACCAGCCCTTTCAAGCTTAACATCCTTATCATTTATCGCCCTCCAGGTTCCCTCGGAGAGTTCATCAATGAGCTTGATGCCTTGATAAGCTCCTTTCCTGAGGACGGCTCACCTCTCACAGTCCTGGGCGACTTTAACCTCCCCACGTCTACCTTTGACTCATTCCTCTCTGCCTCCTTCTTTCCACTCCTCTCCTCTTTTGACCTCACCCTCTCACCTTCCCCCCTACTCACAAGGCAGGCAATACGCTCGACCTCATCTTTACTAGATGCTGTTCTTCCACTAACCTCATTGCAACTCCCCTCCAAGTCTCCGACCACTACCTTGTATCCTTTTCCCTCTCGCTCTCATCCAACACTTCCCACACTGCCCCTACTCGGATGGTATCGCGCCGTCCCAACCTTCGCTCTCTCTCCCCCTCTACTCTCTCCTCTTCCATCCTATCATCTCTTCCCTCTGCTCATACCTTCTCCAACCTATCTCCTGATTCTGCCTCCTCAACCCTCCTCTCTTCCCTTTCTGCATCCTTTGACTCTCTATGTCCCCTATCCTCCAGGCCGGCTCGGTCCTCCCCCTCCCGCTCCGTGGCTCGACGACTCATTGCGAGCTCACAGAACAGAGCTCCGGGCAGCCGAGCGGAAATGGAGGAAAACTCGCCTCCCTGCGGACCTGGCATCCTTTCACTCCCTCCTCTCTACATTTTCCTCCTCTGTCTCTGCTGCTAAAGCCACTTTCTACCACTCTAAATTCCAAGCATCTGCCTCTAACCCTAGGAAGCTCTTTGCCACCTTCTCCTCCCTCCTGAATCCTCCCCCCCCCCTCCTCCCTCTCTGCAGATGACTTCGTCAACCATTTTGAAAAGAAGGTCGACGACATCCGATCCTCGTTTGCTAAGTCAAACGACACCGCTGGTTCTGCTCACACTGCCCTACCCTGTGCTCTGACCTCTTTCTCCCCTCTCTCTCCAGATGAAATCTCGCTTCTTGTGACGGCCGGCCGCCCAACAACCTGCCCGCTTGACCCTATCCCCTCCTCTCTTCACCAGACCATCTCCGGAGACCTTCTCCCTTACCTCACCTCGCTCATCAACTCATCCCTGACCACTGGCTACGTCCCTTCCGTCTTCAAGAGAGCGAGAGTTGCACCCCTTCTGAAAAAACCTACACTCGATCCCTCCGATGTCAACAACTACAGACCAGTATCCCTTCTTTCTTTTCTCTCCAAAACTCTTGAACGTGCCGTCCTTGGCCAGCTCTCCCGCTATCTCTCTCAGAATGACCTTCTTGATCCAAATCAGTCAGGTTTCAAGACTAGTCATTCAACTGAGACTGCTCTTCTCTGTATCACGGAGGCGCTCCGCACTGCTAAAGCTAACTCTCTCTCCTCTGCTCTCATCCTTCTAGACCTATTGGCTGCCTTCGATACTGTGAACCATCAGATCCTCCTCTCCACCCTCTCCGAGTTGGGCATCTCCGGCGCGGCCCACGCTTGGATTGCGTCCTACCTGACAGGTCGCTCCTACCAGGTGGCGTGGCGAGAATCTGTCTCCTCGCCACGCGCTCTCACCACTGGTGTCCCCCAGGGCTCTGTTCTAGGCCCTCTCCTATTCTCGCTATACACCAAGTCACTTGGCTCTGTCATAACCTCACGTGGTCTCTCCTATCATTGCTATGCAGACGACACACAATTAATCTTCTCCTTTCCCCCTTCTGATGACCAGGCGGCGAATAGCATCTCTGCATGTCTGGCAGACATATCAGTGAGGATGACGGATCACCACCTCAAGCTGAACCTCGGCAAGACGGAGCTGCTCTTCCTCCTGGGGAAGGACTGCCCGTTCCATGATCTCACCATCACGGTTGACAACTCCATTGTGTCCTCCTCCCAGAGCGCTAAGAACCTTGGCGTGATCCTGGACAACACCCTGTCGTTCTCAACCAACATCATGGTGGTGGCCCGTTCCTGTAGGTTCATGCTCTACAACATCCGCAGAGTACGACCCTGCCTCACACAGGAAGCGATGCAGGTCCTAATCCAGGCACTTGTCATCTCCCGTCTGGATTACTGCAACTCGCTGTTGGCTGGGCTCCCTGCCTGTGCCATTAAACCCCTACAACTCATCCAGAACGCCTCAGCCCGTCTGTTGTTCAACCTTCCCAAGTTCTCTCACATCACCCCGCTCCTCCGCTCTCTCCACTGGCTTCCAGTTGAAGCTCGCATCCGCTACAAGACCATGGTGCTTGCCTACGGAGCTGTGAGGGGAACGGCACCGCAGTACCTCCAGGCTCTGATCAGGCCCTACACCCAAACAAGGGCACTGCGTTCATCCACCTCTGGCCTGCTCGCCTCCCTACCACTGAGGAAGTACAGTTCCCGCTCAGCCCAGTCAAAACTGTTCGCTGCTCTGGCCCCCCAATGGTGGAACAAACTCCCTCACGACGCCAGGACAGCGGAGTCAATCACCACCTTCCGGAGACACCTGAAACCCCACCTCTTCAAGGAATAATATATAATATAATAATATATCCCATTTAGCAGACGCTTTTGTCCAAAGCGACTTACAAGTCGGCTGGGGCCACTACTTTTACATATGGGTGGCCCCAGCGGGAATCGAACCCACGACGCTTGGCGTTGCAAGCGCCATGCTCTACCGACTGAGCCACACAGGATAGGATAAGTAATCCTTCTCACCCCCCCCCCTTAAATGATTTAGATGCACTATTGTAAAGTGGCTGTTCCACTGGATGTCAGAAGGTGAATTCACCAATTTGTAAGTCGCTCTGGATAAGAGCGTCTGCTAAATGACTTAAATGTAAATGTAATGTAAACTAAAGTAGAGGAGCTCAGAGCCATAACTAATCAACATCTAAAGTAGAGGAGCACAGAGCCATAACTAATCAACATCTAAAGTAGAGGAGCACAGAGCCATAACTAATCAACATCTAAAGTAGAGGAGCTCAGAGCCATAACTAATCAACATCTTAAGTAGAGGAGCTCAGAGCCATAACTAATCAACATCTAAAGTAGAGGAGCACAGAGCCATAACTAATCAACATCTAAAGTAGAGGAGCTCAGAGCCATAACTAATCAACATCTAAAGTAGAGGAGCACAGAGCCATAACTAATCAACATCTAAAGTAGAGGAGCTCAGAGCCATAACTAATCAACATCTAAAGTAGAGGAGAGAGCCATAACTAATCAACATCTAAAGTAGAGGAGCTCAGAGCCATAACTAATCAACATCTAAAGTAGAGGAGCACAGAGCCATAACTAATCAACATCTAAAGTAGAGGAGCTCAGAGCCATAACTAATCAACATCTAAAGTAGAGGAGCTCAGAGCCATAACTAATCAACATGTAAAGTAGAGGAGCACAGAGCCATAACTAATCAACATCTAAAGTAGAGGAGCTCAGAGCCATAACTAATCAACATCTAAAGTAGAGGAGCTCAGAGCCATAACTAATCAACATCTAAAGTAGAGGAGCACAGAACCATAACTAATCAACATCTAAAGTAGAGGAGCACAGAGCCATAACTAATCAACATCTAAAGTAGAGGAGCTCAGAGCCATAACTAATCAACATCTAAAGTAGAGGAGCTCAGAGCCATAACTAATCAACATCTAAAGTAGAGGAGCTCAGAGCCATAACTAATCAACATCTAAAGTAGAGGAGCCAGAGCCATAACTAATCAACATCTAAAGTAGAGGAGCTCAGAGCCATAACTAATCAACATGCCATAACTAATCAACATAGAAGTAGAGCTCAGAGCCATAACTAATCAACATCTAAAGTCAGCTCAGAGCCATAACTAATCAACATCTAAAGTAGAGGAGCTCAGAGCCATAACTAATCAACATGTAAAGTAGAGGAGCTCAGAGCCATAACTAATCAACATCTAAAGTAGAGGAGCTCAGAGCCATAACTAATCAACATGTAAAGTAGAGGAGCACAGAACCATAACTAATCAACATCTAAAGTAGAGGAGCTCAGAGCCATAACTAATCAACATGTAAAGTAGAGGAGCACAGAACCATAACTAATCAACATCTAATGTAGAGGAGCTCAGAGCCATAACTAATCAACATCTAAAGTAGAGGAGCTCAGAGCCATAACTAATCAACATCTAAAGTAGAGGAGCTCAGAGCCATAACTAATCAACATGTAAAGTAGAGGAGCACAGAACCATAACTAATCAACATCTAATGTAGAGGAGCACAGAACCATAACTAATCAACATCTAATGTAGAGGAGCTCAGAGCCATAACTAATCAACATCTAAAGTAGAGGAGCTCAGAGCCATAACTAATCAACATCTAAAGTAGAGGAGCTCAGAGCCATAACTAATCAACATGTAAAGTAGAGGAGCACAGAACCATAACTAATCAACATCTAAAGTAGAGGAGCTCAGAGCCATAACTAATCAACATGTAAAGTAGAGGAGCACAGAGCCATAACTAATCAACATCTAAAGCCATAACTAATCAACATCTAGAGGAGCTCAGAGCCATAACTAATCAACATCTAAAGTAGAGGAGCACAGAGCCATAACTAATCAACATCTAAAGTAGAGGAGCTCAGAGCCATAACTAATCAACATCTAAAGCCATAACTAATCAACATCTAAAGTAGAGGAGCACAGAACCATAACTAATCAACATCTAAAGTAGAGGAGCTCAGAGCCATAACTAATCAACATCTAAAGTAGAGGAGCACAGAACCATAACTAATCTAAACGAATGTCTAAATACTTTGAGTGTCGTCTGTCTAGTTATTATGTTAGTGTATTTCCGTCTGTCTAGTTATTATGTTAGTGTATTTCCGTCTGTCTAGTTATTATGTTAGTGTATTTCCGTCTGTCTAGTTATTATGTTAGTGTATTTCCGTCTGTCTAGTTATTATGTTAGTGTATTTCCGTCTGTCTAGTTATCCAAGATACTTGTTTTCTTCAACACAGTTGACCAAAGCTCTGCTTGGATACAAGACTGTTGACTCAGTAACCAGCAATGAAAACAGTGAAGATGATTATGTCCCAGGGGCATCAGGATCATCAGAGGAAGACAATTCCTATGAAGAACATCTGACAGGTATGTCTATACCTCACATACACATGGACCTATTCTGAACTACAAGGTCCTGTTGGAAAATGACATGTTTTCCACCGATGTTTTCCAGGAGAGAAGATTGGGCCAAACAAGCCAATGACCAAGGGAAAGCTGGGACAAGAGAGAGGCTCACACGGTTAGCATGTTTCCTTCTGCCTTCAGTCAGTGCATTTTCACACTGTAGTGTCAACATATGGTACTGTGCTGGTCCAGATCAATCCTGTCTTCATCAGTTAGTGTATTTCCAACCATGCCAGTACAGAACGGTTCAGTTTGGATTGGACACAAGTCAAGACATTAGATCTGAACTAGTCTGTCAGGATAGATGATAACAGAACGGTTCAGTTTGGATTGTAGTCAAGACATTAGATCTGAACTAGTCTGTCAGGATAGATGATAACAGAACGGTTCAGTTTGGATTGGACACAAGTCAAGACATTAGATCTGAACTAGTCTGTCAGGATAGATGATAACAGAACGGTTCAGTTTGGATTGTAGTCAAGACATTAGATCTGAACTAGTCTGGCAGGATAGATGATAACAGAACGGTTCAGTTTGGATTGGACACAAATCAAGACATTCTGAACACAGAAGGATGACCACACTTTACATTGTTTTACCTGGAGGAGGGAACTTGATTTAATAGGTTTTGCTTTTATTAGAAGGTTTACATTGCAAACAGATTGTTGGGTTTAGATTCCATACAGATTGATTCTGCCTTGATGTCAGCATTGCACATTCTCCTCTCACATCCTTCTCTATGTAGTTATTCAGTTGGGATTGTTAGTTTAACCTCAACACTCTGCAGATACAGTTGTGATGAATGTCCTCCATCTCTCTGTTCTGGGGAAGTTTTTCCAGGTTGTTCACTTTTGGAAAGACTAGGTCTCAAGAATACAAAGCCTTCTGACTTTGATACAGAAAAATAAAAAATATTTTTCTAAACTATTAATCTGTTACTTGGATATATTGACTCCATTAGTGAAATGGTTGTTCTGGTTTAAATATTTTACAGAAGAACTACACTACAGAAGAAAACACTACAGTAGAACTACACTACAGTAGAACTACACTACAGTAGAACTACACTACAGTAGAACTACACTACAGTAGAAATACACTACAGTAGAACTACACTACAGAAAAACTACACTACAGAAAAACTACACTACAGTAGAACTACACTACAGTAGAACTACACTACAGTAGAACTACACTACGGAAAAACTACACTACGGACAAACTACACCACAGTAGAACTACACTACAGTAGAACTACACTACAGAAGAAATCCTTGACAGAATAACTACACTACAGTAGAACTACACTACAGAAAAACTACACTACAGCCGTTGAGTTGCCATCCGTGTTGCATCATTGTGGCATCCTACATGCAATATTTTCAGTCATAAAATAGAATGAATGCATCAAATATCGAGAATTTAAAACTTGTTAATTATTTTAGGCTTCCATTAGATACAACGTAGGCAGTTGGATAGATTTCATAGATTTCATAGGAGGCATTTTCTCGATGGCTGAGTGGCTGCTGCCAACATACAGACTCAACCCCTAGCCACTTTAATAATTAATCATTTGATGTAATAAATGTATCACTAGTCACTTAAACAATGCCACTTTATATAATGTTTACATACCCTACATTACTCATCTCATATGTATATACTGTACTCTATACCATCTACTGCATCTTGCCTCTGCTGTTCGGCCATATAATTTATATGCACATATTCATTAATTTACACTTGTGTGTAAAAGGTAGTTGTTGTGAAATTGTTACATTACTTGTTAGATATTACGGAACGGCACGGAAGGAACTAGAAGCACAAGCAATTCGCTACACTCACATTAACGTCTGCTAACCATGTGTATTTGACCGATTTGATTAGATTTGATCTGCAATGTGTGGTCTCAAGTAGAAGGTAAAATTACAAGTGAACATGTTTTCAAGAAGTCAGCAACTTTAGGTGATTTCCTCATAATGTTTTTTTTTTTTTGAGAGTAATTTCTGTACTTCTATGATGTCTGGACAGCAGGGTCCTCAACAGGTAAATATGAGGAGTCCTAATTGGTTAGAAATACAAGACTGTGTGTGTCCAGTGTGTGTGTATTTTTGTCTAGTGAGTGTGTGTTTTTGTCCAGTGTGTGTGTGTGTTTGGTTGTCTAGTGTGTGTTTGTCCAGTGTGTGTGTCCAGTGTGTGTGTGTCCAGTGTGTCCAGTATGTGTGTGTGTGTCCTGTGTGTGTGTGTGTGTGTGTGTGTGTGTGTGTGTGTGTGTGTGTGTGTGTGTGTGTGTGTGTGTGTGTGTGTGTGTGTCCAGTGTGGTTGTGTGTGTGTGAGTTTGTCCAGTAGGTGTGTGTCCAGTGTGTGTGTGTGTGTGTCAGGTTATTATTTACAGGGACACTGAGGAGTCATCATCATAAACCCTAAACCCTGGATAGAGGGGCTCAGTG
Organism: Oncorhynchus masou masou; assembly: GCF_036934945.1. Lineage (NCBI taxonomy): Eukaryota > Metazoa > Chordata > Actinopteri > Salmoniformes > Salmonidae > Oncorhynchus > Oncorhynchus masou. The sequence continues at coordinate 35,168,876 of NC_088225.1, forward strand.
AATGTGGAGGTGAATGTGATCAGGTGGGTCAGTGTGTCAGAGGAGATTCTATAGAAGGACAGAGTGCCGGCTGGCCAGTCCAGATACACTCCTACTCTGTGGGAGCTGGAGGAGGGGACGTCTATGGTAGTGGGATTATTATTGTGACAGGCATAGTAACTGTTGTCAGAGCAGAACAGACTCCAGGACATGTCATTGTATCCAAGCCTACTGTCATCACCCCATCCTCTCCTGTTGATTCCTTTATATGTCACTCCTATAACAGCCCCCATTATCCCACTCCACTCTACCTCCCAGTAACAGCGCCCAGTCAGACCCTCTCTACACAGCACCTGTCCACAGTCCTCAAATCTCTCTGGGTGATCAGGATACGGCTGCTCCTCTGTCCTCCATGTCACCTTTCTGTTCTCCTCAGACAGAGAGAGGTGTCTGTTTACTGTGTTTGGGTCCAGTGTGAGATCACAGACATCTGATGGATGAAACCAGACACAATATTAGAAATCATCATCATTCACATTAGAATGTTAACTCACTTTTCACTAATTCATTTAATGTAGATGTTTCTAGGTACCAAAAGGAGAAGTTAAGGTAACTTGAGACTTGTTGAATGATCATATGTTATTCTGTATGGTAATATAAAACACACTTATTCCCATTAATTACACACACACACACACACACACACACACACACACACACTCACACACAGGCACACTGACCACACTGGGCTATACTCGGCCTTGTCTCAGGATGGTAAATTGGTGGTTGAAGATATCCCTCCAGTGGTGTGGGGCTGTGCTTTGGCAAAGTGGGTGGGGTTATATCCTTCCTGTTTGGCCCTGTCCGGGGGTGTCCTCGGATGGTGCCACAGTGTCTCCTGACCCCCTCCTGTCTCAGCCTCCAGTATTTATGCTCCAGTAGTTTATGTGTCGGGGGGCTAGGGTCAGTTTGTTTTATCTGGAGTACTTCTCCTGTCTTATCCGGTGTCCTGTGTGAATTTAAGTGTGCTCTCTCTAATTCTCTCTTTCTCTCTCTCTCGGAGGACCTGAGCCCAAGGACCATGCCTCAGGACTACCTGACATGATGACTCCTTGCTGTCCCCAGTCCACCTGGCCGTGCTGCTGCTCCAGTTTCAACTGTTCTGCCTTATTATTATTGGACCATGCTGGTCATTTATGAACATTTGAACATCTTGGCCATGTTCTGTTAGAATCTCCATCCGGCACAGCCAGAAGAGGACCACCCCACATAGCCTGGTTCCTCTCTAGGTTTCTTCCTAGGTTTTGGCCTTTCTAGGGAGTTTTTCCTAACCACTGTGCTTCTACACCTGCATTGCTTGCTGTTTTGGGTTTTAGGCTGGGTTTCTGTACAGCACTTTGAGATATCAGCTGATGTACGAAGGGCTATATAAATACATGTGATTTGATTTGACCACACACTCACCTGAACACAAAGACACATTTCTTACGTAACACGAACCCACTTTAATTTGACCAATTAAGTAATGGTGGTCTTTGACTTTGACTTAACTTGAATTAAGACTTATTCTTAGTCATATTCTTCACAGCTGTCAACACTCACATTTTCTAAGTCCAGGTTTCATTCTGTTCTCTCCACCATGTTCCACACTGTAGCGGTAAGCAGAAGAACAGACAGTCATTGAGTGATACACCTGAACTCACACACACACACACACACACACACACACACACACACACACACACACACACGGATATATAGCTTACAACATCTAGCAAATGTTTGTCTGTGTGTGTGTCCAGTGTGTGTGTGTGTGTGTGTGTGTCATTGAGAGATTGTCACTGGACACACACACACTGGACCAACACACACTGGACACACACACACACACTGGACACACACACATTCAGTCAGCTTTGTCCAAGTGTTGGTAAGAATGTTTGTCTTAACTAGCCCGATAAGTCAAACATGTCTGAAATGAACATTGACATAAACCCTCTACATACTTGAGTTTCTCCAGTCTGCAGTGTGGATCCTCCAGTCCAGCAGAGAGCAGTCTGACTCCTGAGTCTCCTGGGTGATTGTAGCTCAGGTCCAGCTCTCTCAGGTGTGAGGGGTTTGACCTCAGAGCTGAGACCAGAGAAGCACAGCCTTCCTCTGTGACTAGACAGCCTGACAGCCTGCAAAGAGTCAAATCATATTAAAACCGCACTGATATTCTTTGGTGGTGAAAATAGTGGCAGTATATTTTTCAACATATTCAGATATATCAGTGTCCTGAAATCATATAAAATAATCAAAGTATTACTTGTAAAGAGAAACAATGTATAGTACAAATATTATAGTAGACTGACCAGACCAGTTTATAAAGCAGTATCAGACAAGAGACAGACAGTGAGGTATCAGATTTAGATTGTATTGAGTATACAGTCCACACCATATCTATTTAGACAGTGAGGTATCAGATTTAGATTGTATTGAGTATACAGTCCACACCATATCTATTTAGACAGTGAGGAATCAGATTTAGATTGTATTGAGTATACAGTCCACACCATATCTATTTAGACAGTGAGGTATCAGATTTAGATTGTATTGAGTATACAGTCCACACCATATCTATTTAGACAGTGAGGAATCAGATTTAGATTGTATTGAGTATACAGTCCACACCATATCTATTTAGACAGTGAGGAATCAGATTTAGATTGTATTGAGTATACAGTCCACACCATATCTATTTAGACAGTGAGGTATCAGATTTAGATTGTATTGAGTATACAGTCCACACCATATCTATTTAGACAGTGAGGTATCAGATTTAGATTGTTTTATACAGTCCACACCATATCTATTTAGACAGTGAGGAATCAGATTTAGATTGTATTGAGTATACAGTCCACACCATATCTTTTTGTCTATTTTATATTTTTAAAAAATCTATTTTTGAGATGTCAGAATATAATGTCACCTTTTATTTGAGGTTATTTTAATAACCTCTCACCATTACCAATAACAGAGGCTACAACAAAACATGCTAACCTCTCACCATTACTAATAACAGAGGCTACAACAAAACATGCTAATTTCTCACCATTACCAATAACAGAGGCTACAACAAAACATGCTAACCTCTCACCATTACCAATAACAGAGGATTCAACAAAACATGCTAACCTCTCACTATTACCAATAACAGAGGCTACAACAAAACATGCTAAACTCTCATCATTACCAATAACAGAGGCTACAACAAAACATGCTAAACTCTCACCATTACCAATAACAGAGGCTACAACAAAACATGCTAACCTCTCACCATTACCAATAACAGAGGCTACAACAAAACATGCTAACCTCTCACCATTACCAATAACAGAGGCTACAACAAAACATGCTAACCTCTCACCATTACCAATAACAGAGGCTACAACAAAACATGCTAACCTCTCACCATTACCAATAACAGAGGCTACAACAAAACATGCTAACCTCTCACCATTACCAATAACAGAGGCTACAACAAAACATGCTAACCTCTCACCATTACCAATAACAGAGGGGGTATGATGTTTGTACCTCTGTAACTTTCTCATTCATCATCATTCATGATTCATTCCTGATTATTCATCATCATAGTAGCATCCACATGAATGTAGAAGTGTTCAGAAACATCCTCTATTCTTACTGACAATACAAGTGAAGTGACTCCAAAATGACAGGACATTATTCACCATTCAGTTTCTATCAGGAAAAACATCCAGAACACAACCAAGACAAACTGCAAATTAATTCAACAAGTTTGTAGAATCACAAGCTTGATGTAATGCCAAACGTAGGACTACTTTAATATAATATAAGTGAATATTTAATATACTTTAATATAACTGAATTTGTAACTATAAAGTGCTTTCATGTCTAAACGGTAAAACAAAGAAAAGGTGACATTCTGTAATCTCACCAAATTTATATGATATATATTGTTTTACCTTTATTTAACTAGGCAAGTCAGTTAAGAACAAATTCTTATTTTCAATGACGGCCTAGGAACAGTGGGTTAACTGCCTGTTCAGGAGCAGAACAACAGCAATTTACCTTCTCAGCTCAGGGATTCGATCCAGCAACCGAAACACTCTAACCACTTCCTGTTTCCTGCCTAATATGAAACATTCTATCTCAAATCCAAAATGCTGGAGAATAGCACCTAATGTAAAACTGTAAGCTTCACTGTCCAAACACATATGGTGTGGACTATGTGTGCCTGGTAAACACATGTGGATCTGGTGAACAGTTATCACTTGTTGACCAACTACAGGAATACTGACCTCAGAGTCTCCAGTTTACAGTGGGGATTCCCCAGTCCAGCAGAGAGCAGCTTCACTCCTGAATCCTTCAGGTCATTGTTACTCAGATCCAGCTCTCTCATGTGTGAGGGGTTTGACCACAGAGCTGAGACCAGAGAAGCACAGCCTTCCTCTGTGAATCCACAGTCTGACAGCCTGCAAAGAGATCATCATGACTTCACAAACACACTGTTGATTAACGAGAAGTTTAGAAGGACAATGGCAGATGCATTTGTTTTTTTCTCCCAAACAACATATAGATTAATCTTCTGTCTCATAGAATTGTATGGTCATAATGTTATACTAATGTGAAAATCAATGCATTTATTCAATATGTTATTCAACATAAAATTATATTTTTCTCTAAACTGAATATTTCTTCCTGATGATTAGTTCTAAATGTCCTTTTATTTACTCACAGAATGGCTCTGGAGGCTTTGACCACTGGCAGCAGCCTCAGAAGACCTTCCTCTGATCTGGAGTATTTCTTCAGGTCAAACACATCCAGCTCCTTTTCTGAAGTCAGCAACACAAAGACCAGAGCTGACCACTGTGCAGGTGACAGGTTGGCTTCTGAGAGACTTCCTGATCTCAGGTAGCTTTGGATCTCCTCCACTAGAGAATGGTCATTCAGTTCATTCAGACAGTGGAACAGATTGATGCTCCTCTCTGGAGAGGGATTCTCCCTGATCTTCTCCTTGATGTACTTGATTGTTTCTTCGTGGCTCTGTGAGCTGCTTCTTGTCTTTGTCAGTAGACCTCGTAAGTGCTTCTGATTGGAATCCAGTGAGAGGCCCAGAAGGAAGCGGAGGAAAAGGTCCAGGTTTCCTGTCTCACTTTGTAAGGCTTTATCCACAGCACTCTTGTAGAAAGTAACTTCAGGATTGTCGTTTGTTTGCAGTTTGTCCATTAGATTTTCATTGTTGTTGATGAATGAGAGGAACACATATACAGCAGCCAGAAACTCCTGAATGCTCAGATGTACAAAGCAGTACACCTTGTCCTGGTACAGCCCACATTCCTCTTTAAAGAGCTGTGTGCACAATCCTGAGTACACTGAGGCTTCAATGACATCAATACCAGCCTCTTTCAGGTCTTCTTCATAGAAAATCAGACTGCCCTTCACAAGCTGTTGAAAAGCCAGTTTTCCCAGTGACAGAATGCTCTCTTTATTCCAGTGTGGATCTGTCTCTTCTTTCCCAAGATACTTTTCATTCTTCTGTTTGGTGTGAAACACCACAAGGTGTGTGTACATCTCAGTCAGAGTCTTGGGCATCTCTTCTCTCTTATGTTTCAGCATGTGTTCAAGGACTGTTGCAGAAATCCAACAGAAGACTGGAATGTGGCACATGATGTGGAGGCTCCTTGATGTCTTTATGTGTGAGATGATTCTGCTGGCCAGTTCCTCATCACTGAATCTCTTCCTGAAGTACTCCTCCTTCTGTGGGTCATTGAACCCTCGTACCTCTGTCACCTGGTCAACACACCCTGAAGGGATCTTATTGGCTGCTGCAGGTCGGGTGGTTATCCAGATGAGAGCAGAGGGAAGCAGATTTCCCTTGATGAGATTTGTCAGCAGAACGTCCACTGAGGTTGACTCTGTGACGTCCCAACAGATCTTGTTCTTCTGGAAGTTTAGGGGCAGTCGGCACTCATCCAGACCATCAAAGATGAACAGAACTTTGTACTTGTCGTAATTGGAGATTCTTGATTGTTTGGTTTCCATTGAGAAGTGATTAAGAAGTTCAATGAAAGTGCATTTGTCCTCTTTCATCAAATTCAGCTCCCGAAAAGGGAATGAAAATACAAATTGGACATCCTGATTTGCTTTTCCTTCAGCCCAGTCCAGAATGAACTTCTGCACAGAGACTGTTTTTCCAATGCCAGCGACTCCCTTTGTCAGCACAGTTCTGATAGGTTTGTCTTGTCCAGTTAAGGGTTTGAAGATGTCGTTACATTTGATTGCAGTCTCTGGTCTTGCTTGTTTCCTGATTGTTGTCTCAATCTGTCTCAGCTCATGTTCATTATTGACCTCTCCTGTTCCACCCTCTGTGATGTAGAGCTCTGTGTGGATCTTTTTGAGAAGTGTTGGGTTTCCTTGTTTAGCGATTCCCTCAAATACACATTGAAACTTCTTCTTTAGATTTGATTTGAGTTCACTTTGGCAAATCACAGAAGGATCATCTGAATCTAGAAATAACACAGAGGATATTAATATTACGTCTGTTTTAATGTCTACAGTATTGTAGGACTGTTATAACGTTTTAAATTATAATAATTGATTCTCTTAACTGACAGTATAAATGTGTATATGTTTTCATAATGCATTACAGACTGGTGTGACTGATTATATTATTATTGGTATTATTGATGGTATTATAAATGTTCTCTCTCTCTCTAAATTAATCAGCACAACACATCCCTGCTGCTACTTGATGAGGTCACTAGGTGTTGTGTTAAGGCTGCTTCAATATCATTGAGTTACACAGCTACTTTAGCTGTACTTTGGCTACAGCTTTTAAATGTTATTAGACATCATTCAACATGAGGCAGACAGATCTTACATTTCTCCAGTGTGTCAGCAAGCTCCTTCAAGTTCATTTTCCTCAGGATGTGCAGTGTGATCTTCAGAGCCCCCTCTCTGGCACTGCTCTCCTGCTTCTCATCTTCAGCATCCACCACTTCCTTATCCTGCTTCTGACTCTCAAAGCCTTCTGGGAGTTCTGGACTAAGAATCCTCTTGAAAATCTTCAGCTCGTTCTTCACAAATGTCATAATTTTCTCTTCAAGCAACTGAAATAAATCAAGTAAATAAGTTAAGCAAGAGACTAGATGCTTTCTCATTAACACATTAATGAATGATTGACAGATCAACTTTACTTGAGGTAAACAAAAACAAATGTACATAACAGGAGCACATACACTGAATATGGAGGCCAGGTCTGTTTGATGACTCTGGGAAGACCGACCACTGAGAATCTCTGACTCTGATCTCTCCTGTTGGTTTCTTTGGACAAAACATGAGATTACATCTCCTCATCCAGGGAGTACACACACACACACACACACACACACACACACACACACACACACACACACACACAGGGAGGGAATGTTGTGTTTGTTTAATATTGTTTTAGGACTATGGAAATGGACAAATTGATTAGCCTATGGATTATGAAAACAACAAAAATAAATGGGAAAATGGGAGAGGAGGAATTACCTCCTGAGGAGTGACGGACTTCATCCTAGCTGGAGGGGTGCTCTCATCTTTTCTACCAACATAGACAGGGCTCTAACTCCCCTAGCCTGCCAGCATAGTGGAGTCTGACACTAGCACAGTCAGTGTACATTTACATTACATTTGAGTCATTTAGCAGATGCTCTTATCCAGAGCGACTTACAAGTTAATTTTTACCTTTATTTAACCAGGCAAGTCAGTTAAGAACACATTCTTATTTTCAATGACGGCCTGGGAACAGTGGGTTAACTGCCTGTTCAGGGGCAGAACGACAGATTTGTACCTTGTCGGCTCTGGGGTTTGAACTCACAACCTTCCGGTTACTAGTCCAACGCTCTAACCACTAGGCTACCCTGCCGCCCCACCAAGTGTAGTCAGCTCAGCTATCACCATTGAGACCGTGTCTGTGCCTCGACCTAGGTTGTGCAAAACTAAACATGGCGGTGTTCGCCTTAGCAATCTCACTAGGATAAAGACCTCCTCCATTCCTGTCATTATTGAAAGAGATCATGATACCTTACATCTCAAAATAGGTCTACTTAATGTTAGACCCCTTACTTAAAAGGCAATTATAGTCAATGAACTAATCACTGATCATAATGATTGGCCTGACTGAAACATGGCTTAAGCCTCATGAATTTACTGTGTTAAATGAGTCCTCACCTCCCGGCTACACTAGTGAGCTTCTAGTCATGAAATCTATGCAGCCTTCTCAATCACTTTTTATAGCTAATGTTTACAGGCCTCCTGGGCCATATACAGCGTTCCTCAATGAGTTCCCTGAATTCCTATCGGACCTTGAAGTCATAGCAGATAATATTCTAATCTTTGGTGACTTTAATATTCACATGGAAAAGTCCACAGACCCACTCCAAAAGGCTTTCGGAGCCATCATCGACTCAGTGGGTTTTGTCCAACATGTCTCTGGATCCACTCACTGTCACAGTCATACTCTGGACCTAGTTTTGTCCCATGGAATAAATGTTGTGGATCTTAATGTTTTTCCTCATAATCCTGGACTATCGGACCACCATTTTATTACGTTTGCAATTGCAACAAATAATCTGCTCAGACCCCAACCAAGAATCATCAAAAGTTGTGCTATAAATTCACAGACAACACATCAGTTAACCACCTAACTGAGGAACTCAATTTAACCTTGTGCAGTACCCGAGATGCAGTTGCAACCCTAAAATCTAAAAACATTTCTCATAAGAAACTAGCTCCCTGGTACACAGAAAATACCCGAGCTCTGAAGCAAGCTTCCAGAAAATTGGAACGGAAATGGCGTCACACCAAACTGGAAGTCTTCCGTCTAGCTTGGAAAGACAGTACCGTGCAGTACCGAAGAGCCCTTACTGCTGCTCGATCATCCAATTTTTCTAACTTAATTGAGGAAAATAAGAACTGAAATTCCTTTTTGATACTGTCGCAAAGCTAACTAAAAAGCAGCATTCCCCAAGAGAGGATGGCTTTCACTTTAGCAGTGATAAATTCATGAACTTCTTTGAGGAAAAGATCATGATTATTAGAAAGCAAATTACTAAACTACTGAAAGAGCTGCTTCCTGTGCTTGGCCCTCCTATGTTGAACATAATAAAAGGCTCTCTATCCACCGGATGTGTACCAAACTCACTAAAAGTGGCAATAATAAAAGACTCTCTTGAAAAAGCCAAACCTTGACCCAGAAAATATAAAAAAACTATCGGCCTGTATCGAATCTTCCATTCATCTCAAAAATTTTAGAAAAGGCTGTTGCACAGCAACTCACTGCCTTCCTGAAGACAAACAATGTATACGAAATGCTTCAGTCTGGTTTTAGACCCCATCATAGCACTGAGACTGCCCTGTGAAGGTGGTAAATTACCTTTTAATGGCATCAGACCAAGGCTCTGCATCTGTCCTCGTGCTCCTAGACCTTAGTGCTGCTTTTGATACCATCGATCACCACATTCTTTTGGAGTGATTGGAAACCCAAATTGGTCTACACAGACAAGTTCTGGCCTGGTTCAGATCTTATCTGTCGGAAAGACATCGCTTACTACTTCCGGGTTGGAGCGAGCGGTCGCATCTACACTTCGGTCCGCAGGTAGTATAACTTTTCATTACATTTCATTATAGTACAACGGTTTGATTTGTCTAATCATAGCAATTTCTTCTTAGCTAGCTACATAGCCGTCTTTGTATCAAAGATAATTGCGTAATTATCGTATTTCGTCGTCCTAACGTAGTCTACACTGCTATCTGCCCAGCAACTAGCTAACGTCCACCGTCTACCGATTACCAGCACTGTAGAAACTATTACACTCAACTGAACGACTTGATTAGTGTAGTGTTAGCTAGCTACATAGTTGTCTTTGCTGTCTTCGTATCCAAGATAATTGTGTAGTTTAGAGTGTGTAGACTTAGAGTGATTATCTTAATTTACCGAGGTTAGCTAGCCAGCTATTTGTCGTCCTTAACGTAGGAGATACTGCTAGCTAGCTAGCCAACAGCTAGCCAACGTCTACCGAATAGAACTTCAACAACCCGGTAAACATTCCGCTTCGCTCCACAGGTAGTATCACATTTTCATTTCACTTCATTACAGTACAACGGTTTGATTTGTTTGATCGTAGCTAGCTAGCTACATAGCCGTCTTTGTCTCAAAGACAATTGTGTAGTCTAGAGTGATTTTCTAGGTTAGCTAGCCAGCTATTGTCGTTCTTTTAACGTAACGTAACGTAATCAACACTGCTAGCTAGCCAGCTAGCCCCAAATAGCAGCACTGTAGAAACTATTACACTCAACGGAACGACTTGATTAGTGTAGTGTCAACAACGCAGCCACTGCCAGCTAGCCTACAAAGTCAACAACGCAGCCACTGCCAGCTAGCCTACTCCAGCAGTACTGTATCATTTCAATCATTTTAGTCAATAAGATTCTTGCTACGTAAGCTTAACTTTCTGAACATTCGAGACGTGTAGTCCACTTGTCATTCCAATCTCCTCTGCATTAGCGTAGCCTCTTCTGTAGCTTGTCAACTATGTGTCTATCTATCCCTGTTCTCTCCTCTCTGCACAGACCATACAAACGCTCCACACCGCGTGGCCGCGGCCACCCTAATCTGGTGGTCCCAGCGCGCACGACCCACGTGGAGTTCCAGGTCTCCGGTAGCCTCTGGAACTGCCGATCTGCGGCCAACAAGGCAGAGTTCATCTCAGCCTATGCCTCCCTCCAGTCCCTCGACTTCTTGGCACTGACGGAAACATGGATCACCACAGATAACACTGCTTCTCCTACTGCTCTCTCTTCGTCCGCCCACGTGTTCTCGCACACCCCGAGAGCTTCTGGTCAGCGGGGTGGTGGCACCGGGATCCTCATCTCTCCCAAGTGGTCATTCTCTCTTTCTCCCCTTACCCATCTGTCTATCGCCTCCTTTGAATTCCATGCTGTCACAGTTACCAGCCCTTTCAAGCTTAACATCCTTATCATTTATCGCCCTCCAGGTTCCCTCGGAGAGTTCATCAATGAGCTTGATGCCTTGATAAGCTCCTTTCCTGAGGACGGCTCACCTCTCACAGTCCTGGGCGACTTTAACCTCCCCACGTCTACCTTTGACTCATTCCTCTCTGCCTCCTTCTTTCCACTCCTCTCCTCTTTTGACCTCACCCTCTCACCTTCCCCCCTACTCACAAGGCAGGCAATACGCTCGACCTCATCTTTACTAGATGCTGTTCTTCCCCTAACCTCATTGCAACTCCCCTCCAAGTCTCCGACCACTACCTTGTATCCTTTTCCCTCTCGCTCTCATCCAACACTTCCCACACTGCCCCTACTCGGATGGCATCGCGCCGTCCCAACCTTCGCTCTCTCTCCCCCGCTACTCTCTCCTCTTCCATCCTATCATCTCTTCCCTCTGCTCATACCTTCTCCAACCTATCTCCTGATTCTGCCTCCTCAACCCTCCTCTCTTCCCTTTCTGCATCCTTTGACTCTCTATGTCCCCTATCCTCCAGGCCGGCTCGGTCCTCCCCTCCCGCTCCGTGGCTCGACGACTCATTGCGAGCTCACAGAACAGGGCTCCGGGCAGCCGAGCGGAAATGGAGGAAAACTCGCCTCCCTGCTGACCTGGCATCCTTTCACTCCCTCCTCTCTACATTTTCCTCCTCTGTCTCTGCTGCTAAAGCCACTTTCTACCACTCTAAATTCCAAGCATCTGCCTCTAACCCTAGGAAGCTCTTTGCCACCTTCTCCTCCCTCCTGAATCCTCCTCCCCCTCCCCCCCCGCTCCTCCCTCGCTGCAGATGACTTCGTCAACCATTTTGAAAAGAAGGTCGACGACATCCGATCCTCGTTTGCTAAGTCAAACGACACCGCTGGTTCTGCTCACACTGCCCTACCCTGTGCTCTAACCTCTTTCTCCACTCTCTCTCCAGATGAAATCTCGCTTCTTGTGACGGCCGGCCGCCCAACAACCTGCCCGCTTGACCCTATCCCCTCCTCTCTTCTCCAGACCATTTCCGGAGACCTTCTCCCTTACCTCACCTCGCTCATCAACTCATCCCTGACCGCTGGCTACGTCCCTTCCGTCTTCAAGAGAGCGAGAGTTGCACCCCTTCTGAAAAAACCTACACTCGATCCCTCCGATGTCAACAACTACAGACCAGTATCCCTTCTTTCTTTTCTCTCCAAAACTCTTGAACGTGCCGTCCTTGGCCAGCTCTCCCGCTATCTCTCTCAGAATGACCTTCTTGATCCAAATCAGTCAGGTTTCAAGACTAGTCATTCAACTGAGACTGCTCTTCTCTGTATCACGGAGGCGCTCCGCACTGCTAAAGCTAACTCTCTCTCCTCTGCTCTCATCCTTCTAGACCTATCGGCTGCCTTCGATACTGTGAACCATCAGATCCTCCTCTCCACCCTCTCCGAGTTGGGCATCTCCGGCGCGGCCCACGCTTGGATTGCGTCCTACCTGACAGGTCGCTCCTACCAGGTGGCGTGGCGAGAATCTGTCTCCTCGCCACGCGCTCTCACCACTGGTGTCCCCCAGGGCTCTGTTCTAGGCCCTCTCCTATTCTCGCTATACACCAAGTCACTTGGCTCTGTCATAACCTCACATGGTCTCTCCTATCATTGCTATGCAGACGACACACAATTAATCTTCTCCTTTCCCCCTTCTGATGACCAGGTGGCGAATCGCATCTCTGCATGTCTGGCAGACATATCAGTGTGGATGACGGATCACCACCTCAAGCTGAACCTCGGCAAGACGGAGCTGCTCTTCCTCCCGGGGAAGGACTGCCCGTTCCATGATCTCGCCATCACGGTTGACAACTCCATTGTGTCCTCCTCCCAGAGCGCTAAGAACCTTGGCGTGATCCTGGACAACAGCATGTCGTTCTCAACTAACATCAAGGCGGTGGCCCGTTCCTGTAGGTTCATGCTCTACAACATCCGCAGAGTACGACCCTGCCTCACACAGGAAGCGGCGCAGGTCCTAATCCAGGCACTTGTCATCTCCCGTCTGGATTACTGCAACTCGCTGTTGGCTGGGCTCCCTGCCTGTGCCATTAAACCCCTACAACTCATCCAGAACGCCGCAGCCCGTCTGGTGTTCAACCTTCCCAAGTTCTCTCACGTCACCCCGCTCCTCCGCTCTCTCCACTGGCTTCCAGTTGAAGCTCGCATCCGCTACAAGACCATGGTGCTTGCCTACGGAGCTGTGAGGGGAACGGCACCGCAGTACCTCCAGGCTCTGATCAGGCCCTACACCCAAACAAGGGCACTGCGTTCATCCCCCTCTGGCCTGCTCGCCTCCCTACCACTGAGGAAGTACAGTTCCCGCTCAGCCCAGTCAAAACTGTTCGCTGCTCTGGCCCCCCAATGGTGGATCAAACTCCCTCACGACGCCAGGACAGCGGAGTCAATCACCACCTTCCGGAGACACCTGAAACCCCACCTCTTTAAGGAATACCTAGGATAGGATAAAGTAATCCTTCTCACCCCCCCCTTAAATGATTTAGATGCACTATTGTAAAGTGGCTGTTCCACTGGATGTCATAATGTTTGTAAGTCGCTCTGGATAAGAGCGTCTGCCAAATGACTTAAATGTAAATGTAAATGTAAAGATATCAGTTTGTCTCTGTGAATGGTTTGTCCTCTGACAAATCAACTGTAAATTTCGGTGTTCCTCAAGGTTCCGTTTTACGACCACTATTGTTTTCACTATATATTTTACCTCTTGGGGATGTCATTCGAAAACATAATGTTAACCTTCACTGCTATGTGGATGACACACAGCTGTACATTTCAATGAAACATGGTGAAGCCCCAAAATTGCCCTCGCTAGAAGCATGTGTTTCAGACATAAGGAAGTGGATGGCTGCAAACTTTCTACTTTTAAACTCGGACAAAACAGAGTTGCTTGTTCTAGGTACCAAGAAACAAAGAGATCTTCTGTTGAATCTGACAATTAATCTTAATGGTTGTACAGTCGTCTCAAATAAAACTGTGAAGGACCTTGGCGTTACTCTGGACCCTGATCTCTCTTTTAAAGAACATATCAAGACCATTTCAAGGACAGCTTTTTTCCATCTACGTAACATTGCAAAAATCAGAAACTTTCTGTCCAAAAATGATGCAGAAAAATTAATCCATGCTTTTGTCACTTCTAGGTTAGACTACTGCAATTCTCTACTTTCCAGCTACCCGGATAAAGCACTAAATAAGCTTCAGTTAGTGCTAAATAAGGCTGCTAGAATCCTGACTAGAACCAAAAGATTAGATCATATTACTCCAGTGCTAGCCTCCCTACACTGGCTTCCTGTCAAAGCAAGGGCTGATTTCAAGGTTTTACTGCTAACCTACAAAGCATTACATGGGCTTGCTCCTACCAATCTCTCTGATTTGGTCCTGCTGTACATACCTACACGTACGCTACGGTCACAAGACGCAGGCCTCCTAATTGTCCCTAGAATTTCTAAGCAAACAGCTGGAGGCAGGGCATTCTCCTATAGAGCTCCATTTTTATGGAACGGTCTGCCTACCCATGTCAGAGACGCAAACTCGGTCTCAACCTTTAAGTCTTTACTGAAGACTCATCTCTTCAGTGGGTCATATGATTGAGTGGAGTCTGGCCCAGGAGTGGGAAGGTGAACAGAAAGGCTCTGGAGCAACGAACCGCCCTTGCTGTCCCTCCCCTGGCCGGTTCCCCTCTCTCCACTGGGATTCTCTGCTTCTAACCCTATTACGGGGGCTGAGTCACTGGCTTACTGGGGCTCTCTCATTCCGTCCCTGGGAGGGGTGCATCACCTGAGTGGGTTGAGTCATTGATGTGATCATCCTGTCTGGGTTGGCGCCCCCCCCCCCCCCATGGGTTGTGCCGTGGCGGAGATCTTTGTGGGCTATACTCGGCCCTGTCTGAGGATGGTAAGTTGGTGGTTGAAGATATCCCTCCAGTGGTGTGGGGCTGTGCTTTGGCAAAGTGGGTGGGGTTATATCCTTCCTGTTTGGCCCTGTCCGGGGGTGTCCTCGGATGGGGCCACAGTGTCTCCTGACCCCTCCTGTCTCAGCCTCCAGTATTTATGCTCCAGTAGTTTATGTGTCTGGGGGCTAGGGTCAGTTTGTTTTATCTGGAGTACTTCTCCTGTCCTATTCGGTGTCCTGTGTGAATTTAAGTGTGCTCTCTCTAATTCTCTCTTTCTCTCCGTTCTTTCTCTCTCTCGGAGGACCTGAGCCCTAGGACCATGCCTCAGGACTACCTGACATGATGACTCCTTGCTGTCCCCAGTCCACCTGGCTGTGCTGCTGCTCCAGTTTCAACTGTTCTGCCTTATTATTATTGGACCATGCTGGTCATTTATGAACATTTGAACATCTTGGCCATGTTCTGTTATAATCTCCACCCGGCACAGCCAGAAGAGGACTGGCCACCCCACATAGCCTGGTTCCTCTCTAGGTTTCTTCCAAGGTTTTGGCCTTTCTAGGGAGTTTTTCCTAGCCACCGTGCTTCTACACCTGCATTGCTTGCTGTTTGGGGTTTTAGGCTGGGTTTCTGTACAGCACTTTGAGATATCAGCTGATGTACGAAGGGCTATATAAATCAATTTGATTTGATTTGATTTTGACTAGAGACAGTGTTGTTTAACTCACTGAACATGAGTTCATGAGTTCTTCTTACCTTTGTTCAGTAGAAAAGTCTCCCTCTCTAAACCATATAGGTTGACCCATAGACTGGTCACTCTTCAAGGACACACAGCTGGGAACAGGGAAGGCTGGTCTCTCCTGCTTGATTTGACTTCAACACAACAGAGACAAACATTACATCTCTCATCTACTCTGAGCTCAGATTGGGAAACATTAGAAGAGTTTCATTCCAAAACGCTACATATCACATTTCAGAAATGTTGGTAAATTAGCTGTTATTGTTTAAAGAAATGATGAAAGAGTTTGGTGTTTTTCACAAGCTAATCAGGCGATTGTTCAATGGCAGACATCTATTAGTTAAAACAATCTATCAATTGATGTTGTCATTTCAGAGAGACATATAATCATGTTTTTTTGATAAATATATATATATACAGTGGGGCAAAAAAGTATTTATTCAGCCACCAATTGTGCAAGTTCTCCCACTTAAAAAGATGAGAGAGGCCTGTCATTTTCATCATAGGTACACTTCAACTATGACAGACAAAATGAGGGAAACAAAATCCAGAAAATCACATTGTAGGATTTTTAATGAATTTATTTGGAAATTATGGTGGAAAATAAGTATTTGGTCACCTACAAACAAGCAAGATTTCTGGCTCTCACAGACCTGTAACTTATTCTTTAAGAGGCTCCTCTGTCCTCCACTCGCTACCTGTATTGATGGCACCTGTTTGCACTTGTTATCAGTATAAAAGACATCAGTCCACAAGAAATGCAGACAGCTGGTGATGAAGTAGTGGTAGCTATGGTAACTAGGATGCTGCTGGTAGAGTAGCTAGCTAGCTTACCGAGCTGTACCGACTAGCTAGCAGGTCGTTTCTGTCCCTCCTCTCGATGATGATGACGAATCCGGTGAACAGCAAAATGAAACAAGGACAGAGAGTGAAAAGGATCTGGCTACACTCACACTGTCCCTGACCGTAAAGAAAAAAGCAAATTGAACAATAAACTTCGGTGTCTCAACACTGTAACAAAGTCCGTCGTTATTCCCCAAGATCATCTCAGTCCACTCTGTGCGTAACCGGCTTGGCGCCACACCGAACGTGGACGCGGACAGTTCCAGAACGCTGACTTGAGCAGTGCAACACAATCAACTAAACCCAGTCTTTACAGTGGGTTACATTAGTAATATTCATTTTTTATTATTATGTAAAACAAACATTCTGGTTTTTTTAGAACAATATTTTGAGATCAGGGACCATACCCACAAAGTGTCTCAGAGTAGAACATTGGTCGTTTAAGTGCTGAGAATAAAGGCATTTTACACTCATGGGTATAAGTGGGTGGGTAACTATGCATGAAGTCTCGAGTCCCACCGAGTCGGCAGATATTTAGGACACCTGGTGAGCTGTCCTAAGTAGTTAAAAGTTAACAGCTGTCACGACTTCCGCCGAGGTTGGCTCTCCTGCCTGTTCAGGTGGTGCTCGGCAGTCGTCGTCACCGTCCTACTAGCCACTACCGATCGCTTTTTGTGTATCTGTTGGTTTTGTCTGATTGGTTTCACCTGTGTGTTGTTTAGTTAATTAGTGTCTGTATATGTAGTAGGTTGTCCCGCCCTTGTTTTGTGCGGGATTGTTTATTTGTGTATTCATGTCAGTCGGTGTATCTTGTGTTTATATTCTCCGGTCTGTCTTTATCCTGTGTTGGATTGTTCACCCTGTGTGTGTTGGGTTGACCGTGTTTCTTGTTCGCCGGAGAATAAACTATCGCTATCTGCTCTGTGCGCCTGATTCCACCCACCTTGTTTAGACGTGACAACAGCAGGTGTCTTGATAATACTATAGAATAATGCAGTGAGTCAGTGGTTCCTGCGCCACATGTAATTGCTTTGAGTAGTTAAAAATAATGTTTTAATATTTCTATGTGATCAACCCATAAATAATATAGACCTACATGCAACAGTATGTCTTGTGCTTTTGGCAATGATTTATGTATAATATTTCTGTATAACAAGTAATACCATTTTGTCTTCATTTTGGCAGATTAACTTGTGCTTATTAACAATTACGTATAACTGCATAGCATGTATAATACTTTTGTAAACAAGTGACACCATGTCTGTAAAGTATTTTGTCTTCATTTTGGCAGATTAACTCATGCTTATTTCTGAAGATTAACTCAGGTTGGAGTTGGAGCTGTGACAGAAAGGTGGCTGGTTCGAATCCCGGGCCGGGTGCTGGAAAAAAATGGGCAGACTTTGTTCTGACCACTGGAAGGCTGCTGGGTTCCCATCCTCAAAACATTAACCTTTTGGTTGTCAGAACTCTACAGGTTCACTGAACCCAAAAATATATAGAACTTTAGTGATTCCATATTTTAAGGAAGTGATAGAAGCCTTTTTGGCTCTATAAGGAACATTGTTTTCTAAACACTTTTTTCTTTTGATGATTTAATTATCTACATCATGTTATTTGAGAGTGTATAATAATAAACACGTTTACATCATGTTATTTCAAGTTCTCCATTTGGAGCGCAACATCACATTGATAAATAATAGTACCAAAATGGGAATTGGTTATAAATTGGGCATTTGAAGGTATTTGGGGCGTAATATGTGTTTGATGAAAATGAACATTGTTGCAACGTTGTAGGCAACATTGTTGGCAAGGGACTTGATACCTACCATGCCAAAGATATTTAGAGTGTTAAAGGGGTGTGAAGAGTGTGTTGATATAATGGTAATATTGTCAAAATTGTGCTTGTAAACAACCATCAGAATTGGTAGAAAAAATGCATTCAATTATATTAGGCAATAATTACGAGTTCATTATATTATTACATTCCATTATATCAGATCAAGTGCTTGAGTCATGTGAAAATCCTATCAAATGTCTAACATTGCAACGAGTACAGTCAGGGTTCCGTGGAACCCCTGCAGTACCTCCACAGACCCCGGATTGAGAACCCCTGCAGTACCTCCACAGACCCCGGATTGAGAACCCCTACAGTACCTCCACAGACCCCGGATTGAGAACCCCTGAAGTACCTCCACAGACCCCGGATTGAGAACCCCTGCAGTACCTCCACAGACCCCGGATTGAGAACCCCTACAGTACCTCCACAGACCCCGGATTGAGAACCCCTGCAGTACCTCCACAGACCCCGGATTGAGAACCCCTGCAGTACCTCCACAGACCCCAGATTGAGAACCCCTGATTTAGCAGATGCTCTTATCCAGAGCGATTTACAGTTATTGCATTCATCTTAAGATAGCTATTGATTTTGGAAACAAACTTAATAAATTCTTCATAAAATTGTCATCTTACCTCTTAGCTTTGGTGTCATGTCCCCCAGAGAGATGCATTTTAGAGGCAGGGCCCCCCTCCTCTCTCTCCCCAGAGAGACTCATTTTAGAGCACTGACCCCTAAACAGAGATCCAACATGTTGGTTGTGGTTAATATGGTGACAACTAATTACTGAATGTCAATTGTTCTCATATATTCATTATCTCTTTTGAGAAATAAAACATTTCAAAAGACATATAGAAACAATCAGGTGATTTAATGCAATCACATGAACATGTAGCTGTGACATTTCATCTCCATGGTAACTGTCAATAATAATTATAAGTCACAGTTTGTTAAGGTAGTTATAGACAGTACAACAATAATAATAATAATAATAATAAGTCACTGTTTGTTAAGGTAGTTATAGACAGTACAGCAACAATAATAATAATAATAATAAGTCACTGTTTGTTAAGGTAGTTATAGACAGTACAGCAACAATAATAATAATAATAATAATAATAAGTCACTGTTTGTTAAGGTAGTTATAGACAGTACAGCAACAATAATAATAATAATAATAAATCACTGTTTGTTAAGGTAGTTATAGACAGTACAGCAACAATAATAATAATAATAATAATAAGTCACTGTTTGTTAAGGTAGTTATAGACAGTACAGCAACAATAATAATAATAATAATAATAATAACTGTTTGTTAATAGTTATAGTCACAGCAACAATAATAATAATAATAATAGGTCATTGTTAGTTAAGGTAGTTATAGACAGTACAACAACAATAATAATAATAATAATAATAAGTCACTGTTTGTTAAGGTAGTTATAGACAGTACAGCAACAATAATAATAATAATAATAATAAGTCACTGTTTGTTAAGGTAGTTATAGACAGTACAGCAACAATAATAATAATAATAATAATAATAATAATAATAAGTCACTGTTTGTTAAGGTAGTTATAGACAGTACAGCAACAACAACAATAATAATAATAATAGGTCACTGTTTGTTAAGGCAGTTATAGACAGTACAACAACAATAATAATAATAATAATAATAAGTCACTGTTTGTTAAGGTAGTTATAGACAGTACAGCAACAACAATAATAATAATAATAATAGGTCACTGTTTGTTAAGGTAGTTATAGACAGTACAACAACAATAATAATAATAATAATAAGTCACTGTTTGTTAAGGTAGTTATAGACAGTACAACAACAACAATAATAATAATAATAATAAGTCACTGTTTGTTAAGGTAGTTCTAGACAGTACAGTAACAATAATAATAATAATAAGTCACTGTTTGTTAAGGTAGTTCTAGACAGTACAGCAACAATAATAATAATAATAATAAGTCACTGTTTGTTAAGGTAGTTATAGACAGTACAGCAACAATAATAATAATAATAAGTCACTGTTTGTTAATGTAGTTCTAGACAGTACAGCAACAACAATAATAATAATAATAATAATAATAAGTCACTGTTTGTTAAGGTAGTTATAGACAGTACAGCAACAACAATAATAATAACAATAATAATAATAAGTCACTGTTTGTTAAGGTAGTTCTAGACAGTACAACAATAACAATAATAATAATAAGTCACTGTTTGTTAAGGTAGTTATAGACAGTACAGCAACAATAATAATAATAATAAGTCACTGTTTGTTAAGGTAGTTATAGACAGTACAGCAACAATAATAATAATAATAATAATAATAAGTCACTGTTTGTTAAGGTATTTATAGACAGTACAGCAACACAAGGCCATGTCTCACACTTATTTTTATTCATTAAAAGTGGCTATTTATTGTCTTTCAATCTGTTATTTTCTAAATGTATCTGAGAATGTAGACAGAAGGGCTAAAACGGACATGATTGATCTGAGGGGAAATCTTTGATCAATTCAGAAAGTTTTTTTTGCATCAAGTGATATGTAGATGTTATATTATGTAAAGTAGACTAGGTTATAATGTATAGTAGTGGGTTGTTAGTGATATGTAGATGTTATATTATGTAAAGTAGACTAGGTTATAATGTATAGTAGTGGGTTGTTAGTGATATGTTATATTATGTAAAGTAGACTAGGTTATAATGTATAGTAGTGGGTTGTTATTGATATGTTATATTATGTAAAGTAGGCTAGGTTATAATGTATAGTAGTGGGTTGTTAGTGATATGCAGATCAAGGTCTATACCTCGGCTATAGCCTACATGTCATAGATGACCAGTCTAAACCTGTTCAGATCAGTTCACATAATGTTACAGTCCTACCAGTAGCAGGACAGAGAATGTACTGTATATAACCTACATATCATAGATGACCAGTCTAAACCTGTTCAGATCAGTTCACATTATGTTATAGTCCTTCCAGTAGCAGGACAGAGAATGTCCACTATATATAAAAAAGTATGTGGACACCCCTTCAAATTAGTGGATTCGGCTATTTCAGTCACACCCATTGCGGAAAGGTGTATAAAATCGAGCAGACCGCCATGCAATCTACATCTACAACGGCTCAACTGTGAAGAAATAGGATGTGAAGTGAAGTGGAAACATCTAGGAGCAACAACAGCTCAACCGTGAAGTGGTAGGCCACACAAGTTCACAGAACGGGACCGCATAAAAACGGTCTGTCCTCGGTTGCAACACTCAATACCAAGTTCCAAACTGCAACGTCAGCAAAATAACTTCGTCGGAAGCTTCATGAAATGGGTTTCCATGGCCGAGCAGCTGCATACAAGATAACCATGTGCAATGGCTTGATTGGTGTAAAGATCGCCGCCATTCGACTGTGGAAACGTGTTCTTTGGAGTGATGAATCACACTTCACCATCTGGCAGCCCGACAGACTAATCTGGGTTTGGCGGATGCCTCGAAAACGCTACCTGCCCGAATGCATAGTGCCAACTGTAAAGTTTGGTGGAGGAGTAATAATGGTCTGGGGCTATTTTTCCTTAGTTCTAGTGAAGATAAATCTTAACGCTACAGTATAAAATTACATTCTAGACAATTCTGTGCTTCCAACTTGGTGGCAACAGTTTGGGGAAGGCCCTTTCCAGTTTCAGCATGACAATGTCCCCGTGCACAAAGCGACGTCCATACAGAAATGGCTTGTCGAGATCGATGTGGAAGAACTTGACTGACATGCACAGAGCCCTGGCCTCAACCCCATCAAACACCTTTGGGATGAATTGGAACGCTGACTTCGAGCCAGGCATAATCACCCAACATCAGTGCCCGACCTCCCTAATGCTCTTGTGGCTGAATGGAAGCAAGTCCCCGCAGCAATGTTCCAACATCTAGTGGAAAGCATTCCCAGAAGAGTGGAGGCTGTTCTTGCAGCAAAGGGGGGACCAACTCCATAGGAATGCAGGTGTCCACATACTTTTGGTCATGTTGTATATATAGCCTAATCTAAATCAAATCAAATAATATAGTGTAATCTAAATCAAGTCAAATGTTATTGGTCACAATGTCTGAGCAGCATAGACTAAGATACAGTAGAATAGTATAGAATACAGTATCTACATATGAGAAGAGTAATGCATAGACTAAGATACAGTAGAATAGTATAGAATACAGTATATACATATGAGATGAGTAATGCATAGACTAAGATACAGTAGAATAGTATAGATTACAGTATATACATATGAGATGAGTAATGCATAGACTAAGATACAGTAAAATAGTATAGAATACAGTATATACATATGAGATGAGTAAGGTCAGATATTTGTAGCCGAGGCCAGATTCTTTTCACAACATTTCCAACAGAGACCATCAGGTTGGTCGGCATGATTAGTGATCAGACTGTAGCTCAAACCTACTGTGACTGTTGAATGTCTGACGACGACTGAACTTTATAATAGTTCGTAGCCGACCAACCAGAATCTGAGTCTTTCCTTCAAATCAACACATTTATCTGTCTTCTAATGCAGTGGTGTAAAGTACTTCAGGAAAATACTTTAAAGTACTACTTCAGTAAAATACTATAAAGTACTACTTAAGTAGTTTTTTGGGGGGAATCTGTCCTTCACTTTAATATTGATATTTTTAACAACTGTTACTTTTTCTTCACTACATTTCATAAAATGATGTATTTTTTACTCTGTACATTTTCCCTGACACCCAAAAGTTCTCATCACATTTTGAATGCTTAGCAGGACAGAAACATTCACTCACTTATCAAGAGAACAACCCTGGTCATCCCTACTGCCTCTGATCTGGTGGACTCACTAAACAGAGAACATCCCTGGCCATCCCTACTGCCTCTGATCTGGAGGACTCACTAAACAGAGAACATCCCTGGTCATCTCTACTGCCTCTTATCCGGCAGACTCACTAAACACAAATGCTTTCTTTTTAAATGATGTCTGAGTATTGGAATGTGACCCTGGCTATCTGTAAATTTTTAATTATTACAACATTAGTTTTACTTTTGGTGCTTAAGTATATTTTAGCAATTACATTTACTTTTGATACTTAATTATATTTCAAACCAAATACTTTCACTTTTACTGAAATATAATTTTACTGGGTGACTTTTACTTGAGTCATTTTCTATGAAGGAATCTTTACTTTTACTCCAGTTTGAGAACTGAGTTCTATTTCCACCACTGTTCTAACGTTCCATATGAGACACAGTTTCAACAGACATTCTGGAACTGAGTTCTGTTTCCACCACTGTTCTAACGTTCCATATGAGACACAGTTTCAACAGACATTCTGGAACTGAGTTCTGTTTCCACCACTGTTCTAACGTTCCATATGAGACACAGTTTCAACAGACATTCTGGAACTGAGTTCTGTTTCCACCACTGTTCTAACGTTCCATATGAGACACAGTTTCAACAGACATTCTGGAACTGAGTTCTGTTTCCACCACTGTTCTAACGTTCCATATGAGACACAGTTTCAACAGACATTCTGGAACTGAGTTCTGTTTCCACCACTGTTCTAACGTTCCATATGAGACACAGTTTCAACAGACATTCTGGAACTGAGTTCTGTTTCCACCACTGTTCTAACGTTCCATATGAGACACAGTTTCAACAGACATTCTGGAACTGAGTTCTGTTTCCACCACTGTTCTAACGTTTCCATATGAGACACAGTTTCAACAGACATTCTGGAACTGAGTTCTGTTTCCACCACTGTTCTAACGTTCCATATGAGACACAGTTTCAACAGACATTCTGGAACTGAGTTCTGTTTCCACCACTGTTCTAACGTTCCATATGAGACACAGTTTCAACAGACATTCTGGAACTGAGTTCTGTTTCCACCACTGTTCTAACGTTCCATATGAGACACAGTTTCAACAGACATTCTGGAACTGAGTTCTGTTTCCACCACTGTTCTAACGTTCCATATGAGACACAGTTTCAACAGACATTCTGGAACTGAGTTCTGTTTCCACCACTGTTCTAACGTTCCATATGAGACACAGTTTCAACAGACATTCTGGAACTGAGTTCTGTTTCTGGAACTGAGTTCTGTTTCCACCACTGTTCTAACGTTCCATATGAGACACAGTTTCAACAGACATTCTGGAACTGTTCTGTTAACTGTTTCCATATGAGACACAGTTTCAACAGACATTCTGGAACTGAGTTCTGTTTCCACCACTGTTCTAACGTTCCATATGAGACACAGTTTCAACAGACATTCTGGAACTGAGTTCTGTTTCCACCACTGTTCTAACGTTCCATATGAGACACAGTTTCAACAGACATTCTGGAACTGAGTTCTGTTTCCACCACTGTTCTAACGTTCCATATGAGACACAGTTTCAACAGACATTCTGGAACTGAGTTCTGTTTCCACCACTGTTCTAACGTTCCATATGAGACACAGTTTCAACAGACATTCTGGAACTGAGTTCTGTTTCCACCACTGTTCTAACGTTCCATATGAGACACAGTTTCAACAGACATTCTGGAACTGAGTTCTGTTTCCACCACTGTTCTAACGTTCCATATGAGACACAGTTTCAACAGACATTCTGGAACTGAGTTCTGTTTCCACCACTGTTCTAACGTTCCATATGAGACACAGTTTCAACAGACATTCTGGAACTGAGTTCTGTTTCCACCACTGTTCTAACGTTCCATATGAGACACAGTTTCAACAGACATTCTGGAACTGAGTTCTGTTTCCACCACTGTTCTAACGTTCCATATGAGACACAGTTTCAACAGACATTCTGGAACTGAGTTCTGTTTCCACCACTGTTCTAACGTTCCATATGAGACACAGTTTCAACAGACATTCTGGAACTGAGTTCTGTTTCCACCACTGTTCTAACGTTCCATATGAGACACAGTTTCAACAGACATTCTGGAACTGAGTTCTGTTTCCACCACTGTTCTAACGTTCCATATGAGACACAGTTTCAACAGACATTCTGGAACTGAGTTCTGTTTCCACCACTGTTCTAACGTTCCATATGAGACACAGTTTCAACAGACATTCTGGAACTGAGTTCTGTTTCCACCACTGTTCTAACGTTCCATATGAGACACAGTTTCAACAGACATTCTGGAACTGAGTTCTGTTTCCACCACTGTTCTAACGTTCCATATGAGACACAGTTTCAACAGACATTCTGGAACTGAGTTCTGTTTCCACCACTGTTCTAACGTTCCATATGAGACACAGTTTCAACAGACATTCTGGAACTGAGTTCTGTTTCCACCACTGTTCTAACGTTCCATATGAGACACAGTTTCAACAGACATTCTGGAACTGAGTTCTGTTTCCACCACTGTTCTAACGTTCCATATGAGACACAGTTTCAACAGACATTCTGGAACTGAGTTCTGTTTCCACCACTGTTCTAACGTTCCATATGAGACACAGTTTCAACAGACATTCTGGAACTGAGTTCTGTTTCCACCACTGTTCTAACGTTCCATATGAGACACAGTTTCAACAGACATTCTGGAACTGAGTTCTGTTTCCACCACTGTTCTAACGTTCCATATGAGACACAGTTTCAACAGACATTCTGGAACTGAGTTCTGTTTCCACCACTGTTCTAACGTTCCATATGAGACACAGTTTCAACAGACATTCTGGAACTGAGTTCTGTTTCCACCACTGTTCTAACGTTCCATATGAGACACAGTTTCAACAGACATTCTGGAACTGAGTTCTGTTTCCACCACTGTTCTAACGTTCCATATGAGACACAGTTTCAACAGACATTCTGGAACTGAGTTCTGTTTCCACCACTGTTCTAACGTTCCATATGAGACACAGTTTCAACAGACATTCTGGAACTGAGTTCTGTTTCCACCACTGTTCTAACGTTCCATATGAGACACAGTTTCAACAGACATTCTGGAACTGAGTTCTGTTTCCACCACTGTTCTAACGTTCCATATGAGACACAGTTTCAACAGACATTCTGGAACTGAGTTCTGTTTCCACCACTGTTCTAACGTTCCATATGAGACACAGTTTCAACAGACATTCTGGAACTGAGTTCTGTTTCCACCACTGTTCTAACGTTCCATATGAGACACAGTTTCAACAGACATTCTGGAACTGTTTCAACAGACATTCTGGAACTGAGTTCTGTTTCCACCACTGTTCTAACGTTCCATATGAGACACAGTTTCAACAGACATTCTGGAACTGAGTTCTGTTTCCACCACTGTTCTAACGTTCCATATGAGACACAGTTTCAACAGACATTCTGGAACTGAGTTCTGTTTCCACCACTGTTCTAACGTTCCATATGAGACACAGTTTCAACAGACATTCTGGAACTGAGTTCTGTTTCCACCACTGTTCTAACGTTCCATATGAGACACAGTTTCAACAGACATTCTGGAACTGAGTTCTGTTTCCACCACTGTTCTAACGTTCCATATGAGACACAGTTTCAACAGACATTCTGGAACTGAGTTCTGTTTCCACCACTGTTCTAACGTTCCATATGAGACACAGTTTCAACAGACATTCTGGAACTGAGTTCTGTTTCCACCACTGTTCTAACGTTCCATATGAGACACAGTTTCAACAGACATTCTGGAACTGAGTTCTGTTTCCACCACTGTTCTAACGTTCCATATGAGACACAGTTTCAACAGACATTCTGGAACTGAGTTCTGTTTCCACCACTGTTCTAACGTTCCATATGAGACACAGTTTCAACAGACATTCTGGAACTGAGTTCTGTTTCCACCACTGTTCTAACGTTCCATATGAGACACAGTTTCAACAGACATTCTGGAACTGAGTTCTGTTTCCACCACTGTTCTAACGTTCCATATGAGACACAGTTTCAACAGACATTCTGGAACTGAGTTCTGTTTCCACCACTGTTCTAACGTTCCATATGAGACACAGTTTCAACAGACATTCTGGAACTGAGTTCTGTTTCCACCACTGTTCTAACGTTCCATATGAGACACAGTTTCAACAGACATTCTGGAACTGAGTTCTGTTTCCACCACTGTTCTAACGTTTCATATGAGACACAGTTTCAACAGACATTCTGGAACTGAGTTCTGTTCCCACCACTGTTCTAACGTTCCATATGAGACACAGTTTCAACAGACATTCTGGAACTGAGTTCTGTTCCATATGAGACACAGTTTCAACAGACATTCTGGAACTGAGTTCTGTTCCCACCACTGTTCTAACGTTCCATATGAGACACAGTTTCAACAGACATTCTGGAACTGAGTTCTGTTTCCACCACTGTTCTAACGTTCCATATGAGACACAGTTTCAACAGACATTCTGGAACTGAGTTCTGTTTCCACCACTGTTCTAACGTTCCATATGAGACACAGTTTCAACAGACATTCTGGAACTGAGTTCTGTTTCCACCACTGTTCTAACGTTCCATATGAGACACAGTTTCAACAGACATTCTGGAACTGAGTTCTGTTTCCACCACTGTTCTAACGTTCCATATGAGACACAGTTTCAACAGACATTCTGGAACTGAGTTCTGTTTCCACCACTGTTCTAACGTTCCATATGAGACACAGTTTCAACAGACATTCTGGAACTGAGTTCTGTTTCCACCACTGTTCTAACGTTCCATATGAGACACAGTTTCAACAGACATTCTGGAACTGAGTTCTGTTTCCACCACTGTTCTAACGTTCCATATGAGACATAGTTTAAGTTGGAACTCAAAACCAAGTTCTGGAACTGTTCTCCACTGATGTTTCCACCACTGTTCCAACTGTTATGAGACTGTAGGACGTTCCATATGAGACACAGTTTCAACAGACATTCTGGAACTGAGTTCTGTTTCCACCACTGTTCTACAATGAGTTCAGTTTCAACAGACATTCTGGAACTGAGTTCTGTTTCCACCACTGTTCTAACGTTCCATATGAGACACAGTTTCAACAGACATTCTGGAACTGAGTTCTGTTTCCACCACTGTTCTAACGTTCCATATGAGACACAGTTTCAACAAACATTCTGGAACTGAGTTCTGTTTCCACCACTGTTCTCGTTCCATATGAGACACAGTTTCAACAGACATTCTGGAACTGAGTTGTATCCACCACTGTTCTAAGTTCCATATGAGACACAGTTTCAACAGACATTCTGGAACTGAGTTCTGTTTCCACCACTGTTCTAACGTTCCATATGAGACACAGTTTCAACAGACATTCTGGAAAGGATGGAGTTCTGTTTCCACCACTGTTCTAACGTTCCATATGAGACACAGTTTCAACAGACATTCTGGAACTGAGTTCTGTTCCCACCACTGTTCTCCACCATGAGACACTTTCAACAGACATTCTGGAACGTTTTACTGTTCTGATGAGACACAGTTTCAACAGACATTCTGGAACTGAGTTCTGTTTCCACCACTGTTCTAACGTTCCATATGAGACACAGTTTCAACAGACATTCTGGAACTGAGTTCTGTTTCCACCACTGTTCTAACGTTCCATATGAGACACAGTTTCAACAGACATTCTGGAACTGAGTTCTGTTTCCACCACTGTTCTAACGTTCCATATGAGACACAGTTTCAACAGACATTCTGGAACTGAGTTCTGTTTCCACCACTGTTCTAACGTTCCATATGAGACACAGTTTCAACAGACATTCTGGAACTGAGTTCTGTTTCCACCACTGTTCTAACGTTCCATATGAGACACAGTTTCAACAGACATTCTGGAACTGAGTTCTGTTTCCACCACTGTTCTAACGTTCCATATGAGACACAGTTTCAACAGACATTCTGGAACTGAGTTCTGTTTCCACCACTGTTCTAACGTTCCATATGAGACACAGTTTCAACAGACATTCTGGAACTGAGTTCTGTTTCCACCACTGTTCTAACGTTCCATATGAGTCACAGTTTCAACAGACATTCTGGAACTGAGTTCTGTTTCCACCACTGTTCTAACGTTCCATATGAGTCACAGTTTCAACAGACATTCTGGAACTGAGTTCTGTTTCCACCACTGTTCTAACGTTCCATATGAGTCACAGTTTCCAGACTGAGTTCCACCTGTTTCCACCACTGTTCTAACGTTCCATATGAGTCACAGTTTCAACAGACATTCTGGAACTGAGTTCTGTTTCCACCACTAAGTTCCATATGAGTCACAGTTTCAACAGACATTCTGGAACCTGTTTCCAGTCACAGTTTCAACAGACTGTGGAACTGAGTTCTACTGTTCTAACGTTCCATATGAGTCACAGTTTCAACAGACATTCTGGAACTGAGTTCTGTTTCCACCACTGTTCTAACGTTCCATATGAGTCACAGTTTCAACAGACATTCTGGAACTGAGTTCTGTTTCCACCACCAGGTCTCCCTCTCCATGCAATCTGATTCATTATGATCTAGGATCAGGTCCCCCTCTCCATGTAATCTGATTCATTATGATCTAGGATCAGGTCCCTCCTCTCCATGTAATCTGATTCATTATGATCTAGGATCAGGTCCTCTCCATGTAATCTGATTCATTATGATCTAGGATCAGGTCCTCCCTCTCCATGTAATCTGATTCATTATGATCTAGGATCAGGTCTCCCTCTCCATGTAATCTGATTCATTATGATCTAGGATCAGGTCCTCTCCATGTAATCTGATTCATTGTGATCTAGGATCAGGTCCCCCTCTCCATGTAATCTGATTCATTATGATCTAGGATCAGGTCCCCCTCTCCATGTAATCTGATTCATTATGATCTAGGATCAGGTCTCCCTCTCCATGTAATCTGATTCATTATGATCTAGGATCAGGTCCCCTCTCCATGTAATCTGATTCATTATGATCTAGGATCAGGTCCCATGTAATCTGATTCATTATGATCTAGGATCCTCTCCATGTAATCTGATTCATTATGATCTAGGATCAGGTCCCCTCTCCATGTAATCTGATTCATTATGATCTAGGATCAGGTCCTCCTCTCCATGTAATCTGATTCATTATGATCTAGGATCAGGTCCTCTCCATGTAATCTGATTCATTATGATCTAGGATCAGGTCGATTCCTCTCCATGTAATCTGATTCATTATGATCTAGGTCCTCACTCTCCATGTAATCTGATTCATTATGATCTAGGATCAGGTCCCCCTCTCCATGTAATCTGATTCATTATGATCTAGGATCAGGTCCTCCTCTCCATGTAATCTGATTCATTATGATCTAGGATCAGGTCCTCCTCCCCATGTAATCTGATTCATTATGAACTAGGATCAGGTCCCCCACTACTGGATCAGAGCGTCTGCTAAATGACTCACTACTGGATCAGAGCGTCTGCTAAATGACTCACCTCTGCATCAGAGCGCCTGCTAAATGACTCACTACTGCATCAGAGCGCCTGCTAAAAATGACTCACTACTGGATCAGAGCGCCTGCTAAATGACTCACTACTGGATCAGAGCGTCTGCTAAATGACTCACCTCTGCATCAGAGCACCTGCTAAATGACTCACTACTGGATCAGAGCGTCTGCTAAATGACTCACTACTGGATCAGAGCGTCTGCTAAATGACTCACTACTGGATCAGAGCGTCTGGTAAATGACTCACCTCTGCATCAGAGCGCCTGCTAAATGACTCACTACTGGATCAGAGCGTCTGCTAAATGACTCACCACTGCATCAGAGCGCCTGCTAAATGACTCACCTCTGCATCAGAGCGTCTGCTAAATGACTCACTACTGGGTCAGAGCGTCTGCTAAATGACTCACTACTGGATCAGAGCGTCTGCTAAATGACTCACTACTGCATCAGAGCGCCTGCTAAATGACTCACCTCTGCATCAGAGCGTCTGCTAAATGACTCACTACTGGATCAGAGAGTCTGCTAAATGACTCACCTCTGCATCAGAGCGTCTGCTAAATGACTCACTACTGGATCAGAGAGTCTGCTAAATGACTCACCTCTGCATCAGAGCGTCTGCTGAATGACTACAATGTAAATGATGCAGCCACCACAATGCTTGAACATATGGAGAATGGCAGTCAGTTAGGGGTTGTATTGGATTTGCCCCAAACATAACACTTTGTATTCAGGACATAAAGTGAACTGCTTTGTACACATGTTGTTGCAGTTTTGCTTTAGTGGCTTGTTACAAACAGGATGCATGTTTTAGAATATTTTTATTCTGTTCAGGCTTCCTTCTTTTCACTCTGTCAATGAGGTTAGTATTGAGGAGTAACTATACTGTTGTTGATCCATCCTCAGTGTTCTCCTATCACAGCCATTAAACTCTGTAACTGTTTTAAAGTCACCATTGGCCTCATGCTGAAATCAATGAGTGGTTTCCTTCCTCTCCGGCAACTAAGTTAGGAAGACGCCTGTATCTTTGTAGTGACTGGGTGTATTGATTCACCATCCAAAGTGTAATTAATAACAACTTCACCAGAGGCTCAAAGGCAAATTCAATGTCTGCTTTTGTTTTTCCCATCTACCAATAAGTGCCCTTCTTTGTGAGGCATGGAGATGGAGATGGGAATTTGGACTTGTGGTTTTACTTAATTCTCCGTACTGGCTAATGATTATCAAGCTGATTCTGATCTAATCATTAATTCATACATTGCGCCCCTGACCTGAGAGGATGGAAGTTCAATATGTAGCTAGATGTAGATGGCTAACGTTTAATAGTTAACTAGCTAACGTTGCGAACCAAGCTTTTTACCCAAGTAGCCGAGGACATCAAATAAAGGTATGCACAGTATTTATTACCTCTCTCATCCTGCCTCATTTACACATGCTGTATATAGATCTACTGTATTTATTACCTCTCTCATCCTGCCTCATTTACACATGCTGTATATAGATCTACTGTATTTATTACCTCTCTCATCCTGCCTCATTTACACATGCTGTATATAGATCTACTGTATTTATTACCTCTCTCATCCTGCCTCATTTACACATGCTGTATATAGATCTACTGTATGTATTACCTCTCTCATCCTGCCTCATTTACACATGCTGTATATAGATCTACTGTATTTATTACCTCTCTCATCCTGCCTCATTTACACATGCTGTATATAGATCTACTGTATGTATTACCTCTCTCATCCTGCCTCATTTACACATGCTGTATATAGATCTACTGTATTTATTACCTCTCTCATCCTGCCTCATTTACACATGCTGTATATAGATCTACTGTATTTATTACCTCTCTCATCCTGCCTCATTTACACATGCTGTATATAGATCTACTGTATTTATTACCTCTCTCATCCTGCCTCATTTACACATGCTGTATATAGATCTACTGTATTTATTACCTCTCTCATCCTGCCTCATTTACACATGCTGTATATAGATCTACTGTATTTATTACCTCTCTCATCCTGCCTCATTTACACATGCTGTATATAGATCTACTGTATTTATTACCTCTCTCATCCTGCCTCATTTACACATGCTGTATATAGATCTACTGTATTTATTACCTCTCTCATCCTGCCTCATTTACACATGCTGTATATAGATCTACTGTATTTATTACCTCTCTCATCCTGCCTCATTTACACATGCTGTATATATATCTACTGTATTTATAACCTCTGTTATCCTGCCTCATTTACACATGCTGTATATAGATCTACTGTATTTATTACCTCTCATCCTGCCTCATTTACACATGCTGTATATAGATCTACTGTATTTATTACCTCTCTTATCCTGCCTCATTTACACATGCTGTATATAGATCTACTGTATGTATTACCTCTCTCATCCTGCCTCATTTACACATGCTGTATATAGATCTACTGTATTATTGCTTGTATGTTGGTTCATTCCATGTGTAACTCTGTGTTGTCTGTGTCGAACTGCTTTGCTTTATCTTGGCCAGGTCGCAGTTGCAAATGAGAACTTGTTCTCAACTAGCCTACCTGGTTAAATAAAGGTGTTCTCAACTAGCCTACTTGGTTAAATAAAGGTGTTCTCAACTAGCCTACCTGGTTAAATAAAGGTGTTCTCAACTAGCCTACCTGGTTAAATAAAGGTGTTCTCAACAAGCCTACCTGGTTCAATAAAGGTGTTCTCAACTAGCCTACCTGGTTCAATAAAGGTGTTCTCAACTAGTTGTACCTGGTTAAATGGTGTTCTCAACTAGCCTACCTGGTTAAATAAAGGTGTTCTCAACTAGCCTACCTGGATAAATAAAGGTGTTCTCAACTAGCCTACCTGGATAAATAAAGGTGTTCTCAACTAGCCTACCTGGTTAAATAAAGGTGTTCTCAACTAGCCTACCTGGTTAAATAAAGTTGAAATTCAAATTAAACAGTATGACAGGGTGATAGACTGTTTTGTTCTTCTGAACTTTTGTTGCTGAAGAGAATCTCTTCTCTCACTCTGTTTTGGTTCATGCAGGTGACTGACAGGGTGCCATCTCTTCTCTCACTCTGTTTTGGTTCATGCAGGTGACTGAAAGGTGTTCTCTTCTCTCACTCTGTTTTGGTTCATGCAGGTGACTGTGACAGGGTGCCATCTCTTCTCTCACTCTGTTTTGGTTCATGCAGGTGACTGAAGGGTGCCATCAAATTACTCTGTTTTGACATGCAGGTGACTGACTGCCATCTTTCTCTTCTGTTTTGGTTCATGCAGGTGACTGACAGGGTGCCATCTCTTCTCTCACTCTGTTTTGGTTCATGCAGGTGACTGACAGGGTGCCATCTCTTCTCTCACTCTGTTTTGGTTCATGCAGGTGACTGACAGGGTGCCATCTCTTCTCTCACTCTGTTTTGGTTCATGCAGGTGACTGACAGGGTGCCATCTCTTCTCTCACTCTGTTTTGGTTCATGCAGGTGACTGACAGGGTGCCATCTCTTCTCTCACTCTGTTTTGGTTCATGCAGGTGACTGTGACAGGGTGCCATCTCTTCTCTCACTCTGTTTTGGTTCATGCAGGTGACTGTGACAGGGTGCCATCTCTTCTCTCACTCTGTTTTGGTTCATGCAGGTGACTGACAGGGTGCCATCTCTTCTCTCACTCTGTTTTGGTTCATGCAGGTGACTGACAGGGTGCCATCTCTTCTCTCACTCTGTTTTGGTTCATGCAGGTGACTGACAGGATGCCATCTCTTCTCTCACTCTGTTTTGGTTCATGCAGGTGACTGTGACAGGGTGCCATCTCTTCTCTCACTCTGTTTTGGTTCATGCAGGTGACTGACAGGGTGCCATCTCTTCTCTCACTCTGTTTTGGTTCATGCAGGTGACTGACAGGGTGCCATCTCTTCTCTCACTCTGTTTTGGTTCATGCAGGTGACTGTGACAGGGTGCCATCTCTTCTCTCACTCTGTTTTGGTTCATGCAGTTGACAGTGACAGGGTGCCATCTCTTCTCTCACTCTGTTTTGGTTCATGCAGTTGACTGTGACAGGGTGCCATCTCTTCTCTCACTCTGTTTTGGTTCATGCAGGTGACTGTGACAGGGTGCCATCTCTTCTCTCACTCTGTTTTGGTTCATGCAGTTGACTGTGACAGGGTGCCATCTCTTCTCTCACTCTGTTTTGGTTCATGCAGGTGACTGTGACAGGGTGCCATCTCTTCTCTCACTCTGTTTTGGTTCATGCAGTTGACAGTGACAGGGTGCCATCTCTTCTCTCACTCTGTTTTGGTTCATGCAGGTGACTGTGACAGGGTGCCATCTCTTCTCTCACTCTGTTTTGGTTCATGCAGGTGACTGTGACAGGTTGCCATCTCTTCTCTCACTCTGTTTTGGTTCATGCAGGTGACTGACAGGGTGCCATCTCTTCTCTCACTCTGTTTTGGTTCATGCAGGTGACTGACAGGGTGCCATCTCTTCTCTCACTCTGTTTTGGTTCATGCAGGTGACTGACGGTGCCATCTCTTCTCTCACTCTGTTTTGGTTCATGCAGGTGACTGTGACAGGGTGCCATCTCTTCTCTCACTCTGTTTTGGTTCATGCAGGTGACTGACAGGGTGCCATCTCTTCTCTCACTCTGTTTTGGTTCATGCAGGTGACTGTGACAGGGTGCCATCTCTTCTCTCACTCTGTTTTGGTTCATGCAGGTGACTGTGACAGGGTGTTATCTCTTCTCTACTGTGGTGCATTGAGGTGGTTTAAACCTCTCCAGTTAACTAAATGATTCATTTAAGTTTGACATCGAGTGTCCGTGTGTTGAATTTCAACATCAACAACAAGAAGTCTTCAAATCTGCTGACACACACACACACATAAATCAGAACCATGGACTGCCACATATTTAGCTTACGTTGATTAGACTAAATAGTTGTTGGTATCTTTTAGTTGTAACTGTCTGTTAAATGCAGTATGTGTTGTGGACTCCATGCTGTATATAGATCTACTGGACTCCACCGGACAGACTCTCTGATTCAGTGATGAAACAAAGGTGTGGTTGAATTTAATCTGCCACTGTGTCTTCTTATTGTCTGGGCCTTAGGCTTATATATCATGGTTGAAAAGCATATGAACTAGCACGTTATAGAGCAAACACATGTGTTGTACCATGTCTTCCCCAGTGATATTACCCACTATTATCACAACACATGTGTTGTAACATGTCTTCCCAAGTGATATTACCCACTATTATCACAACACATGTGTTGTACCATGTCTTCCCCAGTGATATTACCCACTATTATCACAACACATGTGTTGTACCATGTCTTCCCCAGTGATATTACCCAGGCACCACTGCAGCACCACTGCTGATTATTGTGTGACTTGTTAAGCTCATTTCTCCTCCTGAACCTTTTTAGACTTGGGGCCATAACAAAGGGGCTGAATACTTAATGATTCAAGACATTTCAGCTTTTCATTTTAAATACATTTTGTAAAGACTTCATAAAACATAATTCCACTTTGACATTATGGGGTGTTGTGTGTGTAGGACAGTGACCCCAAAACATCTGAATTAATCCATTTTAAATTCAGGCTTTGACACGACAAAATGTGGAACAATTCAAGGTGTGTGAATACTTTCTGAAGGCAAACCGAAAACCAAAATTGAGAGCTCTCCACTAAAGTTTTACAAACAATTAAACCCTTGAGGCGACGGAAAATAATATTCAAAAGTTTGGTCCATGGACACAGAGGGGTTAAACACTAAAGTTACCGACTAGCTTGCCTCGCTAGCAGGTCGTTCGTCTGAACAACAAACTTCGATATCTCAACACTGTAGCGAACTCCATCGTTATTCCCGAAGATCGCCTCAGCCCACTCTGTGCGATTACTTCAAAGCAAATATGGTAATATTATGGAACTGGACTCCATGGCAGATGCAATGAACTAGTTTTCATCAGAAAAAAACATTGTTAAAAATGTAAGGTGTCCAGCCTACTTGAAGAGCCCCGAAAATAATATTCAAAAGTTTGGTCCTTGGATACAGAGAGGTTAAACACTAAAGTTACCATCCATCTAGTGAAGAGAGGAGAACCAGACAGTGGAAGTGTAAAGATAGCTAACAAACATTTGTATATTGCACTGTTCCGTACAATTGACCTTATTTTAGCGGCCCAAAAACATAACACTTCCAGGTCAACTGTAATATGAATACCAATGTAAAGCACCATTTCTCCCCTTTCCAGCTAAATCAATGAGGAGACCTTCAGGCTGCCCGCCTCTGCATGAATGAAGGCAATGAGCAGCCAGAGGAAAATACTGAGCATAGGGGTTGGCAATGTTCTGTAGTCAGTCATGATTGGCTCAGTGTTCTGTCACTCATGGAGACACTACGTCACCTCAACAACTACAGTGAGATCTCTAAAATTCAAGCCCATTGGGTGCTGCCATAGAGTTACATTAGTAGTGTCCAACCAAAAGGCTCAAGGTCATTGGCCACAGATAAAATGAACATCACGTTATATCTACCGTGGCTTTGATTGGATCATATCAGCATCATGTTATATCTACAGTAGCTTTGATTGGACTGATCATATCAGCATCATGTTATATCTACAGTAGCTTTGATTGGACTGATCATATCAGCATCATGTTATATCTACCGTAGCTTTGATTGGATCATATCAACATCATGTTATATCTACAGTAGCTTTGATTGGACTGATCATATCAACATCATGTTATATCTACCGTGGCTTTGATTGGATCATATCAACATCATGTTATATCTACCGTAGCTTTGATTGGATCATATCAACATCATGTTATATCTACAGTAGCTTTGATTGGACTGATCATATCAACATCATGTTATATCTACCGTGGCTTTGATTGGACTGATCATATCAACATCATGCTATATCTACCGTGGCTTTGATTGGACTGATCATATCAACATCATGTTATATCTACAGTAGCTTTGATTGGACTGATCATATCAGCATCATGTTATATCTACAGTAGCTTTGATTGGACTGATCATATCAGCATCATGTTATATCTACAGTAGCTTTGATTGGACTGATCATATCAACATCATGTTATATCTACAGTAGCTTTGATTGGACTGATCATATCAGCATCATGTTATATCTACAGTAGCTTTGATTGGACTGATCATATCAGCATCATGTTATATCTACAGTAGCTTTGATTGGACTGATCATATCAGCATCATGTTATATCTACAGTAGATTTGATTGGACTGATCATATCAACATCATGTTATATCTACAGTAGCTTTGATTGGATCATATCAGCATCATGTTATATCTACAGTAGCTTTGATTGGACTGATCATATCAGCATCATGTTATATCTACAGTAGCTTTGATTGGACTGATCATATCAGCATCATGTTATATCTACATTAGCTTTGATTGGACTGATCATATCAACATCATGTTATATCTACAGTGGCTTTGATTGGATCATATTAACATCATGTTATATCTACATTAGCTTTGATTGGACTGATCATATCAACATCATGTTATATCTACAGTAGATTTGATTGGACTGATCATATCAGCATCATGTTATATCTACATTAGCTTTGATTGGACTGATCATATTAACATCATGTTATATCTACATTAGCTTTGATTGGACTGATCATATTAACATCATGTTATATCTACCGTGGCTTTGATTGGATCATATCAGCATCGTACTTTCAAAACCGTTGCAAAGCAAATCACTAGTCTACTATTCAGTGAGAGGGGGTCCAAGTCTTTTCCAATCACTAGTCTGCTATTCAGTGAGAGGGGGTGTGGTCCAAGTCTTTTCCAATCACTAGCCTGCTGTTCAGTGAGAGGGGGTGTGGTCCAAGTCTTTTCCAATCACTAGTCTGCTATTCAGTGAGAGGGGGTCCAAGTCTTTTCCAATCACTAGTCTGCTATTCAGTGAGAGGGGGTCCAAGTCTTTTCCAATCACTAGTCTGCTATTCAGTGAGAGGGGGTGTGGTACAAGTCTTTCCAATCACTAGTCTGCTATTCAGTGAGAGGGGGTCCAAGTCTTTTCCAATCACTAGTCTGCTATTCAGTGAGAGGGGGTCCAAGTCTTTTCCAATCACTAGTCTGCTATTCAGTGAGAGGGGGTCCAAGTCTTTTCCAATCACTAGTCTGCTATTCAGTGAGAGGGGGTCCAAGTCTTTTCCAATCACTAGTCTGCTATTCAGTGAGAGGGGGTCCAAGTCTTTTCCAATCACTAGTCTGCTATTCAGTTAGAGGGGGTCCAAGTCTTTTCCAATCACTAGTCTGCTATTCAGTGAGAGGGGGTCCAAGTCTTTTCCAATCACTAGCCTGCTATTCAGTGAGAGGGGGTCCAAGTCTTTTCCAATCACTAGTCTGCTATTCAGTTAGAGGGGGTCCGTCTTTTCCAATCACTAGTCTGCTATTCAGTGAGAGGGGGTCCAAGTCTTTTCCAATCACTAGTCTGCTATTCAGTTAGAGGGGGTCCAAGTCTTTTCCAATCACTAGTCTGCTATTCAGTGAGAGGGGTCCAAGTCTTTTCCAATCACTAGTCTGCTATTCAGTGAGAGGGGGTCCAAGTCTTTTCCAATCACTAGTCTGCTATTCAGTGAGAGGGGGTCCAAGTCTTTTCCAATCACTAGTCTGCTATTCAGTGAGAGGGGGTCCAAGTCTTTTCCAAGCTTAAAATTATAAACATTCCCCTGCAACACCATGGACCAGAAAAGGTTGAATACATTGGCCATGCTGTGACTTCTGCTGAGTTCAAAACAACTGGAAACGTGGAAATCTCAGATTTCAGTGAGTTCAAGACAACTAGGAACTCAGTAAAAAAAACTAGCTCCAATTGAGAAAATAGGTCTTGAATCGTCATCCAACTATAAATTCTAAGTCGGGGCCTCTGGCCTTTTCAAGAGCTCCGACCTGAAGATGAATGATGCATTTATCAGAGTTCCAAGTTGTCTTGAAAGCACCATAAATCCAGAGAAGGCCAGACTTTGATGACAAAGTTCAATGACTAAATTTGCCCACAAGAATCGCCGCGCCGCCCCACCCTACACAGCCCTTATTTGAAGTGTTTCTACAATTCCCTATGGGAAAAATGCAAGGTGGAAAAACTATTGGAACAATTTCCCTGTTTGACCGCTAGGTGTTATGGGTACTACAACACCTCCACTGTGGGGCTCTATAAAACTATTGGAACCATTTCCCTGTTTGACCGCTAGGTGTTATGGGTACTATGACACCTCCACTGTGGGTCTCTAAAGATCAAATGAAACAGGAGAATCTAGAGAATGTAACAATATTAGTTTCATCTTGCTGTGATGCAACAATATTCACTGTGATGTAACAATATTCGCCTTGTAATGTAACAATATTCGCTGTGATGTAACAATATTCGCTGTGATGTAACAATATTCGCTGTGATGTTCAGCCCCCAAAATGAAAAAAGAAAACAAAATAATTTCATAGAATTGAACTCAGACCACTTTCTCTTGGTCACAGACGGACAACAACACTTAGTGTTTCCAGCTGAAGATGTAATGAATCTGAACACATTTGAATGGTGTCTCTGTGCCGCTCAGTTGACGTTTAGGAAAAAATATCAGACACTAAAATCTATCTTAGAACAGTAATATTTTACACATGAAGGTACCCAGAAGACTTCATTTCTGATGAAAAAACACAAGTGTGAAAAAATTATGGATATAAACTCTTCATAAATTGCTAAACAAAATTGTACTCTCACCTCTTAACGTTGGTTTCATGGTCCCCAGAGAGACTCATTTTAGAGGCAGGGCCCCCCTCCTCTCTCTCCCCAGAGAGACTCATTTTCGAGCAATGACCCCTAAACAGAGATCCAACATGTCATTGAACTATAATACATGAATAAATATACAAATTGTAAAATATCCACAATATACGAATATATGAATATGTTTTTTCATTTTATTGCCTACGCCCAGTTAGCGCCATTTTGTATGATTGAACTGTCACATAGCTGTCCCAGGTGAAATGGACTGTTACATCTGAGTGTTTTACTGTCATTCACTAAACTAAAATTACACCATACATTTAATTTATCTTCACACTTTATAATAATCCCTGGGAAAAGTCTTACCTTGTAGCCTGAATTCACAACCAGAACATGTCAAGTCATTGAAATATTCTGCTGAGAGAGCACCTTGCTGATGACAAGCGGCTCTGTATCTTCAACTTTCTACCAACTTTATACCAACATCCTACATGAATAACTCCTGGTAGGATACTTACTATCCCAACTTCAACATTCTACCAACATCCTACATGAATAATTCCTGGTAGGATCCTTACTATCTCAACTTCAACATTCTACCAACATCCTACATGAATAATTCCTGGTAGGATCCTTACCTTGTAGCCTGAATTCAAAACCAGAACATGTCAAGTCAGTGAGAGTTTCCTTTGTGTTGAGAAAGAAACCAAGGGAACAGTTTATTCACCTCCCCAATGTCAAGAAACTTTGTGTAATTTTTGTTACTGATTAATTTAGGACTCCATCAGCTCTGTTAAAGTTTAGTGGCTCTGACCCCATGTCAGCATCATCAGAAACCCAGTTTAACCTGTTTACCAGAAAAGCCTTGGGTTTACAATAACATCACTGTGTAGCTACTGCTATCCTACAGTCAGATGACCTAGTGACCTCATGGTGGAATGTTATTCATATTGTATCATTATTACCTAGTGACCTCATGGTGGAATGTTATTCATATTGTATCATTATTACCTAGTGACCTCATGGTGGAATGTTATTCATATTGTATCATTATTACCTAGTGACCTCATGGTGGAATGTTATTCATATTGTACCATTATTACCTAGTGACCTCATGGTGGAATGTTATTCATATTGTATCATTATTACCTAGTGACCTCATGATGGAATGTTATTCATATTGTATCATTATTACCTAGTGACCTCATGGTGGAATGTTATTCATATTGTATCATTATTACCTAGTGACCTCATGGTGGAATGTTATTCATATTGTATCATTATTACCTAGTGACCTCATGGTGGAATGTTATTCATATTGTATCATTATTACCTAGTGACCTCATGGTGGAATGTTATTCATATTGTATCATTATTACCTAGTGACCTCATGGTGGAATGTTATTCATATTGTATCATTATTACCTAGTGACCTCATGGTGGAATGTTATTCATATTGTATCATTATTACCTAGTGACCTCATGGTGGAATGTTATTCATATTGTATCATTATTACCTAGTGACCTCATGGTGGAATGTTATTCATATTGTATCATTATTACCTAGTGACCTCATGGTGGAATGTTATTCATATTGTATCATTATTACCTAGTGACCTCATGGTGGAATGTTATTCATATTGTATCATTATTACCTAGTGACCTCATGGTGGAATGTTATTCATATTGTATCATTATTACCTAGTGACCTCATGGTGGAATGTTATTCATATTGTATCATTATTACCTAGTGACCTCATGATGGAATGTTATTCATATTGTATCATTATTACCTAGTGACCTCATGGTGGAATGTTATTCATATTTTATATAATTTCATAATTAATGTTTTTATGCCGAAAATCCGGTGTTTCTCTGCCAAATGGTGTTATATTTCAGTCATCTGTGATGTATATAAAGTGTAATATTGGGATGCAACTCAACATGGAATCCATTTCAACTCCATATCTGACATGGTACAGGTGTCTTCTTTCTTTAAGCCCAGAACCATGTGTTTGAGGTGATACCTTTGTTTCAGAGTAGATTTGTTTAAGACTTCCAACAAACACTCTGTGACCCTGATTCAGACCACTGCATTTCAAGGTTAATCATTAAAAACAACACTGTATGAACAACTAGCAGTCTCCAGGACCAGTGATTCAAGTCTGAGTTTCTGTCCCAAAGTGGCACCCTATTACCTATATAGTGCACTACTTTGACCAGGGCCCATAGGGCTGTGTGGTGCATTATGGGGAATAGTAGTACACTACTTTGTCCAGAGCTCTATAACACCCTATTCCCTACATAGTGCACTACTTTAGACCAGAGCTCTATAACACCCTATTCCCTACATAGTGCACTACTTTAGACCAGAGCTCTATA
The DNA here is from genome assembly GCF_036934945.1 of Oncorhynchus masou masou. Lineage (NCBI taxonomy): Eukaryota > Metazoa > Chordata > Actinopteri > Salmoniformes > Salmonidae > Oncorhynchus > Oncorhynchus masou. The sequence continues at coordinate 35,211,856 of NC_088225.1, forward strand.
ACACCCTATTCCCTACATAGTACATTACTTTGACCAGAGCTCTATAACACCCTAATCCCTACATACTTGTCACGGCCGATGCTGGTAGAAGACGAAGGTGCAGCGTGGTGAACGTCCATTTGTCGTACAAATGTCACCAACAAAACAACAACTGAAAAACAACCGTGAAGCTTACAGGGCAAAGAGCCACTAACAAAGTTAACTTCCCACACTGAAAGGAGGGAAAAGGGCTACCTAAGTATGGTTCCCAATCAGAGACAAACATAGACAGCTGTCCCTGACTGAGAACCATACCCGGCCAAAACATAGAAATAAAGAAACAAAGAAAACAAAACATAGAATGCCCACCCCACATCACACCCTGACCAAAGCAAATAGAGACATAAAAAGGATGACTGAGTGTCATCCAGTCTTCTCTCTCTCTCTCTCTCTCTCTCTCTGCCACAATGACAGGATTGTTTTGTGACCATGAATGTAAGAATGACAAACTAACAAAATAATTTGTCTCCCTCTAGTGGCAGATTGTGATAATGTCTGTAGTGTCTCCCTGTCTCTCTTCCCTCCTCTCTCCGTCTCCACACTCCCCTATTTCTCACAAACAGACTCTGACCTGTCCAATGAGCCAAACTGGTTAAAGAAACCCTTTTCTCTCTCTCTCTCTCCCCCTCTCTCTACCCCCCCCCCCCCTCTCACTGTGTAGACCTGCCAGGCTGTTAGGTTAATGGACCATGGAAACCTACTGAATCTGCCATACGGAGAGAGATACAAATTAACATGATTAAAACTAAAAATACATTAAAACGTGTTGAACTCATTTCCAAGTATGTTGTTCTGTGTCAGGACCCGGTTTCGAACCTGGGTCTCCGGAGTGAGAAACAGTCACTTAACCAACTGAGCCACGAATAGTCAGCAGAACCCAGAAGATGAGGCAGACACAGCAGTACTTAAGACGGTGTATTTAATAAAGAAAAATCCTTAAATACAAAAAATGGCAAATCCAAAAGGTGGTAGGAAAAGCACAAAAAGGCCTCAAAAGAAACTCACAAAAAATAAACAAAAAACAGAATACCACAAGAGCGTCACCCGGAATCGACAAGAGTACACAGAACACTAGGGCAGGGTGCTAACATACCTTAACTACAGACACAGGTAGTCCTGTAACTACAGCAGCAGCCTCTGTCACCAGGACTGAGGACCTCCTTTACATACCTTAACTACAGACACAGGTAGTCCTGTAGCTACAGCAGCAGCCTCTGTCACCAGGACTGAGGACCTCCTTTTCATACCTTAACTACAGACACAGGTAGTCCTGTAGCTACAGCAGCAGCCTCTGTCACCAGGACTGAGGACCTCCTTTACATACCTTAACTACAGACACAGGTAGTCCTGTAGCTACAGCAGCAGCCTCTGTCACCAGGACTGAGGACCTCCTTTACTCAGTAAGGGATTTCACCCCCGTAGTGGACAAAAATGAATGGCAAGTTATTGGCATAGGCCAAACCATGCACACATTGGCCAATACCACCCAAAGCGGCGTTGATTCATGCAAAGTTTACTGCTATTGCCATATGGGTATTGCCAGTTGTAACACTTCAAAAATCCAACAGGTGGCGATTGCACTCCACCATGGTTTTTCATATTGGTATTGGACTCCAAGTCAACATCCAAAAGCCAAATTTTGAAAAAACGAATTTTTTGAAAAAAACGTATCACCCCTTAAAAAAGTGCTTTCTGGACCGTTTTTCGAAATTCTTTCGCTTTTTTTGACAATTACACATGTATAAGAACTGTATGAAAATACTTTTGTCCAATTTTATTAACATAATTTTTTTAATTTTTTTACTTGCGCATATTGCATATGTTTTGTCCATTTGCAATATGATTTCATAGGAAGTCAGAAGTCAAAAGTCAAAAATTCTTAAATTTCATAAAAAACTTCACACACCCCTAAAAAAGTGCTTTCTGGACCGTTTTTCGAAATTTTTTCGCATTTTGTGTCAGTTACACACGTATAAGAACTGTATCAACATACTTTAGTCATATTTTATTATCATAATTTTTTTTTTTTTTTTACTTGCGCATATTGCATGTGTTTTGTCCATCTGCAATATGATTTCATAGGAAGTCAGAAGTCAAAAGTCAAAAATTATTAAATTTCATAAAAAACTTCACACACCCCTAAAAAAGTGCTTTCTGGACCGTTTTTCGAAATTTTTTCGAATTTTGTGTCAGTTACACACGTATAAGAACTGTATAAGAACAATACTTTAGTCATATTTTATTATCATAATGTTTTGTTTTTTTTTGCTTGTGCATAAGGCATATGTTTTGTGGGGGCCAAATGTCATAAGAAATTTGACATGCTCAAAAATCCTTCAGAAATGCAAAATTGACTGGCCTGATGAACTCGGGATGGCCGGGCAGTGATTGTTGTTCCTTTCAATCACTCGTGGTGTTGATTTCATCATGTCCATTTGTTTATGTTTTCTCACTTTTGCAAAGTCACTGTGCATTTGCCATATGGTTAACTGGGCATTCACCATCACCAATTTGTCATGCCATAAAAACCATGCAGGAATGCCAAATTGACTGGCCCGATGAACTCGGGATGGCTGGGCAGTGATTCTGGTACCTCTCCATCGCTCGTTTGGGTTGATTTCAGAATGTCGCTTTTGGTGATGGTACCTCACTGTTAAAACATATTGCAAATGTTCCTTACTTTTGCAAAGTCACTGAAAATTTTGCAGGAATGCCAAATTGACTGGCCCGATGAAGTCGGGATGGCTTGGCAGTGATTCTGGTACCTCTCCATCGCTCGTTAGGGTTGATTCCAGAATGTCCATTTGGTGATTTTTCTCACTCTTTCAAAGTCACTGTGCATTTGCCATATGGTTAACTGGGCAGTCACCATCACCAATTTGTCATGCTATAAAAATCATGCAGGAATGCCAAATTGACTGGCCCGATGACCTCGGGATGGCTGGGCAGTGATACTGGTACCTCTCCATGGCTCGTTTGGGTTGATTTCAGAATGTCGCTTTTGGTGATGGTACCTCACTGTTAAAACATATTGCAAATGTTCCTTACTTTTGCAAAGTCACTGAAAATTTTTGCAGGAATGCCAAATTGACTGGCCCGATGACCTCGGGATGGCTGGGCAGTGATACTGGTACCTCTCCATGGCTCGTTTGGGTTGATTTCAGAATGTCGCTTTTGGTGATGGTACCTCACTGTTAAAACATATTGCAAATGTTCCTTACTTTTGCAAAGTCACTGAAAATTTGTGCAGGAATGCCAAATTGACTGGCCCGATGAACTCGGGATGGCTTGGCAGTGATTCTGGTACCTCTCCATCACTCGTTAGGGTCGATTCCAGAATGTCCATTTGGTGATTTTTCTCACTTTTGCAAAGTCACTGTGCATTTGCCATATGGTTAACTGGGCAGTCACCATCACCAATTTGTCATGCCATAAAAATCATGCAGGAATGCCAAATTGACTGGCCCGATGACATAGGGATGTCTGGGCAGTGATACTGGTACCTCTCCATGGCTCGTTTGGGTTGATTTCAGAATGTCGCTTTTGGTGATGGTACCTCACTGTTAAAACATATTGCAAATGTTCCTTACTTTTGCAAAGTCACTGAAAATTTTTGCAGGAATGCCAAATTGACTGGCCCGATGACCTCGGGATGGCTGGGCAGTGATACTGGTACCTCTCCATGGCTCGTTTGGGTTGATTTCAGAATGTCGCTTTTGGTGATGGTACCTCACTGTTAAAACATATTGCAAATGTTCCTTACTTTTGCAAAGTCACTGAAAATTTGTGCAGGAATGCCAAATTGACTGGCCCGATGAACTCGGGATGGCTTGGCAGTGATTCTGGTACCTCTCCATCACTCGTTTGGGTTGATTCCAGAATGTCCATTTGGTGATTTTTCTCACTCTTTCAAAGTCACTGTGCATTTGCCATATGGTTAACTGGGCAGTCACCATCACCAATTTGTCATGCCATAAAAATCATGCAGGAATGCCAAATTGACTGGCCCGATGACATAGGGATGTCTGGGCAGTGATACTGGTACCTCTCCATGGCTCGTTTGGGTTGATTTCAGAATGTCGCTTTTGGTGATGGTACCTCACTGTTAAAACATATTGCAAATGTTCCTTACTTTTTCAAAGTCACTGAAAATTTTTGCAGGAATGCCAAATTGACTGGCCCGATGACCTCGGGATGTCTGGGCAGTGATTATGGTACCTCTCCATCGCTCGTTAGGGTTGATTCCAGAATGTCCATTTGGTGATTTTTCTCACTCTTTCAAAGTCACTGTGCATTTGCCATATGGTTAACTGGGCAGTCACCATCACCAATTTGTCATGCTATAAAAATCATGCAGGAATGCCAAATTGACTGGCCCGATGACCTCAGGATGGCTGGGCAGTGATTTTGGTACCTCTCCATGGCTCGTTTGGGTTGATTTCAGAATGTCGCTTTTGGTGATGGTACCTCACTGTTAAAACATATTGCAAATGTTCCTTACTTTTGCAAAGTCACTGAAAATTTTTGCAGGAATGCCAAATTGACTGGCCCGATGACCTCGGGATGGCTGGGCAGTGATACTGGTACCTCTCCATGGCTCGTTTGGGTTGATTTCAGAATGTCGCTTTTGGTGATGGTACCTCACTGTTAAAACATATTGCAAATGTTCCTTACTTTTGCAAAGTCACTGAAAATTTTTGCAGGAATGCCAAATTGACTGGCCCGATGAACTCGGGATGGCTTGGCAGTGATTCTGGTACCTCTCCATCACTCGTTAGGGTTGATTTCAGAATGTCCATTTGGTCATGTTTTCTCACTTTTGCAAAGTCACTGTGCATTTGCCATATGGTTAACTGGGCAGTCACCATCACCAATTTGTCATGCCATAAAAATCATGCAGGAATGCCAAATTGACTGGCCCGATGACATAGGGATGTCTGGGCAGTGATACTGGTACCTCTCCATGGCTCGTTTGGGTTGATTTCAGAATGTCGCTTTTGGTGATGGTACCTCACTGTTAAAACATATTGCAAATGTTCCTTACTTTTTCAAAGTCACTGAAAATTTTTGCAGGAATGCCAAATTGACTGGCCCGATGACCTCGGGATGGCTGGGCAGTGATACTGGTACCTCTCCATGGCTCGTTTGGGTTGATTTCAGAATGTCGCTTTTGGTGATGGTACCTCACTGTTAAAACATATTGCAAATGTTCCTTACTTTTTCAAAGTCACTGAAAATTTTGCAGGAATGCCAAATTGACTGGCCCGATGACCTCGGGATGGCTGGGCAGTGATACTGGTACCTCTCCATGGCTCGTTTGGGTTGATTTCAGAATGTCGCTTTTGGTGATGGTACCTCACCTGTTTAAACATATTGCAAATGTTCCTTACTTTTGCAAAGTCACAAAAAATTCTTGCAGGAATGCCAAATTGACTGGCCCGATGACCTCGGAATGGCTGGGCAGTGATACTGGTACCTCTCCATCGCTCGTTTGGGCTGATTTCAGAATGTCCATTTGGTGATTTTTCTCACTCTTTCAAAGTCACTGTGCATTTGCCATATGGTTAACTGGGCAGTCACCATCACCAATTTGTCATGCTATAAAAATCATGCAGGAATGCCAAATTGACTGGCCCGATGACCTCAGGATGGCTGGGCAGTGATACTGGTACCTCTCCATGGCTCGTTTGGGTTGATTTCAGAATGTCGCTTTTGGTGATGGTACCTCACTGTTAAAACATATTGCAAATGTTCCTTACTTTTGCAAAGTCACTGAAAATTTTTGCAGGAATGCCAAATTGACTGGCCCGATGACCTCGGGATGGCTGGGCAGTGATACTGGTACCTCTCCATCGCTCGTTTGGGTTGATTTCAGAATGTCGCTTTTGGTGATGGTACCTCACCGCTTAAACATATTGCTAATGGACAAGAGTCACCTGCAAGTCACTGTCCATCAGTCAATTTGATATCATTCAAAGCTAACTATTGGAGGCACTGTCAGTCTCTACGCACCCCAATGATACGTCCCTCCATCCATGTTGTGTATCTGTGTGATTTAGTTTTCCTTTGAATTTTTATGGGAAAAATGACTGATTTACAGTTCATGGGGTTGCCTAATCATATATATGAAGTTTTGGAAAGATCTGATATTTTTAACCCCTCCAAACAGCCCATGAGACACCAATTATGGCACTTCCGGTTGGCACAGGAAGCTGTAACTCAACATACATCCTCATTGGGCTATTCCATTAGAGAATCCTGAGTTTTAAGTCTTTACCATGAAAACTGACTGATTTACACAGGGTTCAATGCACTATGTCCATCAAATTGCAGGCAGTGTATGGGTATACACTTTTAGGGCGATTTGGACCACTTCCGGTTGGTCCAGGAAGCTTAGAATCGACACAGGTAGACCTTATAGTGGTCTGATGGACTGGTACCAAAGACAGGTTCATACAACATTCATAACCCATATAGACTCCAGGTTGTATTTAGTGGAGCAGCCAATATATTCCTATGGGGAGAGAAGTCAATGAACACTGTTTTTATGTAAACACCTTCTTTTGACTGTGAAGGGTTAATGTCACACGGTCAAGGATAGGCTTGGACAGATCAGGAGGACCTTAGGAACAGTCCTGTGGTTGAATTGTCTTTCTAAACCTAACGGTTCCGCCGCTGTCACCCAAAATCAAATGACGTACTGGTGAAGGCTTCATATTGGGCCTATTTTTCTCATGGTCGCCGCGCTCAGACCGAGCGAGCTACGGTCAAGCGGGGCACCTCGTTGGACTCGGCACAGTCTGGACACTATGGTCATGCCATTGTTTGTGTTGATTTCAGAATGTCCATTTGGTCATGTTTTCTCACTTTTGCAAAGTCACTGTGCATTTGCCATATGGTTAACTGGGCAGTCACCATCACCAATTTGTCATGCCATAAAAATCATGCAGGAATGCCAAATTGACTGGCCCGATGACCTCAGGATGGCTGGGCAGTGATTTTGGTACCTCTCCATCGCTCGTTTGGGTTGATTTCAGAATGTCGCTTTTGGTGATGGTACCTCACTGTTAAAACATATTGCAAATGTTCCTTACTTTTGCAAAGTCACTGAAAATTTTTGCAGGAATGCCAAATTGACTGGCCCGATGACATAGGGATGGCTGGGCAGTGATTTTGGTACCTCTCCATCGCTCGTTTGGGTTGATTTCAGAATGTCGCTTTTGGTGATGGTACCTCACCGCTTAAACATATTGCAAATGTTCCTTACTTTTGCAAAGTCACTGAAAATTTTTGCAGGAATGCCAAATTGACTGGCCCGATGAAGTCGGGATGGCTTGGCAGTGATTCTGGTACCTCTCCATCGCTCGTTAGGGTTGATTCCAGAATGTCCATTTGGTGATTTTTCTCACTTTTGCAAAGTCACTGTGCATTTGCCATATGGTTAACTGGGCATTCACCATCACCAATTTGTCATGCCATAAAAATCATGCAGGAATGCCAAATTGACTGGCCCGATGAACTCGGGATGGCTTGGCAGTGATTCTGGTACCTCTCCATCGCTCGTTTGGGTTGATTTCAGAATGTCGCTTTTGGTGATGGTACCTCACTGTTAAAACATATTGCAAATGTTCCTTACTTTTGCAAAGTCACTGAAAATTTTGCAGGAATGCCAAATTGACTGGCCCGATGAAGTCGGGATGGCTTGGCAGTGATTCTGGTACCTCTCCATCGCTCGTTAGGGTTGATTCCAGAATGTCCATTTGGTGATTTTTCTCACTTTTGCAAAGTCACTGTGCATTTGCCATATGGTTAACTGGGCATTCACCATCACCAATTTGTCATGCCATAAAAATCATGCAGGAATGCCAAATTGACTGGCCCGATGACCTCGGGATGGCTGGGCAGTGATACTGGTACCTCTCCATCGCTCGTTTGGGCTGATTTCAGAATGTCGCTTTTGGTGATGGTACCTCACCGCTTAAACATATTGCAAATGTTCCTTACTTTTGCAAAGTCACTGAAAATTTTTGCAGGAATGCCAAATTGACTGGCCCGATGAAGTCGGGATGGCTTGGCAGTGATTCTGGTACCTCTCCATCGCTCGTTAGGGTTGATTCCAGAATGTCCATTTGGTGATTTTTCTCACTCTTTCAAAGTCACTGTGCATTTGCCATATGGTTAACTGGGCAGTCACCATCACCAATTTGTCATGCCATAAAAATCATGCAGGAATGCCAAATTGACTGGCCCGATGACCTCAGGATGGCTGGGCAGTGATTTTGGTACCTCTCCATGGCTCGTTTGGGTTGATTTCAGAATGTCGCTTTTGGTGATGGTACCTCACTGTTAAAACATATTGCAAATGTTCCTTACTTTTGCAAAGTCACTGAAAATTTTTGCAGGAATGCCAAATTGACTGGCCCGATGACCTCGGGATGGCTTGGCAGTGATTCTGGTACCTCTCCATCACTCGTTTGGGTTGATTTCAGAATGTCCATTTGGTCATGTTTTCTCACTTTTGCAAAGTCACTGTGCATTTGCCATATGGTTAACTGGGCAGTCACCATCACCAATTTGTCATGCCATAAAAATCATGCAGGAATGCCAAATTGACTGGCCCGATGACATAGGGATGTCTGGGCAGTGATACTGGTACCTCTCCATCGCTCGTTTGGGTTGATTTCAGAATGTCGCTTTTGGTGATGGTACCTCACCACTTAAACATATTGCTAATGGACAAGAGTCACCTGCAAGTCACCGTCCATCAGTCAATTTGATATCATTCTGACACCAAACTGATACAAACTGACACCAAACCCACTTTTCCCAACTCATTTAGGAGCCAAGTATAACATACTTCAGAGCTGGCCCAAAATTCACAAGGCCTTCGGTACAAAACATTAAAAAACCATAAAACACATAGTTACTTTCTAGCTGCGGGGCCAGTTCGGACATTATGTGTAGTCCTATGTGAGGCGACCCCGAATCCCGAGTTTCGGCTCGATAGGTCATTTGGTGTCCGAGTAAAAGCCTAATTGGTGCTGAAAATCCACTTTTTTCCATGCCTTGCTACGGGGTCCTTGAATGAGCTATCGGACCGAGATGTTGGGTTCTGTCTCTATGGGCCGAGACGGTCACAATGCACCTAGTCTTGTGTCTCTGGGACATTTCTAAATGTCGCCATTTTCGTAATGGTCAAAATGAATTGAAGTCATTGCAAATGTTCGACGCTGTTTCTCGGTCCGAGAACATTCTAGAGCACCGTAACTCACCACGCACTATCTACCTGAGGTCTAGAACAGGATTCTAAAGTTTCGGAACTCTAGGTCTGACGGTTCTTTTTTAGCTCGAACAAAGCTAACTATTGGAGACACTGTCAGTCTCTACACACCCCAATACGTCCCTCCATCCAAGTTGTGTATCTGTGTGATTTATTTTTCCTTTGAATTTTTATGGGAAAAATGACTGATTTACAGTTCATGGGGGTTGTCTAATCACACATATGAAGTTTTGGACAGATCTGATTTTTTTAACCCTTCCAAACAGCCCCTGAGTCACCAATTATGGCACTTCCGGTTGGCACAGGAAGCTATAAATACACACATGTCTTGACTGACATAGAAACCTAGGGAATCCTGAGTTTTAAGTCTTTAAGTTGAGAATTGACTGATCTACACAGGGTTGAATAATGCAGAGGCCTCGGCACCTTTCGAGGTGATGTACATCCAAATACCTTTTGGGTCAATTTAACCACTTCCGGTTGCTCCAGGAAGCTTAGAATCGACACAGGTAGACCTCATAGTGGTCTGATGGAATGTCATAGAAGACAGGTTCATACAGCATTCATAACCCATAAAGACCCCAGGTTGTATTTAGGGGAGCAGGCAATGTATTCCTATGGGGAGAGAAGTCAATGCACACTGTTTTTATGTAAACACCTTCTTTTAACTGTGAAAGGTTAATGCCACACAGTCAAGGTTAGGCTTGCACAGATCGGGAGGACCTTAGGAACAGTCCTGTGTTTGAATTGTCCTTCTAAACCTAACGGTTCCGCCGCTGTCACCCAAAATCCAATGACATTGTGGTGCAGGCATCATTGTGGGCCTATTTTTCTCATGGTCGCTGCGCTCAGACCGAGCGAGCTACGGTCAAGCGGGGCACCTCGTTGGACTCGGCACGGCCTTGGGATTATGTTTATGCCATTGCCTGCTCTCTGTGTCTTTAAACACCACGCTTTGTCACTCCATCCTTGCTGTGTGTGTGTGTGAGAGCTTTTCTTTGACATCTGTTGGGAAAAATGACTGATTTACAGTTCATGGGGGTTGTCTAATCACACATATGAAGTTTTGGACAGATCTGATTTTTTTAACCCTTCCAAACAGCCCCTGAGACACCAATTATGGCACTTCCGGTTGGCACAGGAAGCTATAAATACACACATGTCTTGACTGACATAGAAACCTAGGGAATCCTGAGTTTTAAGTCTTTAAGTTGAGAATTGACTGATCTACACAGGGTTGAATAATGCAGAGGCCTCGGCACCTTTCGAGGTGATGTACATCCAAATACCTTTTGGGTCAATCTAACCACTTCCGGTTGCTCCAGGAAGCTTAGAATCGACACAGGTAGACCTCATAGTGGTCTGATGGAATGTCATAGAAGACAGGTTCATACAGCATTCATAACCCATAAAGACCCCAGGTTGTATTTAGGGGAGCAGGCAATGTATTCCTATGGGGAGAGAAGTCAATGCACACTGTTTTTTTGTAAACACCTTCTTTTAACTGTGAAAGGTTAATGCCACACAGTCAAGGTTAGGCTTGCACAGATCGGGAGGACCTTAGGAACAGTCCTGTGTTTGAATTGTCCTTCTAAACCTAACGGTTCCGCCGCTGTCACCCAAAATCCAATGACATTGTGGTGCAGGCATCATTGTGGGCCTATTTTTCTCATGGTCGCTGCGCTCAGACCGAGCGAGCTACGGTCAAGAGGGGCACCTCGTTGGACTCGGCACGGCCTTGGGATTATGTTTATGCCATTGCCTGCTCTCTGTGTCTTTAAACACCACGCTTTGTCACTCCATCCTTGCTGTGTGTGTGTGTGAGAGCTTTTCTTTGACATCTGTTGGGAAAAATGACTGATTTACAGTTCATGGGGGTTGTCTAATCACACATATGAAGTTTTGGACAGATCTGATTTTTTTAACCCTTCCAAACAGCCCCTGAGTCACCAATTATGGCACTTCCGGTTGGCACAGGAAGCTATAAATACACACATGTCTTGACTGACATAGAAACCTAGGGAATCCTGAGTTTTAAGTCTTTAAGTTGAGAATTGACTGATCTACACAGGGTTGAATAATGCAGAGGCCTCGGCACCTTTCGAGGTGATGTACATCCAAATACCTTTTGGGTCAATCTAACCACTTCCGGTTGCTCCAGGAAGCTTAGAATCGACACAGGTAGACCTCATAGTGGTCTGATGGAATGTCATAGAAGACAGGTTCATACAGCATTCATAACCCATAAAGACCCCAGGTTGTATTTAGGGGAGCAGGCAATGTATTCCTATGGGGAGAGAAGTCAATGCACACTGTTTTTTTGTAAACACCTTCTTTTAACTGTGAAAGGTTAATGCCACACAGTCAAGGTTATTGGCTTGCACAGATCGGGAGGACCTTAGGAACAGTCCTGTGTTTGAATTGTCCTTCTAAACCTAACGGTTCCGCCGCTGTCACCCAAAATCCAATGACATTGTGGTGCAGGCATCATTGTGGGCCTATTTTTCTCATGGTCGCTGCGCTCAGACCGAGCGAGCTACGGTCAAGAGGGGCACCTCGTTGGACTCGGCACGGCCTTGGGATTATGTTTATGCCATTGCCTGCTCTCTGTGTCTTTAAACACCACGCTTTGTCACTCCATCCTTGCTGTGTGTGTGTGTGAGAGCTTTTCTTTGACATCTGTTGGGAAAAATGACTGACTTACAGTTCATGGGGGTTGTCTAATCACACATATGAAGTTTTGGACAGATCTGATATTTTTAACCCCTCCAAACAGCCCATGAGACACCAATTATGGCACTTCCGGTTGGCACAGGAAGCTGTAACTCAACATACATCCTCATTGGGCTATTCCATTAGAGAATCCTGAGTTTTAAGTCTTTACCATGAAAACTGACTGATTTACACAGGGTTCAATGCACTATGTCCATCAAATTGCAGGCAGTGTATGGGTATACACTTTTAGGGCGATTTGAACCACTTCCGGTTGGTCCAGGAAGCTTAGAATCGACACAGGTAGACCTTATAGTGGTCTGATGGACTGGTACCAAAGACAGGTTCATACAACATTCATAACCCATATAGACTCCAGGTTGTATTTAGTGGAGCAGCCAATATATTCCTATGGGGAGAGAAGTCAATGAACACTGTTTTTATGTAAACACCTTCTTTTGACTGTGAAGGGTTAATGTCACACGGTCAAGGATAGGCTTGGACAGATCAGGAGGACCTTAGGAACAGTCCTGTGGTTGAATTGTCTTTCTAAACCTAACGGTTCCGCCGCTGTCACCCAAAATCAAATGACGTACTGGTGAAGGCTTCATATTGGGCCTATTTTTCTCATGGTCGCCGCGCTCAGACCGAGCGAGCTACGGTCAAGCGGGGCACCTCGTTGGACTCGGCATAGTCTGGACACTATGGTGATGCCATTGTTTGTGTTGATTTCAGAATGTCCATTTGGTCATGTTTTCTCACTTTTGCAAAGTCACTGTGCATTTGCCATATGGTTAACTGGGCAGTCACCATCACCAATTTGTCATGCCATAAAAATCATGCAGGAATGCCAAATTGACTGGCCCGATGACATAGGGATGTCTGGGCAGTGATACTGGTACCTCTCCATGGCTCGTTTGGGTTGATTTCAGAATGTCGCTTTTGGTGATGGTACCTCACTGTTAAAACATATTGCAAATGTTCCTTACTTTTGCAAAGTCACTGAAAATTTTTGCAGGAATGCCAAATTGACTGGCCCGATGACCTCGGGATGGCTGGGCAGTGATACTGGTACCTCTCCATGGCTCGTTTGGGTTGATTTCAGAATGTCGCTTTTGGTGATGGTACCTCACTGTTAAAACATATTGCAAATGTTCCTTACTTTTGTCACAAAGTCACTGAAAATTTTTGCAGGAATGCCAAATTGACTGGCCCGATGAAGTCGGGATGGCTTGGCAGTGATACTGGTACCTCTCCATGGCTCGTTTGGGTTGATTTCAGAATGTCGCTTTTGGTGATGGTACCTCACTGTTAAAACATATTGCAAATGTTCCTTACTTTTGCAAAGTCACTAAAAATTCTTGCAGGAATGCCAAATTGACTGGCCCGATGACCTCGGGATGGCTGGGCAGTGATACTGGTACCTCTCCATGGCTCGTTTGGGTTGATTTCAGAATGTCCATTTGGTGATTTTTCTCACTCTTTCAAAGTCACTGTGCATTTGCCATATGGTTAACTGGGCAGTCACCATCACCAATTTGTCATGCCATAAAAATCATGCAGGAATGCCAAATTGACTGGCCCGATGACATAGGGATGTCTGGGCAGTGATACTGGTACCTCTCCATCGCTCGTTTGGGTTGATTTCAGAATGTCGCTTTTGGTGATGGTACCTCACCGTTAAACATATTGCAAATGTTCCTTACTTTTGCAAAGTCACTGAAAATTTGTGCAGGAATGCCAAATTGACTGGCCCGATGAAGTCGGGATGGCTTGGCAGTGATTCTGGTACCTCTCCATCACTCGTTAGGGTTGATTCCAGAATGTCCATTTGGTGATTTTTCTCACTCTTTCAAAGTCACTGTGCATTTGCCATATGGTTAACTGGGCAGTCACCATTACCAATTTGTCATGCCATAAAAATCATGCAGGAATGCCAAATTGACTGGCCCGATGACATAGGGATGTCTGGGCAGTGATACTGGTACCTCTCCATCGCTCGTTTGGGTTGATTTCAGAATGTCGCTTTTGGTGATGGTACCTCACCGCTTAAACATATTGCTAATGGACAAGAGTCACCTGCAAGTCACCGTCCATCAGTCAATTTGATATCATTCTGACACCAAACTGATACAAACTGACACCAAACCCACTTTTCCCAACTCATTTAGGAGCCAAGTATAACATACTTCAGAGCTGGCCCAAAATTCACAAGGCCTTCGGTACAAAACATTAAAAAACCATAAAACACATAGTTACTTTCTAGCTGCGGGGCCAGTTCGGACATTATGTGTAGTCCTATGTGAGGCGACCCCGAATCCCGAGTTTCGGCCCGATAGGTCATTTGGTGTCCGAGTAAAAGCCTAATTGGTGCTGAAAATCCACTTTTTCAATGCCTTGCTACGGGGTCCTTGAATGAGCTATCGGACCGAGATGTTGGGTTCTGTCTCTATGGGCCGAGACGGTCACAATGCACCTAGTCTTGTGTCTCTGGGACATTTCTAAATATCGCCATTTTCGTAATGGTCAAAATGAATTGAAGTCATTGCAAATGTTCGACGCTGTTTCTCGGTCCGAGAACCTCCTAGAGCGCCGTAACTCACCACGCACTATCTACCTGAGGTCTAGAACAGGATTCTAAAGTTTCGGAACTCTAGGTCTGACGGTTCTTTTTAGCTCGAACAAAGCTAACTATTGGAGGCACTGTCAGTCTCTACACACCCCAATACGTCCCTCCATCCAAGTTGTGTATCTGTGTGATTAATTTTTCCTTTGAATTTTTATGGGAAAAATGACTGATTTACAGTTCATGGGGGTTGTCTAATCACACATATGAAGTTTTGGACAGATCTGATTTTTTAACCCTTCCAAACAGCCCCTGAGACACCAATTATGGCACTTCCGGTTGGCACAGGAAGCTATAAATACACACATGTCTTGACTGACATAGAAACCTAGGGAATCCTGAGTTTTAAGTCTTTAAGTTGAGAATTGACTGATCTACACAGGGTTGAATAATGCAGAGGCCTCGGCACCTTTCGAGGTGATGTACATCCAAATACCTTTTGGGTCAATCTAACCACTTCCGGTTGCTCCAGGAAGCTTAGAATCGACACAGGTAGACCTCATAGTGGTCTGATGGAATGTCATAGAAGACAGGTTCATACAGCATTCATAACCCATATAGACTCCAGGTTGTATTTAGGGGAGCAGGCAATGTATTCCTATGGGGAGAGAAGTCAATGCACACTGTTTTTTTGTAAACACCTTCTTTTAACTGTGAAAGGTTAATGCCACACAGTCAAGGTTAGGCTTGCACAGATCGGGAGGACCTTAGGAACAGTCCTGTGTTTGAATTGTCCTTCTAAACCTAACGGTTCCGCCGCTGTCACCCAAAATCCAATGACATTGTGGTGCAGGCATCATTGTGGGCCTATTTTTCTCATGGTCGCTGCGCTCAGACCGAGCGAGCTACGGTCAAGAGGGGCACCTCGTTGGACTCGGCACGGCCTTGGGATTATGTTTATGCCATTGCCTGCTCTCTGTGTCTTTAAACACCACGCTTTGTCACTCCATCCTTGCTGTGTGTGTGTGTGAGAGCTTTTCTTTGACATCTGTTGGGAAAAATGACTGATTTACAGTTCATGGGGGTTGTCTAATCACACATATGAAGTTTTGGACAGATCTGATTTTTTTAACCCTTCCAAACAGCCCCTGAGTCACCAATTATGGCACTTCCGGTTGGCACAGGAAGCTATAAATACACACATGTCTTGACTGACATAGAAACCTAGGGAATCCTGAGTTTTAAGTCTTTAAGTTGAGAATTGACTGATCTACACAGGGTTGAATAATGCAGAGGCCTCGGCACCTTTCGAGGTGATGTACATCCAAATAACTTTTGGGTCAATTTAACCACTTCCGGTTGCTCCAGGAAGCTTAGAATCGACACAGGTAGACCTCATAGTGGTCTGATGGAATGTCATAGAAGACAGGTTCATACAGCATTCATAACCCATAAAGACCCCAGGTTGTATTTAGGGGAGCAGGCAATGTATTCCTATGGGGAGAGAAGTCAATGCACACTGTTTTTTTGTAAACACCTTCTTTTAACTGTGAAAGGTTAATGCCACACAGTCAAGGTTAGGCTTGCACAGATCGGGAGGACCTTAGGAACAGTCCTGTGTTTGAATTGTCCTTCTAAACCTAACGGTTCCGCCGCTGTCACCCAAAATCAAATAACATTGTGGTGCAGGCTTCATTGTGGGCCTATTTTTCTCATGGTCGCTGCGCTCAGACCGAGTGAGCTACGGTCAAGCGGGGCACCTCGTTGGACTCGGCCCTGCCTTGGGATTATGTTTATGCCATTGCCTGCTCTCTGTGTCTTTAAACACCACGCTTTGTCACTCCATCCTTGCTGTGTGTGTGTGTGTGAGAGCTTTTCTTTGACATCTGTTGGGAAAAATGACTGATTTACAGTTCATGGGTGTTGTCTAATCACACATATGAAGTTTTGGACAGATCTGATTTTTTAACCCTTCCAAACAGCCCCTGAGACACCAATTATGGCACTTCCGGTTGGCACAGGAAGCTATAAATAAACTCATATCCTCATTGGGGTATGCCTTTACAGAATCCTGAGTTTTAAGTCTTTACGTTAAGAACTGAGTTATTTACGGAGGGTTTAGTGAGTGTGTGTTATTTCAGAAAATCATAGAAAATCACAGAAATGTCGCAGAGCTCCGCAGCACATTTTAAAAATACTCGTATGAACACCCTGCAACTGGATCTGTAACCGTTGAAAAAAAAACACCTATATCTGAACATCACGATCTGGTCAACGTACGATTTCTCGTAAATGACGATAGATAAATGGCCGATTTTTTTTTATTGACACCGGAGGCTCCTTGACTTTGACGTGAAGTGAAAAAATCTTTTCTCTATTTTCATTTTGGACCTTTAATCCCAGAAATATGGCCATAACTCAAAAACCGTTGAGGCCTAGACGCCATCTTGTTCGGGGCCATCTTCCCATAATGCCAAACCTACGCTCACCAAGTTTCGGCTTCGAAATATTTTCGGTTTCCGAGATATGGCACGTCGTGATTCGTGATGTTTTGTCCAATAGCAATATGATTGCTTATGCCCTCTTGTGGGATATTTCGGCATTGCGCAAAAATGGGCTAAAATTTGTTTATTTTATTAAACGAAAACCGAATGTCCGACAAAGTTCATTTGATGACTTCCCGGTAGGTCTGGCCCTACCGCTCGGCCCGACGCCGTCCCCGAATTTCTAAAATGTTTTCGGACGTCTAGTAAGGGACCGTACAGTTCCAATAGGGACTTTCTCACTAACTATACGGTGATTGTCGAAATGTTCCCTTAAGGTATGTAAGAGGATAGATTAGGGACGGGGAGATAGGGAAAGGTGTTTTGTAGGGTGACGGGGAGGGAAGATGCTCCCCTGAGGTTTTGTTTGGGGTTTATGTTTAGTTTAATTAGTTTAATTAAAATACCATTATTTGAGTATGTATGTAAATTATGAGTTGTAAAGAATGAATGGTTTTGAAGATAATAAATTATTTTTTATAAAAAGAAATAGGGCTGTTTTTGGTTTTCCAGGTTTATTGTTTTGTAGTGTTCATGTTTATCTGTTTTAATTAAACATGAGTCAATATAACCACGCTGCGTTTTGGTCCTCCTCTACTTCACCACAGGAAAACCCTGACAGAGGAAACGTAAAATCAATAAACAAACTGTTTTCACAATTAACAAGCTTTACTTGTTTCATAGATGTTTTATTAATAAAAAAAACAATATATCCTTGTATACTTGTGCAACTATGGAGCGTATGTCCATATATAATTGTATATAATTATACAATTTGTTTTTCAACATTAAAGACAACACATGATCACATTGGTATTTTAACAGTGTTGTTGTAAGAGGTCCTCACAACTATAGAAAGACGCGCATGTGTGTGTGTGTGTGTGTGTCCAGAGTGTGTGTGTGTCCAGAGTGTGTGTGTGTCCAGAGCGTGTGTGTGTGTAGGTCCAGAGTGTGTGTGTGTGTGTCCAGAGTGTGTGTGTGTGTCCAGAGTGTGTGTGTGTGTGTCCAGATTGTGTGTGTGTGTCCAGAGTGTGTGTGTGTGTGTCCAGAGTGTGTGTGTGTCCAGAGTGTGTGTGTGTGTATTTGTCCACTGTGTATGTGTGTGTGTCCAGAGTTTGTGAATTTGTCCAGTGTGTGTTTGTCCAGTGTGTGTGTGTGTGTGTCCAGTGTGTGTGTCCAGAGTATTTGTGTGTGTGTCCAGAGTGTGTGTCCAGTGTGTGTGTGTGTCCAGTGTGTGTGTGTCCACTGTGTGTGTGTTCAGTGTGTGTCATGTGTGTGTGTGTCCAGTGTGTGTCATGTGTGTGTGTGTCCAGTGTGTGTCATGTGTGCGTGTGTCCAGTGTGTGTGTGTGTTCACTATGTGTGTGTGTGTGTGTATTTGTACAGTGTGTGTGTGTCCAGAGTGTGTGTGTGTCCTGTGTGTGTGTGTCCACTGTGTCCACTGTGTGTGTGTCCACTGTGTCCACTGTGTGTGTGTGTGTGTGTGTCCACTGTGTGTGTGTCCACTGTATCCACTGTGTGTGTGTGTGTGTGTGTCCACTGTGTGTGTGTGTGTGTGTCCACTGTGTGTGTGTGTGTGTGTCCACTGTGTGTGTGTGTGTGTGTGTCCACTGTGTGTGTGTGTGTGTCCACTGTGTGTGTGTGTGTGTGTGTGTCCACTGTGTGTGTGTGTGTCCACTGTGTGTGTGTGTGTCCACTGTGTGTGTGTGTGTGTGTATTTGTCCAGTGTGTGTTTGTCCAGTGTGTGTGTGCGCGTGTCCAGAGTGTGTGCGTGTGTCCAGAGTGTGTGTCCAGTGTGTGTGTGTGTCCAGTGTGTGTGTGTGTGTGTCCAGAGTGTGTGTGTGTGTGTCCAGAGTGTGTGTGTCCAGAGTGTGTGTGTGTGTGTGTGTATTTGTCCTATGTTTGTGTGTCCACTGTGTGTGTGTGTGTGTGTGTGTGTGTGTGTGTGTGTGTTTGTCCAGTGTGTGTTTGTCCAGTGTGTGTTTGTCCAGTGTGTGTGTATCCAGAGTTTGTGTTTTTGTCCTGTTTGTGTGTGTATGTCCAGTGTGTGTGTGTTTGTCCAGTATGTGTTTGTTTGTCGAGTGTGTGTGTTTGTTTGTCGAGTGTGTGTGTGTGTTTGTTTGTCCAGTGTGTGTTTGTTTGTCCAGTGTGTGTTTGTTTGTCCAGTGTGTGTGTGTGTGAATCCAGTGTGTGTGTGTCCAGCCAGTGTATGTGTGTGTGTGTATGTCTGTGTGTGAATCCAGTGTGTGTGTCCAGTGTCCAGTGTGTGTGTTTGTCTAGTGTGTGTGTGTGTGTGTCCAGTGTGTGTGTGTGTCCAGTGTGTGTGTGTGTCCAGTGTGTGTGTGTGTCCAGTGTGTGTGTGTGTCCTGTGTGTGTGTGTATTTGTCCAGTGTGTGTGTGTGTGTGTGTGTGTGTGTGTGTGTGTGTGTGTATTTGTCCAGTGTGTGTGTGTGTGTCCTGTGTGTGTGTATATTTGTCCAGTGTGTGTGTGTGTGTCCACTGTGTGTGTGTGTGTGTATTTGTCCAGTGTGTGTTTGTCCAGTGTGTGTGTGTATTTGTCCTGTGTATTTGTCTATTGTGTGTTTGTCCAGTGTGTGTGTGTGTGTGTGTGTATTTGGCCTGTGTGTGTGTCCACTGTGTGTGTGTGTGTGTTTTTGTCCAGTGTTTTTTTTGTCCAGTGTGTGTGTGTATCCAGAGTGTGTGTGTTTGTTCTGTGTGTGTGTGTGTGTATTTGTCCTGTGTGTGTGTGTGTCCACTGTGTGTGTGTGTGTGTGTGTGTGTGTTTGTTTGTCCAGTGTGCGTGTGTTTGTTTGTCCAGTGTGTGTGTGTGTGTTTGTCCAGTGTGTGTGTGTGTGTTTGTCCAGTGTGTGTGTGTGTTTGTCCAGTGTGTGTTTGTTTGTCCAGTGTGTGTGTGTGTGTGTGAATCCAGTGTGTGTGTGTGTGAATCCAGTGTGTGTGTGTCCAGCCAGTGTATGTGTGTGTGTGTATGTCTGTGTGTGAATCCAGTGTGTGTGTGTGTGTCCAGTGTGTGTGTCCAGTGTCCAGTGTGTGTGTTTGTCTAGTGTGTGTGTGTGTGTGTGTGTGTTTTTGTCCAGTGTGTGTGTGTGTCCAGTGTGTGTGTGTGTCCAGTGTGTGTGTGTGTGTGTCCAGTGTGTGTGTGTGTCCAGTGTGTGTCGTGTGTGTGTGTGTCCTGTGTGTGTGTGTATTTGTCCAGTGTGTGTGTGTGTGTGTGTGTGTGTGTGTGTGTCCACTGTGTGTGTGTGTGCGTGTGTGTATTTGTCCAGTGTGTGTGTGTGTCCTGTGTGTGTGTATATTTGTCCAGTGTGTGTGTGTGTGTGTGTCCACTGTGTGTGTGTGTATTTGTCCAGTGTGTGTTCGTCCAGTGTGTGTGTGTGTGTGTGTCCACTGTGTGTGTGTGTATTTGTCCAGTGTGTGTTTGTCCAGTGTGTGTGTGTGTGTGTGTGTGTGTATTTGCCCTGTGTGTGTGTATTTGTCCAGTGTTTGTTTGTCCAGTGTGTGTGTATCCAGAGTGTGTGTGTTTGTTCTGTGTGTGTGTGTGTGTATTTGTCCTGTGTGTGTGTGTGTCCACTGTGTGTGTGTTTGTTTGTCCAGTGTGTGTGTGTTTGTTTGTCCAGTGTGTGTGTGTTTGTTTGTCCAGTGTGTGTGTGAATCCATTGTGTGTCCAGTGTGTATGTGTGTATCACTGACAGAGGGAGTGTGTCCAGTGTGTGTGTCCAGCCAGTGTGTGTGTGTGTATGTCTGTGTGTGAATCCAGTATTTGTCCTGTGTGTGTGTGTGTCCAGTGTGTGTGTCTTTGTCCAGTGTGTGTGTTTTTGTCTAGTGTGTGTGTGTGTCAGGTTATTATTTACAGGGACACTGAGGAGTTGTAATCAACACAACACCCTGGATAGAGGGGCTCAGTGAATGTGGAGGTGAATGTGTACAGGTGGGTCAGTGTGACAGAGGAGGCTCTGTGGAAGGACAGAGTGCCGGCTGGCCAGTCCAGATACACTCCTACTCTGTGGGAGCTGGAGGAGGGGACGTCTATGGTAGTGGGATTACTATTGTGCCAGGCAGTGTAACTGTTGTCAGAGCAGAACAGACTCCAGGACTTGTCATTGTATCCAAGACAACAGTCATCACCCCATCCTCTCCTGTTGATTCCTTTATATGTCACTCCTATACCAGCCCCCCCACTCCACTCTACCTCCCAGTAACAGCGCCCAGTCAGACCCTCTCTACACAGCACCTGTTTACAGCCCTCAAATCTCTCTGGGTGATCAGGATACGGCTGCTCCTCTGTCCTCCATGTCACCTTTCTGTTCTCCTCAGACAGAGAGAGGAGTCTGTCTACTGTGTTTAGGTCCAGTGTGAGATCACAGACATCTGATGGATGAAACCAGACACAATATTAGAAATCATCATCATTCACATTCGAATGTTAACTCACTTTTCACTAATTCATTTAATGTAGATGTTTCTAGGTATCAAAAGGAGAAGTTAAGGTAACTTGAGACTTGTTGAATGAATGAATGAATCATATGTTATACTGTATGGTAATATAAAACACACTTATTCCTATTAATTACACACACACACACACAGTCATATCAACTCTTTGTAAACGTTGGTGTCCCTGATTTCTGCTTCTGTAGAACTACAGCTGATATTTAATGTGACCAAGTCAGTAATGATGGTGGTCTTTGACTTAACTTGAATTAAGACTTATTCTTAGTCATATTCTTCACAGCAGTCAACACTCACATTTTCTAAGTCCAGGTTTCATTCTGTTCTCTCCACCATGTTCCACACTGTATCGGTAAGCAGAAGAACAGACAGTCATTGAGGGATACACACACACACACACATACACACACACACACACAAACGGTCAGCATATAACTTTGTCCAAGTGGTGGTCAGAATGTTTGTCTTAACCAGCCTGATAAGTCCAACATGTCTGATATGAACATTGACATAAACCCTCTACATACTTGAGTTTCTCCAGTCTGCAGTGTGGATCCTCCAGTCCAGCAGAGAGCAGTCTGACTCCTGAGTCTCCTGGGTGATTGTAGCTCAGGTCCAGCTCTCTCAGGTGTGAGGGGTTTGACCTCAGAGCTGAGACCAGAGAAGCACAGCCTTCCTCTGTGACTAGACAGCCTGACAGCCTGCAAAGAGTCAAATCATATTAAAATCACACTGATATTCTTTGGTGGTGAAAATAGGGACAGTATATTTTTTCAACATATTCAGATATATCAGTGTCCTGAAACCTGCCATATTTATTCGTAAAATAGTGTATCATACAAAATGACAAATGATCAAAGTATTGCTTGTAGATAGAAACATGTATAGTACAAATATTATAGTAGACTGACCAGACCAGTTTAAAAAGCAGTATCAGTCAGAAGACAGACAGTGAGGTATCAGATTTAGATTGTATTGAGTATACAGTCCACACCATATCTATTTAGACAGTGAGGTATCAGATTTAGATTGTATTGAGTCAACAGTCCACACCATATCTATTTAGACAGTGAAGCTAACATTTTAAATGTGTCTCTAATCTCCAGCATTTTGGATTTCAGATCAAATGTTTCATATGAGGTGACAGTATATAATGTCACCTTTTATTTGAGGATATTTTAATACATATCTGTTTCACGATTACATTTACATCATTACATTTAAGTCATTTAGCAGACGCTCTTATCCAGAGCGACTTACAAATTGGTGAATTCACCTTCTGACATCCAGTGGAACAGCCACTTTACAATAGTGCATCTAAATCATTTATGGGGGGGGGGGGGTGAGAAGGATTACTTATCCTATCCTAGGTATTAAACTTTTAAAAACTATGTTTCCAGTCTACCCATTAGAAGAAGTAATCTGACCAATTTACTTATAGTGTATTAAAGAAGTTAGTTAGTATTTGGTCATGAACTCGTTGGTTGCATTTGCAGTTTTTTTTGGTTGTGTTTTGAACAATAATAAAATGGTGGATGATGAGTGGGGAAATTTTTTGTCTAAGAGAGTAGATAACATGTTTCTAAACAATAATAAATTAATCCTGATGATGCCTTGATTAAGAAAAATCATGAATGAATCATGAATAATAATGAATGAGAAAGTTACAGAGGCTACAACAAAACATGCTAATCTCTCACCATTACCAATAACAGAGGCTACAACAAAACATGCTAATCTCTCACCATTACCAATAACAGAGACAACAACAAAACATGCTAACCTCTCACCATTACCAATAACAGAGACTACAACAAAACATGCTAACCTCTCACCATTACCAATAACAGAGGCTACAACAAAACATGCTAACCTCTCACCATTACCAATAACAGAGGCTACAACAAAACATGATAACCTCTCACCTTTAACCTCAAATTAAAGGTGAAATTCTGTACTGTCACCTAATATGAAACATTATATCTCAAATCCAAAATGCTGGAGAATAGCATCAAATTTAAATCTGTAAGCTTCACTGTCCAAACACATATGGTGTGGACTATGTGTGTCTGGTAAACACATGTGGATCTGGTGAACACTTCACTTGTTGACCAACTACAGGAATACTGACCTCAGAGTCTCCAGTTTACAGTGGGGATTCCCCAATCCAGCAGAGAGCAGCATCACTCCTGAATCCTTCAGGTCATTGTTACTCAGATCCAGCTCTCTCAGGTGTGAAGGGTTTGACTTCAGAGCTGAGACCAGAGAAGCACAGCCTTCCTCTGTGACTCCACAGCCTGACAGCATGCAAAGAGTCAAATCATATTAAAACCACTGGACTGGTTTTAACTAGCCTGATAAGTCAAACATGTCTGATATGAACATTGACACAAACCCTCTACATACTTGAGTTTCTCCAGTCTGCAGTGTGGATCCTCCAGTCCAGCAGAGAGCAGTCTGACTCCTGAGTCTCCTGGGTGATTGTAGCTCAGGTCCAGCTCTCTCAGGTGTGAGGGGTTTGACCTCAGAGCTGAGACCAGAGAAGCACAGCCTTCCTCTGTGACTCCACAGCCTGACAGCCTGACAAAGAGATCATCATGACTTCACAAACACACTGTTCATTTAACACCAGTAGTGTAGAAGGACAATGGCAGATGCATTTGGTTAATTATCCAAAACAACATATAGATTCATCTTCCGTCTCCTAGAATTGTGTGGTCATTTTGTTATAATAATGTGAAAATCAATGCATTTATTCAATATGTTTTTCAATATAGAATTATATACTAATTATAATACATTATTTTCTCTAAACTGAATATTTCTTCCTGATGATTAGTTCTTAAATGTCATTTTATTTACTCACAGAGCAGCTCTGGAGGCTTTGACCACTGGCAGCAGCCTCAGAAGACCTTCCTCTGATCTGGAGTATTTCTTCAGGTCAAACACATCCAGCTCCTTTTCTGAAGTCAGCAACACAAAGACCAGAGCTGACCACTGTGCAGGTGATAGGTTGGCTCTAGAGAGACTTCCTGAGCTCAGGTAGCTTTGGATCTCCTCCACTAGGGATTGGTCATTCAGTTCATTCAGACAGTGGAACAGATTGATGCTCCTCTCTGGAGAGAGATCCTCCCTGATCTTCTCCTTGATGTACTTGACTGTCTCTTCATGGCTCTGTGAGCTGCTTCTTGTCTTTGTCAGTAGACCTCGTAAGTGCTTCTGATTGGACTCCAGTGAGAGGCCCAGGAGGAAGCGGAGGAAAAGGTCCAGGTTTCCTGTCTCACTTTGGAATGCTTTATCCACAGCACTCTTGTAGACAGTAACTTCAGTATTGTCTTTTGTTTGCAGGTTGTCAATTAGATTCTCATTGTTGTTGATGAATGAGAGGAACACATATACAGCAGCCAGAAACTCCTGAATGCTCAGATGAACAAAGCAGTACACCTTGTCCTGGTACAGCCCACATTCCTCTTTAAAGAGCTGTGTGCACAATCCTGAGTACACTGAGGCTTCATTGACATCAATGCCTGACTCTTTCAGGTCTTCTTCATAGAAAATCAGATTGCCCTTCACAAGCTGTTGAAAAGCCAGTTTTCCCAGTGACAGAAGGCTCTCTTTATTCCAGTGTGGACCTGTCTCTTCTTTCCCAAGATACTTTTCATTCTTCTGTGTGGTATGAAACACCACAAGGTGTGTGTACATCTCAGTCAGAGTCTTGGGCATCTCTTCTCTCTTATGTTTCAGCATGTGTTCAAGGACTGTTGCAGAAATCCAACAGAAGACTGGAATGTGGCACATGATGTGGAGGCTCCTTGATGTCTTTATGTGTGAGATGATTCTGCTGGCCAGGTCCTCATCACTGAATCTCTTCCTGAAGTACTCCTCCTTCTGTGGGTCATTGAACCCTCGTACCTCTGTTACCTGGTCAACACACCATGATGGGATCTTATTGGCTGCTGCTGGTCGGGTAGTTATCCAGATGAGAGCAGAGGGAAGCAGATTTCCCTTGATGAGATTTGTCAGCAGAACATCCACTGAGGTTGACTCTGTGACGTCCCAACAGATCTTGTTCTTCTGGAAGTCTAGGGGCAGTCGGCACTCATCCAGACCATCAAAGATGAACAGAACTTTGTAATTGTTATAGTTGGAGATTCTTGATTCTTTGGTTTCCATTGAGAAGTGATTGAGAAGTTCAGTCAAAGTGTGTTTGTCCTCTTTCATCAAATTCAGCTCCCGAAAAGGGAATGAAAATACAAATTGGACATCCTGATTAGCTTTTCCTTCAGCCCAGTCCAGAATGAACTTCTGCACAGAGACTGTTTTTCCAATGCCAGCGACTCCCTTTGTCAGCACAGTTCTGATAAGTTTGTCTTGTCCAGTTAAGGGTTTGAAGATGTTGTTACATTTGATTGGAGTCTCTGGTGTTGCTTGTTTCCTGGTTGTTGTCTCAATCTGTCTCAGCTCATGTTCATTATTGACCTCTCCTGTTCCACCCTCTGTGATGTAGAGCTCTGTGTAGATCTTATTGAGAAGTGTTGGGTTTCCTTGTTTAGCGATGCCCTCAAATACACATTGAAACTTCTTCTTTAGATTAGATTTGAGTTCACGTTGGCAAATCACAGCAAGCTCATCTGAATCTAGAAATAACACAGAGGATATTAATATTAATCTCTTTTAATGCCTACAGTATTGTAGGACTGTTATAAAGTTGTACATTATAATAATTTCTTCTCTAAACTGACTGTATAAATGTGTAAATGTTTTCATAATGCATTACAGACTGGTGTGACTGATTATATTATTATTGGTATTATTGATTGTATTATTAATGTTGTCTCTTTCTCTAAATGAATCACCACAACACATCCCTGCTGCTACTTGATGAGGTCACTAGGTGTTGTGTTAAGGCTGTTACAATATCATTGAGTTACACAGCTACTTTAGCTGTAATTTAGCTACAGCTTTTAAATATTATAAAACATCATTCAACATGAGGCAGACAGATCTTACATTTCTCCAGTGTGTCAGCAAGCTCCTTCTGGTTCATTTTCCTCAGGATGTGCAGTGTGATCTTCAGAGCCCCCTCTCTGGCACTGCTCTCCTGCTGCTCATCTTCAGCATCCACCACTTCCTTATCCTGCTTCTGACTCTCAAAGCCTTCTGGGAGTTCTGGACTAAGAATCCTCTTGAACATCTTCAGCTCGTTCTTCACAAATGTCAGAATTTTCTCTTCAAGCATCTGAAATAAATCAAGTAAATAAGTTAAGCAAGAAAATAAATGCTTTCTCATTAACACATTAATGAATGATTGACAGTCAACTTCACTTGAGGTAAACAAAAACAAATGTACATAACAGGACCACATACACTGAATATGGAGTCCAGGTCTGTTTGATGACTCTGGGAAGACTGACCACTGAGATACTCTGACTCCGATCTCTCCTGTTGGTTTCTGTGGACAAAACATGAGATTAAATATCCTCATCCAGGGAGTACACACACACACACACACACACACACACACACACACACACACGGAGGAAACATTGTGTCTGTTTAATATTGTTTTAGGACTATAAAAATGGACAAAAGGATTAGCCTATGGATTATGAAAACAACAACAATAAATGGGAAAATGGGAGAGGAGAAATGACTAGAGACAGTGTTGTTTAACTCACTGACCAGGACCCATGAGTTCTTCTTACCTTTGTTCAGTAGAAAAGTCTCCCTCTCTAAAGGTTAGAGGAGGTTCCATAGACTTGTCACTCTTCATGGACACACAGCTGGGTACAGGGGAGGCTGGTCTCTCCTGCTGGATTGGTCTTCAACACAACAGAGACAAACATTACATCTCTCATCTACTCTGAGCTCAGATGGGGAAACATAAGAAGAGTTTCATTCCAAAACGCTATACATCATAAATGTTCAAAAATCAGCTTTAACTTCTGAAATAAATTTTGAAATATATATATATTTTTTTCACTATCTAATCATTACATGGTTTAATGACAGTGTAACGGGTTTCTTCTACCTCCTTCTCTGACGAAGAGTTGGAATAAGGACCGGACCAAAATGCAACGTGGTTCGTTCGATACATCTTTAATAATGACGAAACACGAACAATACAAAACAACAAACGTCGAAAACCGAAACAGCCCTTTTTTTTTTTATATAAAAAATAATTTATTATCTTCAGTACCATTCATTCTTTACAAATCATAATTTACATACATACACAAATAATGACATTTTTAATTAAACTAATTAAATTAAACTAAACATAAACCCCAAACAAAACCTCAGAGGAGCATCTTCCCTCCCCGTCACCCTACAAAACACCTTTCCCTATCTCCCCGTCCCTAATCTATCCTCTTACAAATCTAAATGACACCCAGCCCTAAACCCCCCTTCCACCTCTCCCGAGCAGCATGCTGCACCCACTTCCTCTCCTCCCTCTTCATCCTCCCCCTCAAATCTCCTTCCACTCTCCTCACTATCCCTTCCACCCCCCAATCTCTCCCTGTCTTCTCCATGTTCAGCCTTGCTTCCCACAGCCCCCGTTTAAAGAGACTCATGAGAAGCCAGAGCAGAAACCTATCCCTATCCGTCCCTCTCGCTCTCCCTACACCCCTCTCTAACCTGGCCCACGTCAATACAAAATCCCCCTTTACCAAACCTAACAACACCCGTGCCCTAGCCCATACTACTCCGGCAAAGGCACAGTCCCAAAAGACATGACGCACAGTCTCCTCCCTGCCACAAGAGGATCTTGGACAGGTGGGGGACTGCACTAAACTAAACCGGTACAAGATGGAACGTACCAGCAAACACTTATGAAGGCTCAACCAATTCAGGTCCTTGAGCCTGTTGTCCAGACCCCGCACCTGCACTCCCTCCCAGACCGCTTCCGAGATGCCCACTACAGGCGCTGGACTCCCTGCCTTTCTGACCTCCTCGTACAGGTGCCTATGATCTAAACCTACTCGGGCAACTTCAACCTCAGGGTGCGCACGCAGCCACTTGGCCGCATGACCAAAGTGCCACGGCAGCTGTTCCGCCCGAGGACCCGTGTTAGACCACACCATTATGCTTCTCGCCTGATACAAGAAAAACACCCGCAGGAGGTAACCGGACGGGTGTATCACTGGCTGAGCAAGCTCCGTTAACAAGAAAGAAACAAAAATTGTGTCCAGCTTGAGGGGGAAATGTGGTACCCCCCTACCTCCCTCCCCGATGGGACAGATCATGCGTGCCCTGGCGACCCACTCATACCTGCCACTCCACATAAACTGAAACACAAGCTTCACTAGAGGCCTTCTCAGACAAGCCGTCAATGGGTAGATGTATGCCAAATACAAAAGCGACGGCAACACATCCACCTTTAGGACCAGGACTTTGCCCATAAAAGACAAATACCTAGCTTTCCACATTGCTAGCTTCCTCTGTACCACTGCAATACGCATGTTCCAGTTTAGCGTCGCAGAGCCGGAGGTCTCAAAATGGACCCCGAGAATCCTCAGGGCCCCCTCACAGAGAGATAACCCTCCAGGCACATCCGTTCTACCGCGCCATCTTCCGAAAAACTTGACGGAAGACTTTGCATGGTTCAGAACTGCTCCCGACGCTCGAGTGAAATCCCCAAAGATGGCAAGGGACCTTGTCAGGCACGAGTCCTTGCACAACAACAAGGAAGTGTCGTCGGCGTACTGCGTCATCTTAACACGCAGTCCACCACTTCCAGGGATCAGCAGACCTTCCACCCCTGTGTCTGCCCTAATGGCAGCCCCCAGAGGCTCCATGTACAGAACGAAGAGGAGAGCCGAGAGTGGGCACCCCTGCCTGACCCCAGACGAGAGGTCAAAAACGTCACCCAAGTGACTATTTACACTAACTCGGCACCCCGCTCCGACATATAATGTACGAATCCATTCTATAAACTTCTCCCCAAATCCTAATCGACCTAACACTCTGAATAAAAAGGATCTATTCACGTGATCAAAGGCTTTCGCCTGATCTAGCGCTGCTACCATAAAAGGCAGTCCTCTATCTTCAACCCAAGCGATGGAGTCCCTGATTAACTGTAGGTTCCATCTAATAGAGCGGCCCTCTACCCCGCACGTCTGATCCTCATGAACGACGTAGGGAAGGGCTGTGCGCAACCGGTCTGCTAAAACCTTTGCAAGTAGCTTGTAATCTACACACAGCATGGTCAACGGCCGCCAGTTGCCAAGGTCAGTTACTTCCCCTTCTTATATAAAAGTGACAGCACACCAACAGCCATTGATCCCCCCGGGACCCCCGTCTCAAGGATGGCCTTCAAGACTTCGAGGACCACTGGTCCAAGTATACCCCAAAACTTGAGATAAAACTCGGCCGGCAGCCCATCCATCCCAGGCACCTTCCCTTTTCCCATCCTCCTAAGAGCGCTCTCAACCTCTTCTAGTGAAATCTGGGCCTCCATCACTTCTCTAATGTCCTCCGGCAACCGCCTGGACAAGTGTTCTAAAAACACATTTCCCTGCTCTACATCTATTTCCCTTTCCTTAAATAAACCTTGGAAATGATCAGTTGTCACCCTGACCATATCCTCTGGTTCTCTAACTATACTACCATTTTCTTCCCTAACACCATGCATTACCTTCCTACTCTGTCTTGCCCTAACCAACTTAAAGAACATAGCAGAACAAGTCTCATTATGTTCTAGAAAGCCGCTATGCGCACGCTCCAGGAAAGCTCGAGCCTTCCGCTCCTGCAACTCCCTGAGCTGCGCCTTTAGGGTTGAGGATCTCTCCCAGTCAAACGACCCGCCGAGGTTGCCTGCCTCGTATTCGAGTTCAATTAACCTTTGGATACGATCCACCTCCCTCCTCTCCTCCCTTTTTTCCCTCTTGCAATACCCTATTATAAAAGCCCTAATCCTCACCTTGACTAATTCCCACCACTCTAACACCCCCTTGCACATGGACCGGAGACCCTCAAGCCTCCTAAAGAAAACAAAAAACCCGTCAACAAAAGCCTGCTCCTCCAGCACATCCCGACCTAGCTTCCAGTACCCCTTACCAAAGAGGCAGACCGACGACCCCACCTGCAGGAGCACCCCGTCGTGATCCGAAAAGAAAACAGGCAACAGCCGCCCAGACAACTTTCCCAAAGACCTGGGTACAAAAATATAATCGAGCCTCCGCTCAACCCCCCTGGAGTTACGCCATGTAGGACAGTCCATTTTCGGAGTAGTGTGCATACCACCATCTACCAGACCATGGCAAGCCATTAGCCTGGAAATGGCGCCTGCACTGTTATCCCCCCCTCTTCCTAAATCTGTATTAAAATCCCCCCCTATCACTAATTTCCTATTTGTAACACACAGGGGCGTCAGACAGTCCACCATCTCCTTCCTGTCTGCCACCACCTGTGGCCCATACACCACCACTAATCTAAATGTACAATCCCTTATCGCGACATCCACCCCTATAACCCTCCACTGCATTACCACAAAGGAATCCTCCACTTTTACCTCCCTGTGCCCACACAAAATCCCTACCCCCGATGAGTGCACCCCCCCTACACCCCAAACCGACTCTCCCTTGTCCCACTCCCTCTTAAATCTACTAACATCCCCTACATCCCTCAGGTGAACCTCCTGTAAAAAACAAAAATCAAAACCCACACCCTCCAAATAACTAAAAACCACCCTCCTCTTAACAATATCTCTTAAACCCCTTACATTTAAACTAACAAAAGTAAAATTAGACTCCATGAAAAAAAACAAAAAACATGTAATACACTCAAATTCTAAACTCAGACAGAAAAAAAAAAAAAAACAGGAGACTCCCCTGCTCCATATCTACCGGTGAGAACACCATCTGTAATCCCGACATCCCCCCCTCTTCCTCCATCACACCATCCCAGG
This sequence comes from Oncorhynchus masou masou, assembly GCF_036934945.1. Taxonomy (NCBI): domain Eukaryota; kingdom Metazoa; phylum Chordata; class Actinopteri; order Salmoniformes; family Salmonidae; genus Oncorhynchus; species Oncorhynchus masou. Next base: position 35,243,372 of record NC_088225.1, read on the forward strand.
ATGCAGGAATAGTGTTTGGCTTCGGGGTGCCCTGCACCCTGGGTCTACCCCCACAATCCTCCCCCTCCCCAGTGTTGCAGCTGGTTTGGAAAAAATTTGGGGAGGCTGAGTCCCCAAACAAAAAACTCCCCACCTCCTCCTGTACCCAGTCCTGAGTCTTGTTAGGTGTGTCCCCACCCAAATGAAGTTGAGAGTCTTGGGAAACCAGCAGCAACCCAGAGGTTTCTCCCACCCCCATCACTCTCTTGGCCATCCCCTTCCCCTCACTGTCGGCCAATCGCACCCTCCTCTTCATTCTCTTCTTTGGTGATGGCGGCAGTGGAGAGATACCACCCCCCCCCCCCCGCCAGCTCCAACACCATACCCCTCATCTCTTCCACCATGTCACTTTCCCCCCAGTCCACTTGCTCTTCCACCGTCTTCTTCTCTACCACTCCTCCCTCGCTTTCTTCTCTCTCTCATGCTCCTCCACTCGGTTGCCTTCTTCCACCGCTTTTCCTGATTCTCCTACTCCCGTGCCTTCCGTTTCCTTCTCTCTTCCATCCGCCACTTCTTGCTCCTCTTCCTTCCTTGTGGCCTTCCCCTCTGGACTTGTAGTCTTGTCATGAGGCATGTTTCCTTCCCCTCCTCTTCTTCCCCCATCCCCCGCTCCTGCTCCCCCCCCAGCCGCAGACGCATATGACCTCTGACGGCCCGGGCACCCCCGCCACAGGTGTGCTGACGAGCCACACCCATGGCATGTCTTAGGCTTGTCACAATCCCCTCGCCTCGTGATCCTCAGATCCACAAAATCTGCATTTTCTCATGCTGCACGAGGCGAAAATGTGTCCATAGGCCATACAGCGCCTGCAAAATGGGGGCTGACGTGCATAAAACAATGTCCCCCTGTCAGCCCCAAGGGAGAACATAGCAGGAGGATGAAAGTATCCACCATGTCCCTTTGGGTCCTCCCTGAGGAGGGCCTGGAAACCTCTCCTCCCATTCCAAAACCCAAGGGAGTCTTTGAGGTGCCTAGCTGAGGAAACGTTATCCATGTATCTCCCTAGAAAAGCCCTCACCTCTTCATCCTTAACATAAGGGTTGTAAATGTTAACAGTTACAACCCTAAAGTTATTCTTCGCCAGACTTGATATTTCGTAGTGGAACATCGGCCTCTCACCTCCCACTGCTCTTGCCCTTCTAAGGATATCATCATGTTTTTCTTCCGTACATAGCGCGACATCGTATGCTCCCTCCAACGAGTTGCCTTGGAAACAAAACACGTCCTTCACCGTCAGCTTTAGAATCCCCATCAATATAATTCTTCCAAAAGATTCTCGTCCTAACGGCTCCAACTCCTTTTCCTTCCAAGCAAAACGAATCGTGTTAGCCAGCCCAATCTCAGGGACCGACCGTGATGATGTATTTAGCACCATCTCCGCAAGGAGAATGGCGCTCGTACTCTTCTCTTCCAATACAAGAAAAAAAAAGAAAATCCAAAAGTGACCGAGCCTGACTGGTGAAACTAACACAGAGACAGGAACAATCACCCACAAACACAAAGTGAAACCCAGGCTACCTAAATATGGTTACCAATCAGAGACAACGATAATCACCTGACTCTGATTGAGAACCGCCTCAGGCAGCCACAGACCAATCTATACACTCCACGCAACCCCAAGACGAAACACACTACAAATAAACCCATGTCACACCCTGGCCTGACCCAATAAATGAAAATAACATGTAGACCAGGGCGTGACAGACAGACATGTACTGTAACCCACTGTTACTAGGCCGTCATTGAAAATAACAATTTGTTCTTAACTGACTTGCCTTGTTAAATAAAGTTTAATAAAACATAGTTAAAAATGATCCTAAATTGGGAAATTGAAGGCATAATATGTGTTTGATGAAAATGAACATTGTTGGCAACATTTTTGGCAATTGACTTGATGCCTCCTAAGCCAAAGCTATTGAGAGTTGTTAAAGGGTGCAAAGAGTGTGTTGATATAACAGTAATATTGTAAAAATTCTGCTTGTAACAACGATCAGAATTGGTTAAAAAAAGATGCATTCCATTATATTAGTCAATAATTGAGAGTAGGCAAAGTGGTCGTGCCATGAAAATCCTATCAAATGTCTAACATTGCAATGAGTACAGTCAGGGTGCCGTGGAACCCCTGCAGTACCTCCACAGACCCCGGATTGAGAACCCCTGCAGTACCTCCACAGACCCCGGATTGAGAACCCCTGCAGTACCTCCACAGACCCCGGATTGAGAACCCCTGCAGTACCTCCACAGACCCCGGATTGAGAACCCCTGCTGTACCTCCACAGATCCCGGATTGAGAACCCCTGCAGTACCTCCACAGACCCCGGATTGAGAACCCCCTGATTTAGCAGATGCTCTTATCCAGAGTGATTTACAGTAAGTGCATTCATCTTAAGATATCTAGGTGAGACAACCACATATCACAGTCAAATATACAGGATACCAAGATGCCTGTTAAATAATGGATATATAGATATCAAGGTGAGACAACCACATATCACAGTCTAATATACAGGATACCAACATTCCTGTTAAATAATATTATATAGATATCTAGGTGAGACAACCACATATCACAGTCTAATATACAGGATACCAACATTCCTGTTAAATAATATTATATAGATATCTAGGTGAGACAACCACATATCACAGTCTAATATACAGGATACCAACATTCCTGTTAAATAATATTATATAGATATCTAGGTGAGACAACCACATATCACAGTCTATTATACAGGATACCAACATTCCTGTTAAATAATGGATATATAGATATCTAGGTGAGACAACCACATATCAGTCTAATATACAGGATACCAACATTCCTGTTAAATAATGGATATATAGATATCTAGATGAGACAACCACATATCACAGTCTAATATACAGGATACCAACATTCCTGTTAAATAATATTATATAGATATCTAGGTGAGACAACCACATATCACAGTCTAATATACAGGATACCAACATTACATTCCTGATTAACAATGGATATATAGTGTTTCATCTTAAGATAGCTATTTATTTATTTAATGAACTCGATAAATTCTTTATAAATGGTCATCTTACCTCTTAGCTTTGGTGTCATGTCCCCCAGAGAGATGCATTTTAGAGGCAGGGCCCCCCTCCTCTCTCTCCCCAGAGAGACTCATTTTAGAGCACTGACCCCTAAACAGAGATCCAACATGTTGGTTGTGGTTAATATGGTGACAACTAATTACTGAATGTCAATTGTTCACATTTATCCATTATCTCTTTTGAGAAATAAAACATTTACTAACAGACATATAGAAACAATCAGGTGATTTAATGCAATCACATGAATATGTAGTTGTGACATTTCATCTCCATGGCAACTGTCTGTAATAATAATAAGTCACTGTTTGTCAAGGTAGTTATAGACAGTACAGCAACAACAATAATAATAATAATAATAAGTCACTGTTTGTTAAGGTAGTTATAGACAGTACAGCAACACAAGGTCATGTCTCACACTTATTTTTATTAATGAAAAGTGGCTATTTATTATCTTTCAATCTGTTATTTTCTAAATGTATCTGAGAATGTAGACAGAAGGGATAAAACGGACATGATTGATCTGAGGGGGAAATCATTGATCCATTCAGAAAGGTTATAATGTATAGTAGTGGGTTGTTAGTGATGTGTAGATGTTATGTTATGTAAAGTTGACTAGGTTATAATGTATAGTAGTGGGTTGTTAGTGATATGTTATATTATGTAAAGTAGACTAGGTTATAATGTATAGTAGTGGGTTGTTAGTGATATGTTATATTATGTAAAGTAGACCAGGTTATAATGTATAGTAGTGGGTTGTTAGTGATGTGTAGATGTTATATTATGTAAAGTAGACTAGGTTATAATGTATAGTAGTGGGTTGTTAGTGATATGTTATATTATGTAAAGTAGACTAGGTTATAATGTATAGTGGTGGGTTGTTAGTGATATGTAGATGTTATATTCTGTAAAGTAGACTAGATTATAATGTATAGTGGTGGGTTGTTAGTGATATGTAGATGTTATATTATGTAAAGTAGACTAGGTTATAATGTATAGTAGTGGGTTGATAGTGATATGTTATATTATGTAAAGTAGACTAGGTTATAATGTATAGTTGTTAGTGATACGTAGATGTTATATTATGTAATGTAGACTAGGTTATAATGTATAATAGCAGTTTGTTAGTGATATGCAGATCAAGGTCTATACCTCGGCTATAGCCTACATATCATAGATGACCAGTCTAAACCTGTTCAGATCAGTTCACATAATGTTATAGTCCTACCAGTAGCAGGACAGAGAATGTACTGTATATAACCTACATATCATAGATGACCAGTCTAAACCTGTTCAGATCAGTTCACATAATGTTATAGTCCTACCAGTGGCAGGACAGAGAATGTACTGTATATAACCTACATATCATAGATGACCAGTCTAAACCTGTTCAGATCAGTTCACAGAGACCATCAGGTTTGTCAGCATGATAAGTGATCACAGCTCAAACCTACTCTGACTATTGAATGTCTGACATCGACTAACCTTATAATAGTGTGTAGAAAGCCAAGACCAACGAGAGTTTGCCCATCTTTCCTATGTCTCAACACATTTATCTGACTTCTAATGTACTGAGAAATATGTGCCACAGTTTCAACAGCCATTTTATAACTGCGTAGGCTACAAACATACTTCTAATTTCACATGAGGAAATCACATAACTTACAGTCACTGGTGCAGCCGCCTGTTTCGTACAGATGAAGTAGCTTTCATAGGCAACTCATTCAACCAGCCTAAACAACAGTAAATACAAGATGTCAAATGGTCAAAGGAGAATACATGCAGGACAGGTGTTTTGCTACAGATGTAGGATCTTAATTTGAGACAGTTTACTAAAGCAGAAAAATTATGTGGATTATAATTAACATTTTAAATCGGAAAGTGGAAATGACAAACTTCAGAAGCCTTTTAAAACAAATACACTGCAAGTTTTAGTTTTCCTGCAACAGGGTGATCAAATTCAGATCCTACATCTGTACAGAGATGATGTCTTTATCTGAAAAAGGAAGTTTGAGTTATTAGCAATGAAGTTGCAACTGTCAGCTGCTGTAAACCTCTGTGATTGGATGTTATAGACCCCAATCTGAACAGTTTCTTCCCCGTGGTTATAGCCTTTAGCTCTATGCTCAGTCTACCTAGTTCAATATATTGTTGTACGTAAACTTTGTGCAAACTCCACCGCCTGTATTCTGTCTCTTAATGTTTTCTTTCACTAGCAGCACCATCACTACACTATAGAGGAACTATGGTACAATTACATTATCATATGAAATATAGAGGATCACTACACTATAGTGGAACTATGATACAATTACATTATCATATGAAATGTTAAATGTAGAACTATAATATATGAATATTGATATATTGAATTTGACTTGACCACGTCCAGTCAGCTCCATGTTGTATGATTAAACTGACACCAACCTGTCTCAGTAGAAGTAGACTGTTAGGAGTGTTTTACTGTCATTCACTATACTAACATTACACCAGACATTTAATTTATCTACTGTTAGGAGTGTTATACTTCACTATACTAACATTACACCAGACATTTAATTTATCTACTGTTAGGAGTGTTTTACTTCACTATACTAACATTACACCAGACATTTAATTTATCTACTGTTAGGAGTGTTTTACTTCACTATACTAACATTACACCAGACATTTAATTTATCTACTGTTAGGAGTGTTTTACTGTCATTCACGATACTAACATTACACCAGACATTTAATTTATCTACTGTTAGGAGTGTTTTACTGTCATTCACTATACTAACATTACACCATACATTTAATTTATCTACTGTTAGGAGTGTTATACTTCACTATACTAACATTACACCAGACATTTAATTTATCTACTGTTAGGAGTGTTATACGTCACTATACTAACATTACACCAGACATTTAATTTATCTACTATTAGGAGTGTTATACTTCACTATACTAACATTACACCAGACATTTAATTTATCTACTGTTAGGAGTGTTTTACTGTCATTCACTATACTAACATTACACCAGACATTTAATGTATCTACTATTAGGAGTGTTTTACTGTCATTCACTATACTAACATTACACCATACATTTAATTTATCTACTATTAGGAGTGTTATACTTCACTATACTAACATTACACCAGACATTTAATGTATCTACTATTAGGAGTGTTTTACTGTCATTCACTATAGTAACATTACACCATACATTTAATTTATCTACTGTTAGGAGTGTTCTACTTCACTATACTAACATTACACCAGACATTTAATTTATCTACTGTTAGGAGTGTTTTACTGTCATTCACTATACTAACATTACACCATACATTTAATTTATCTACTGTTAGGAGTGTTTTACTGTCATTCACTATACTAACATTACACCATACATTTAATTTATCCACTGTTAGGAGTGTTCTACTTCACTATACTAACATTACACCAGACATTTAATTTATCTACTGTTAGGAGTGTTTTACTGTCATTCACTATACTAACATTACACCATACATTTAATTTATCTACTGTTAGGAGTGTTATACTTCACTATACTAACATTACACCAGACATTTAATTGATCTACTGTTAGGAGTGTTTTACTGTCATTCACTATACTAACATTACACCATACATTTAATTGATCTACTGTTAGGAGTGTTATACTTCACTATACTAACATTACACCAGACATTTAATTTATCTACTGTTAGGAGTGTTATATTTCACTATACTAACATTACACCAGACATTTAATTTATCTACTGTTAGGAGTGTTATACTTCACTATACTAACATTACACCAGACATTTAATGTATCTACTGTTAGGAGTGTTTTACTTCACTATACTAACATTACACCAGACATTTAATTTATCTACTGTTAGGAGTGTTATACTTCACTATACTAACATTACACCATACATTTAATGTATCTACTATTAGGAGTGTTATACTTCACTATACTAGCATTACACCAGACATTTAATTTATCTACTGTTAGGAGTGTTATACTTCACTATACTAACATTACACCAGACATTTAATGTATCTACTATTAGGAGTGTTATACTTCACTATACTAGCATTACACCAGACATTTAATTTATCTACTGTTAGGAGTGTTATACTTCACTATACTAACATTACACCAGACATTTAATGTATCTACTATTAGGAGTGTTATACTTCACTATACTAACATTACACCAGACATTTAATTTATCTACTGTTAGGAGTGTTATACTTCACTATACTAACATTACACCAGACATTTAATGTCTCTACACACTTTATAATAATCCCTGGCAGGATTCTCACCTTGTCGCCTGAATTCACAACCAGAACATGTCAAGACATTGATATTTTTTCTGTTTTGTTCTGTATATTCTGATGGATGAGGTCTGAGCTGGAATGTGAAGCTAACTGAATCTGGCTAACTTTAGAAAACCAGTATATCTGGCTGGTATCATAGTTTACCCCTCAGGCTACAATCAGGTTTCAGCATCAGGCAGCTATCAACATGCCGAGTCGTAGGCAACAACCTGGGATGTGTTCATTAGTTTACCCCACAGCCAACAGTTTTAAAATGTTGCTGTCACGCCCTGACCTCAGAGATCCCTTGGTTCTCTATGGTGTTGTAGATCAAGGCATGACTAGGGGGGTGTTCTAGTTTTCCTATTTCTATGTCGTAGGCAACAACCTGGGATGTATTCATTAGTTTACTCCACAGCCAACAGTTTTAAATGGCACTAATGAATACACACAACCTATTTTGAGGAATTGTAAGTTATTGTTAGTCTTTCCACAAGAATTATTTCTCTCTCTTTCACACAAAATACCACCCCTGAGTAAAAAGCGTTTACTCCACAGCCAACAGTTAAAATGTTGCTGTCACGCCCTGAAAAAAGAGAGCCTTTGGTTCTCTATGGTGTTGTAGATCAAGGCATGACTAGGGGGGTGTTCTAGTTTTCCTATTTCTATGTTGGTGTTTTTGGTATGGTTCCCAATTAGAGGCAGCTGATTATCGTTGTCTCTAATTGGGGATCATGCTTCAGTTCTCCATTGTTGTTTTGTGTTGCACCACGTAGTCATGTTTTGTTGCTTGGTTATTGTTTTGTTAAGTAGTTTCACTTTAAATTAATATGTGGAACTCAACACACGCTGTGCCTTGGTCCGTCCATTACAACAACCGTGACAGTTGCATAAAACACAAACAGTTCACTGTAAACGCAGTACAATGTGACGGTTTCTGTTGAAAAGCGTTTTGCTACGGTGGGAACTAATGAACACACACAAACTGTTTTGAGGAAGTGTAAGTTGTTGTTAGTCTCTCCACAATATTTATTTGTCTCTCTTTCACTCAACAAACCTTCCTGAGTGAAAAGCATTAACAGCATTAACAGAAAATGTTTGATTGTTGATTGTGTTTTAAGTCTGTTTTGAGAAGACAAGTCTATAGACCTATGATACAGTAGGAGATCACCCTGGTCTATAGACCTATGATACAGTAGGAGATCACCCTGGTCTATAGGCCTATGATACAGTAGGAGATCACCCTGGTCTATAGACCTATGATACAGTAGGAGATCACCCTGGTCTATAGACCTATGATACAGTAGGAGATTACCCTGGTCTATAGACCTATGATACAGTAGGAGATCACCCTGGTCTATAGACCTATGATACAGTAGGAGATCACCCTGGTCTATAGACCTATGACACAGTAGGAGATCACCCTGGTCTATAGACCTATGATACAGTAGGAGATCACCCTGGTGTATCGACCTATGAGCAGTAAGAGATCACTCTGGTCTATAGACCTATGATACAGTAGGAGATCACCCTGGTCTATAGACCTATGATGCAGTAAGAGATCACTCTGGTCTATAGACCTATGATACAGTAGGAGATCACCCTGGTCTATAGACCTATGATACAGTAGGAGATCACCCTGGTCTATAGACCTATGATACAGTAGGAGATCACCCTGGTCTATAGACCTATGATACAGTAGGAGATCACCCTGGTCTATAGACCTATGATACAGTAGGAGATCACCCTGGTCTATAGACCTATGATACAGTAGGAGATCACCCTGGTCTATAGACCTATGATACAGTAGGAGATTACCCTGGTCTATAGACCTATGATACAGTAGGAGATCACCCTGGTCTATAGACCTATGATACAGTAGGAGATCACCCTGGTCTATAGACCTATGACACAGTAGGAGATCACACTGGTCTATAGACCTATGATACAGTAGGAGATCACCCTGGTGTATCGACCTATGAGCAGTAAGAGATCACTCTGGTCTATAGACCTATGATACAGTAGGAGATCACCCTGGTCTATAGACCTATGATGCAGTAAGAGATCACTCTGGTCTATAGACCTATGATACAGTAGGAGATCACCCTGGTCTATAGACCTATGATACAGTAGGAGATCACCCTGGTCTATAGACCTATGATACAGTAGGAGATCACCCTGGTCTATAGACCTATGATACAGTAGGAGATCACCCTGGTCTATAGACCTATGATACAGTAGGCGATCACCCTGGTCTATAGACCTATGATACAGTAGGAGATCACCCTGGTCTATAGACCTATGATACAGTAGGAGATCACCCTGGTCTATAGACCTATGATACAGTAGGAGATCACCCTGGTCTATAGACCTATGATACAGTAGGAGATCACCCTGGTCTATAGACCTATGATACAGTAGGAGATCACCCTGGTCTATAGACCTATGATACAGTAGGAGATCACCCTGGTGTATCGACCTATGAGCAGTAAGAGATCACTCTGGTCTATAGACCTATGATACAGTAGGAGATCACCCTGGTCTATAGACCTATGATGCAGTAAGAGATCACTCTGGTCTATAGACCTATGATACAGTAGGAGATCACCCTGGTCTATAGACCTATGATACAGTAGGAGATCACCCTGGTCTATAGACCTATGATACAGTAGGAGATCACCCTGGTCTATAGACCTATGATACAGTAGGAGATCACCCTGGTCTATAGACCTATGATACAGTAGGAGATCACCCTGGTCTATAGACCTATGATACAGTAGGAGATCACCCTGGTATACCCTGAGTGTACTGTAACAATATCATCAACTACATGAATACACATAACAATATCTTCAACTATATGAATACACATAACAATATCATTAACTACATGAATAAACATAACAATCGTCGTCTTACCTTTTATCTCTCAATAGAAACATAGTCTGAATGATCATCAGGTCGTCAAAAGTTAGTTTCATTTGCTCTGCTCATTTACATATCAGGTTCTGCCTGTTCTCTCTCCCTCTCCCTTTACAGCTCTTACAATGTGTCTTGGAATACATTCTACAACTGTCTGGAACTCTATACTTCTGTCTCATATATCATATTCTGTTGCTGTCCCGGTGTCTTGTCTGGTGTCTCTCTCAATCACATCCTATTCCTCTGTTGCTGTCTCAGTGTCTTGTCTGTGTCTCTCTCTGTCATATACTATTCTGTTGCTGTGTCTGTGTCTTGTCTGGTGTCTCTCTCCATCACCAGAAAATGTTGAGGGTTAGGCCTGCTACAATACAACTTTCACAACATGACAACACAACTACATAACACCAGTAAATACAGTTGAGGGTAACTACAACACAACATGACAACACAACTACATAACACCATTAAATACAGTTGAGGGTTACTACAATACAACATGACAACACAACTACATAACACCATTAAATACAGTTGAGGGATACTCAATTGATGCTGTTTGTCTTTGTAGGACAGTAGTTCAGGTGGCTGTTTGTGTAGATGCTCTTTGTCTTTGTAGGACAGTAGTTCAGGTGGCTGTTTGTATTTGTAGGACAGTAGTTCAGGTGGCTGTTTGTGTAGATGCTGTTTGTATTTGTAGGACAGTTGTTCAGGTGGCTGTTTGTCTTTGTAGTACAGTAGTTCAGGTGGCTGTTTGTCTTTGTAGGACAGTAGTTCAGGTGGTTGTTTGTCTTTGTAGGACAGTAGTTCAGGTGGCTGTTTGTCTTTGTAGGACAGTAGTTCGGGTGGCTGTTTGTCTTTGTAGGACAGTAGTTCAGGTGGTTGTTTGTCTTTGTAGGACAGTAGTTCAGGTGGCTGTTTGTCTTTGTAGGACAGTAGTTCAGGTGGCTGTTAGTCTCTGTAGGACAGTAGTTCAGGTGGCTGTTTGTGTAGATGCTGTTTGTCTTTGTAGGACAGTCGTTCAGGTGGCTCTTTGTCTTTGTAGGACAGTAGTTCAGGTGGCTGTTTGTATTTGTAGGACAGTAGTTCAGGTGGCTGTTTGTATTTGTAGGACAGTAGTTCAGGTGGCTGTTTGTCTTTGTAGGACAGTAGTTCAGGTGGCTGTTTGTCTTTGTAGGACAGTAGTTCAGGTGGCTGTTTGTGTAGATGCTGTTTGTCTTTGTAGGACAGTCGTTCAGGTGGCTGTTTGTGTAGATGCTCTTTGTCTTTGTAGGACAGTAGTTCAGGTGGCTGTTTGTCTTTGTAGGACAGTAGTTCAGGTGGCTGTTTGTCTTTGTAGGACAGTAGTTCAGGTGGCTGTTTGTCTTTGTAGGACAGTAGTTCAGGTGGCTGTTTGTGTAGATGATGTTTGTCTTTGTAGGACAGTAGTTCAGGTGGCTGCACTTAGTCTGCCTGTTGTCCCTCCCATCGGCATGGTTACACCTTCCTGAAAACAATGACTCCATACTTTGCTGAAACCTGTTCTGCCAGTTCATGTCCTTAAAGACTAGAATGTTCCAATGTGGTTAGCCAAAGAGATGACAAGATAGTTCACACATGCATCTTTCAGGGTAACTGTCAAACAGACATGTCACATTTCTGGTTGGTCCAGAACTAGTTTCCTGCTTGTAGCAGGCCGTGTTCACAGGAATCCTCTCCTCTAACTAGAAGTCATGTGATTTCATGAGGATGTTGTTCTGCAGTGAGAGTGGAATGCAAGTCAAGGTGTCCTGGGATGAATGTCAACTAGATTTATAAACATCATTTTTAAATTAACTGTTGTAATAAAAAATAATCTACGCTGTCATTTTCTTGATGTTGGTTCGCTTTTAAAGTGTTTGATTGTCACAGACATCAGATTGGTTCAGTGAAATGTGTTGTTTTACAGGGTCAGTCATAGTAGTATGATAGGTGTTGTTGTACAGGGTCAGTCATAGTAGTATGATAGGTGTTATTGTACAGGGTCAGTCATAGTAGTATGATAGGTGTTGTTGTACAGGGTCAGTCATAGTAGTATGATAGGTGTTGTTGTACAGGGTCAGTCATAGTAGTATGATAGGTGTTGTTGTACAGGGTCAGTCATAGTAGTATGATAGGTGTTGTTGTACAGGGTCAGTCATAGTAGTATGATAGGTGTTATTGTACAGGGTCAGTCATAGTAGTATGATAGGTGTTGTTGTACAGGGTCAGTCATAGTAGTATGATAGGTGTTGTTGTACAGGGTCAGTCATAGTAGTATGATAGGTGTTGTTTTACAGGGTCAGTCATAGTAGTATGATAGGGGATGTTTTACAGGGTCAGTCAAAGTAGTATGATAGGTGTTGTTTTACAGGGTCTGTCATAGTAGTGTGATAGGTGTTGTTTTACAGGGTCAGTAGTATGATAGGTGTTGTTTTACAGGGTCAGTAGTATGATAGGTGTTGTTTTACAGGGTCAGTCATAGTAGGATGATAGGTGTTGTTTTACAGGGTCAGTCATAGTAGTATGATAGGTGTTGTTGTACAGGGTCAGTCATAGTAGTATGATAGGTGTTATTGTACAGGGTCAGTCATAGTAGTATGATAGGTGTTATTGTACAGGGTCAGTCATAGTAGGATGATAGGTGTTGTTTTACAGGGTCCGTCATAGTAGTATGATAGGTGTTGTTGTACAGGGTCAGTCATAGTAGTATGATAGGTGTTGTTGTACAGGGTCAGTCATAGTAGTATGATAGGTGTTGTTGTACAGGGTCAGTCATAGTAGTATGATAGGTGTTGTTGTACAGGGTCAGTCATAGTAGTATGATAGGTGTTGTTTTACAGGGTCAGTCATAGTAGTATGATAGGTGTTGTTGTACAGGGTCAGTCATAGTAGTATGATAGGTGTGGTTGTACAGGGTCAGTCATAGTAGTATGATAGGTGTTGTTGTACAGGGTCAGTCATAGTAGTATGATAGGTGTTGTTTTACAGGGTCAGTCATAGTAGTATGATAGGTGTTATTGTACAGGGTCAGTCATAGTAGTATGATAGGTGTTGTTGTACAGGGTCAGTCATAGTAGTATGATAGGTGTTGTTGTACAGGGTCAGTCATAGTAGTATGATAGGTGTTGTTTTACAGGGTCAGTCATAGTAGTATGATAGGGGATGTTTTACAGGGTCAGTCATAGTAGTATGATAGGTGTTGTTTTACAGGGTCATTAGTATGATAGGTGTTGTTTTACAGGGTCAGTAGTATGATAGGTGTTGTTTTACAGGGTCAGTCATAGTAGGATGATAGGTGTTGTTTTACAGGGTCAGTAGTATGATAGGTGTTGTTTTACAGGGTCAGTCAGAGTAGTATGATAGGTGTTGTTGTACAGGGTCAGTCATAGTAGTATGATAGGTGTTGTTGTACAGGGTCAGACATAGTAGTGTAATAGGTGTTGTTTTACAGGGTCATAGTAGTATGATAGGTGTTGTTGTACAGGGTCAGTCATAGTAGTATGATAGGTGTTGTTGTACAGGGTCAGACATAGTAGTATGATAGGTGTTGTTTTACAGGGTCATAGTAGTATGATAGGTGTTGTTGTACAGGGTCAGTCATAGTAGTATGATAGGTGTTGTTTTACAGGGTCAGTAGTATGATAGGTGTTGTTTTACAGGGTCAGTCATAGTAGTATGATAGGTGTTGTTGTACAGGGTCAGTCATAGTAGTATGATAGGTGTTGTTGTACAGGGTCAGTCATAGTAGTATGATAGGTGTTGTTTTACAGGGTCAGTAGTATGATAGGTGTTGTTGTACAGGGTCAGTCATAGTAGTATGATAGGTGTTGTTTTACAGGGTCAGTAGTATGATAGGTGTTGTTTTACAGGGTCAGTCATAGTAGTATGATAGGTGTTGTTGTACAGGGTCAGTCATAGTAGTATGATAGGTGTTGTTGTACAGGGTCAGTCATAGTAGTATGATAGGTGTTGTTGTACAGGGTCAGTCATAGTAGTATGATAGGTGTTGTTTTACAGGGTCAGTAGTATGATAGGTGTTGTTGTACAGTGTCAGTCATAGTAGTATGATAGGTGTTGTTTTACAGGGTCAGTAGTATGATAGGTGTTGTTTTACAGGGTCAGTCATAGTAGTATGATAGGTGTTGTTGTACAGGGTCAGTCATAGTAGTATGATAGGTGTTGTTGTACAGGGTCAGTCATAGTAGTATTATAGGTGTTGTTTTACAGGGTCAGTCATAGTAGCATGATAGATGTTGTTTTACAGGGTCAGTCATAGTAGTATGATAGGTGTTGTTTTACAGGGTCAGTCATAGTAGTATGATAGGTGTTGTTGTACAGGGTCAGTCATAGTAGTATGATATATGATATGTGTTTTACAGGGTCAGTCATAGTAGTATGATAGGTGTTGTTGTACAGGGTCAGTCATAGTAGTATGATAGGTGTTGTTGTACAGGGTCAGTCATAGTAGTATGATAGGTGTTGTTTTACAGGGTCAGTCATAGTAGTATGATGTTGTTTTACAGGGTCAGTCGTAGTAGTATGATAGGTGTTGATTTACAGGGTCATAGTAGTATGATAGGTGTTGTTTTACAGGGTCAAACATAGTAGTATGATAGGTGTTGTTGTACAGGGTCATAGTAGTATGATAGGTGTTGTTTTACAGGGTCAAACATAGTAGTATGATAGGTGTTGATTTACAGGGTCGTAGAAGTATGGTGACCATGGAGCAAATTAGATGTAAGAGTCTTGCTTCAGGGCACATCGACAACCTTGAAGGTAAAAACCAGCAATACCAGTTACTCTAACCACTCGTCTATCTGACCACCACCACTCTAACCACTCGTCTATCTGACCATACCAGTTACTGACCACCACCACTCTAACCACTCGTCTATCTGACCATACCAGTTACTGACCACCACCACTCTAACCACTAGTCTATCTGACCATACCAGTTACTGACCCACCACTCTAACCACTAGTCTATCTGACCATACCAGTTACTGACCCAACAGTCTAACCACTAGTCTATCTGACCATACCAGTTACTGACCCAACACTATAACCACTAGTCTATCTGAACATACCACTGACCATGTGGACACCTCCTAGTGGTGGGGTTGTTAGGAGTGTTTATCAGACCATGTGGACACCTCCTAGTGGTGGGGTTGTTAGGAGTGTTTATCAGACCATGTGGACACCTCCTAGTGGTGGGGTTGTTAGGAGTGTTTATCAGACCATGTGGACACCTCCTAGTGGTGGGGTTGTTAGGAGTGTTTATCAGACAATGTGGACACCTCCTAGTGGTCAGGTTGTTAGGAGTGTTTACCAGACCATGTGGACACCTCCTAGTGGTGGGGTTGTTAGGAGTGTTTATCAGACCATGTGGACACCTCCTAGTGGTGGGGTTGTTAGGAGTGTTTATCAGACCATGTGGACACCTCCTAGTGGTGGGGTTGTTAGGAGTGTTTATCAGACCATGTGGACACCTCCTTGTGGTGGGGTTGTTAGGAGTGTTTATCAGACCATGTGGACACCTCCTAGTGGTGGGGTTGTTAGGAGTGTTTATCAGACAATGTGGACACCTCCTAGTGGTGGGGTTGTTAGGAGTGTTTATCAGACCATGTGGACACCTCCTAGTGGTGGGGTTGTTAGGAGTGTTTATCAGACCCTGTGGACACCTCCTAGTGGTGGGGTTGTTAGGAGTGTTTATCAGACCCTGTGGACACCTCCTAGTGGTGGGGATGTTAGGAGTGTTTATCAGACCATGTGGACACCTCCTAGTGGTGGGGTTGTTAGGAGTGTTTATCAGACCATGTGGACACCTCCTAGTGGTGGGGTTGTTAGGAGTGTTTATCAGACCATGTGGACACCTCCTAGTGGTCTGGTTGTTAGGAGTGTTTATCAGACCATGTGGACACCTCCTAGTGGTCTGGTTGTTAGGAGTGTTTATCAGACCATGTGGACACCTCCTAGTGGTGGGGTTGTTAGGAGTGTTTATGAGACCATGTGGACACCTCCTAGTGGTGGGGTTGTTAGGAGTGTTTATCAGGCCATGTGGACACCTCCTAGTGGTCAGGTTGTTAGGAGTGTTAATCAGACCATGTGGACACCTCCTAGTGGTCTGGTTGTTAGGAGTGTTTATCAGACCATGTGGACACCTCCTAGTGGTGGGGTTGTTAGGAGTGTTTATCAGGCCATGTGGACACCTCCTAGTGGTGGGGTTGTTAGGAGTGTTTATCAGACCATGTGGACACCTCCTAGTGGTGGGGTTGTTAGGAGTGTTTATCAGACCATGTGGACACCTCCTAGTAGTCTGGTTGTTAGGAGTGTTTATCAGGCCATGTGGACACCTCCTAGTGGTGGGGTTGTTAGGAGTGTTTACCAGACCATGTGGACACCTCCTAGTGGTGGGGTTGTTAGGAGTGTTTATCAGACCATGTGGACACCTCCTAGTGGTGGGGTTGTTAGGAGTGTTTATCAGACCATGTGGACACCTCCTAGTGGTGGGGTTGTTAGGAGTGTTTATCAGACCATGTGGACACCTCCTAGTAGTCTGGTTGTTAGGAGTGTTTATCAGGCCATGTGGACACCTCCTAGTGGTCTGGTTGTTAGGAGTGTTTATCAGACCATGTGGACACCTCCTAGTGGTGGGGTTGTTAGGAGTGTTTATCAGACCATGTGGACACCTCCTAGTGGTGGGGTTGTTAGGAGTGTTTATCAGACCATGTGGACACCTCCTAGTGGTGGGGTTGTTAGGAGTGTTTATCAGGCCATGTGGACACCTCCTAGTGGTGGGGTTGTTAGGAGTGTTTATCAGACCATGTGGACACCTCCTAGTGGTGGGGTTGTTAGGAGTGTTTATCAGGCCATGTGGACACCTCCTAGTGGTCTGGTTGTTAGGAGTGTTTATCAGGCCATGTGGACACCTCCTAGTGGTGGGGTTGTTAGTAGTGTTTATCCTCCTAGTGAGAAAGAAATGTTTTTCCCAATTTCTCTTTAAAGTAGTATTAGTATTATTTATAGTAAAATCAACTAAATGTTCATAACGACAGATGTCCTTATATAATGTGTGATTTTCCCAGATGAAGTTGAAAAGCATCTGGTCAACCTCTTTCCCTATTTTGTGGTCAAGATGTAGGAACTGGGCTGCAAACAACTTCTGTATGGCTGACGCCTTTAGTGATTTAGTCTGATGCTTTAATATATAACATTCTGCCCTCCGAATTCATATCCAAGGGGCATTTATCATTGGTGCAAATTTGTTCTGTGAGAAAATCTAATAATAATAATAACTTTGTAAATCAGGATGCATTATGAAAGGACAATAAGAGACGGTGGTAATATGTTTCCTTTTAGAGACTATAATACATGACAACCAGGTCATTTTAGTTCCTCTTAGAATCACAACCTCAGTGGAACAACAGTTTGTCATTTCCCACAGGTACAGTTCTCCTGAACAAACAAGTGCAGGACAGAGGAATAGCAATTCTTACCTTGTTCTAAATTCAATCACCTTCTTCATCCTCATCATTCAGTTCATTGAAATACAGTTTTGAAGTTGTGCGCAATTATCAGTTTCTGTTTGGTTTATGCCGCCCATTCATTCACTGTCAGCTCCATCAGCCCATTCATTCACTGTCAGCTACAACAGCCCATTCATTCACTGTCAGCTCCATCAGCCCATTCATTCACTGTCAGCTACATCAGCCCATTCATTCACTGTCAGCTACATCAGCCCATTCATTCACTGTCAGCTACATCAGCCCATTCATTCACTGTCAGCTACATCAGACCATTCATTCACTGTCAGCTACATCAGCCCCTTCATTCACTGTCAGCTACATCAGCCCATTCATTCACTGTCAGCTACATCAGCCCCTTCATTCACTGTCAGCTACATCAGCCCATTCATTCACTGTCAGCTACATCAGCCCCTTCATTCACTGTCAGCTACATCAGCCCATTCATTCACTGTCAGCTACTTCAGCCCATTCATTCACTGTCAGCTACATCAGCCCATTCATTCACTGTCAGCTACATCAGACCATTCATTCACTGTCAGCTACATCAGCCATTCATTCACTGTCAGCTACATCAGCCCATCCATTCACTGTCAGCTACATTAGACAAATTAGCGCCTTGGAACCCAAGAACATAGTCAGTGCTCTACCTCCCCCTTGTGGTGGTGTGGAGCAATGCAATAAGCAGTCACGCAGGGTAATGTACTAATGTGTATGTAATGTATGTAATGTGTATGTATTCACTGTCAGCTACATCAGACCATTCATTCACTGTCAGCTACATCAGCCCATTCATTCACTGTCAGCTACATCAGCCCATTCATTCACTGTCAGCTACATCAGTCCATTCATTCACTGTCAGCTACATCAGCCCATTCATTCACTGTCAGCTACATCAGCCCATTCATTCACTGTCAGCTACATCAGCCCATTCATTCACTGTCAGCTACATCAGCCCATTCATTCACTGTCAGCTACATCAGCTCATTCATTCACTGCCAGCTACATTAGACAAATGAGCGCCTTGGAACCCAAGAGCACAGTCAGTGCTCTACCTCCCCCTTGTGGTGGTGTGGAGCAATGCAATAAGCAGTCAAACAGGGTAATGTACTAAAACACAAATTACCTCTAAATCCTGCAGCATAATCTCAAAACTTAATTCAGGAACTAAGTAGATCTGGAAGTAGATCTGTAGGTAGATCTGGAAATAACTTCATCTTTAGAAAGCAACACTCAACCTTTCAAGGATAAATCCCTCTGCAACCTTTGGTTCAACTTCTTTTCATTTATTTCTTCAATAATAATCGAATGAGCATATATAACACATCGAATGAGCATATTTTCTGTTGATCCTTAGATATGGTAATCCCAAGGTATGTTACATTTTCCTTAAGTGGAATATTGCAGATAGAGGGATTCACACAGTCTGTAACATATGTCTATCACACAGTCTGTAACATATGTCTATCACACAGTCTGTAACATATGTCTATCACACAGTCTGTAACATATGTCTATCACACAGTCTGTAACATATGTCTATCACACAGTCTGTAACATGTGTCTATCACACAGTCTGTAACATGTGTCTATCACACAGTCTGTAACATGTGTCTATCACACAGTCTGTAACATGTGTCTATCACACAGTCTGTAACATATGTCTATCACACAGTCTGTAACATATGTCTATCACACAGTCTGTAACATATGTCTATCACACAGTCTGTAACATATGTCTATCCCACAGTCTGTAACATCTGTCTATCACACAGTCTGTAACATATGTCTATCACACAGTCTGTAACATATGTCTATCACACAGTCTGTAACATATGTCTATCACACAGTCTGTAACATCTGTCTATCACACAGTCTGTAACATGTGTCTATCACACAGTCTGTAACATGTGTCTATCACACAGTCTGTAACATATGTCTATCACACAGTCTGTAACATCTGTCTATCACACAGTCTGTAACATCTGTCTATCACACAGTCTGTAACATATGTCTATCCCACAGTCTGTAACATGTGTCTATCACACAGTCTGTAACATATGTCTATCACACAGTCTGTAACATCTGTCTATCACACAGTCTGTAACACATGTCTGTTCCTCATGAAGACAGATTGGGTCTCCTCTATAATTGGGAGAGCATTATTTACAATGTAATCAGAACTGGAGTCAGACTGGGAGGTAGAGCATTATTTACAATGTAATCAGACCTGGAGTCAGACTGGGAGGGAGAGCATTATTTACAATGTAATCAGACCTGGAGTCAGACTGGGAGGGAGAGCATTATTTACAATGTAATCAGAACTGGAGTCAGACTGGGAGGGAGAGCATTATTTACAATGTAATCAGACCTGGAGTCAGACTGGGAGGGAGAGCATTATTTACAATGTAATCAGACCTGGAGTCAGACTGGGAGGGAGAGCATTATTTACAATGTAATCAGACCTGGAGTCAGACTGGGAGGGAGAGCATTATTTACAATGTAATCAGACCTGGAGTCAGACTGGGAGGGAGAGCATTATTTACAATGTAATCAGACCTGGAGTCAGACTGGGAGGAGAGCATTATTTACAATGTAATCAGAACTGGAGTCAGACTGGGAGGGAGAGCATTATTTACAATGTAATCAGACCTGGAGTCAGACTAGGAGGGAGAGCATTATTTACAATGTAATCAGACCTGGAGTCAGACTGGGAGGGAGAGCATTATTTACAATGTAATCAGACCTGGAGTCAGACTGGGAGGGAGAGCATTATTTACAATGTAATCAGACCTGGAGTCAGACTGGGAGGAGAGCATTATTTACAATGTAATCAGACCTGGAGTCAGACTGGGAGGGAGAGCATTATTTACAATGTAATCAGACCTGGAGTCAGACTGGGAGGGAGAGCATTATTTACAATGTAATCAGACCTGGAGTCAGACTGGGAGGGAGAGCATTATTTACAATGTAATCAGACCTGGAGTCAGACTGGGAGGGAGAGCATTATTTACAATGTAATCAGACCTGGAGTCAGACTGGGAGGGAGAGCATTATTTACAATGTAATCAGACCTGGAGTCAGACTGGGAGGGAGAGCATTATTTACAATGTAATCAGACCTGGAGTCAGACTGGGAGGGAGAGCATTATTTACAATGTAATCAGACCTGGAGTCAGACTGGGAGGGAGAGCATTATTTACAATGTAATCAGAAAAGACCAACAGAAAAGGGACTAACTGTTCTGTAAACAGTTGTGTAAAACTCAGCAGATACACCATCAGTCTCAGCAGATACACCATCAGTCTCAGCAGATACACCATCAGTCTCAGCAGATACACCATCAGTCTCAGCAAATACACCATCAGTCTCAGCAGATACACCATCAGTCTCAGCAGATACACCATCAGTCCCAGCAGATACACCATCTGTCTCAACAGATACACCATCAGTCTCAGCAGATACACCATCAGTCTCAGCAGATACACCATCAGTCTCAGCAGATACACCATCAGTCTCAGCTGATACACCATCAGTCTCAGCAGATACACCATCAGTCTCAGCAGATATACCATCAGTCTCAGCAGATACACCATCAGTCCCAGGAGATACACCATCAGTCTCAGCAGATACACCATCAGTCTCAGCAGATACACCATCAGTCTCAGCAGATACACCATCAGTCTCAGCAGATACACCATCAGTCTCAGCAGATACACCATCAGTCTCAGCAGATACACCATCAGTCTCAGCAGATACACCATCAGTCTCAGCAGTTACACCATCAGTCTCAGCAGATACACCATCAGTCTCAGCAGATACACCATCAGTCTCAGCAGATATACCATCAGTCTCAGCAGATACACCATCAGTCTCAGCAGATACACCATACACCATCAGTCTCAGCAGTTACACCATCAGTCTCAGCAGATACACCATCAGTCTCAGCAGATACACCATCAGTCTCAGCAGATACACCATCAGTCTCAGCAGATACACCATCAGTCTCAGCAGATACACCATCAGTCTCAGCAGTTACACCATCAGTCTCAGCAGATACACCATCAGTCTCAGCAGATACACCATCAGTCTCAGCAGATATGTGATGTGTTCAACTATAACAGGGTCATGACACTGTTCCCTGTCAGCCTCACCAACTGATTTCACATCCCCCAGACAATCAAAACAGAGTTGGGGACACCTCACAATACTGTAGAAGATGAGGACACCTCACAATACTGTAGAAGATGAGGACACGTCACAATACTGTAGAAGATGAGGACACCTCACAATACTGTAGAAGATGAGGACACGTCACAATACTGTAGAAGATAAGGACACCTCACAGTACTGTAGAAGATGAGGACACCTCACAATACTGTAGAAGATGAGGACACCTCACAATACTGTAGAAGTTGAGGACACCTCACAGTACTGTAGAAGATGAGGACACCTCACGATACTGTAGAAGTTGAGGACACCTTACGATACTGTAGAAGATGAGGACACCTCACAATACTGTAGAAGATGAGGACACCTCACGATACTGTAGAAAATGAGGACACCTCACAATACAGTAGAAGATGAGGACACCTCACAATACTGTAGAAGATGAGGACACCTCACAACACTGTAGAAGATGAGGACACCTCACAATACTGTAGAAGATGAGGACACCTCACAACACTGTAGAAGATGAGGACACCTCACAATACTGTAGAAGATGAGGACACCTCACAATACTGTAGAAGATGAGGACACCTCACAGTACTGTAGAAGATGAGGACACCTCACAATACTGTAGAAGATGAGGACACCTCACAATACTGTAGAAGATGAGGACACCTCACAATACTGTAGAAGATGAGGACACCTCACAGTACTGTAGAAGATGACACCTCACAGTACTGTAGAAGATGAGGACACCTCACGACACTGTAGAAGATGCAACTAAAGATGGAGATTAATGTGGGATCATCTGTGATGAGACCAGTTATATTTCATTGCTGAATTGTATTATTTTTAGAGTGGATACGCAGTGTAATGTCAATATAAACAGCTCTATGATCAGTAAGGGCCATTATCAGAGATAAACAGTGTAATGTCAATATAAACAGCTCTATGATCAGTAAGGGCCATTATCAGAGATAAACAGTGTAATGTCAATATAAACAGCTCTATGATCAGTAAGGGCCATTATCAGAGATAAACAGTGTAATGTCAATATAAACAGCTCTATGATCAGTAAGGGCCATTATCAGAGATAAACAGTGTAATGTCAATATTAACAGCTCTATGGTCAGAAAGGGGAGTGACCAGGATGTTAACAGAAATAGCCTGTTAATCAAAACATTTAGACACCAACCAAAGATCTGTGGTGATTGTCTGGAGTGGGTCTTATTACTCCAAGTGAAAGACTCGTCATTAGGAAACTTCACTCTCCAAATATCTAGAATATCAAACCTTTCCATCAACTGCCTCAAACTAATATTCATAGAAATGAACTGTCCTGGAGGCCAAACTAATATTCATAGAAATGAACTGTCCTGGAGGCCAAACTAATGTTCATAGAAATGAACTGTCCTGGAGGCCAAACTAATATTCATAGAAATGAACTGTCCTGGAGGTCAAACTAATATTCATAGAAATGAACTGTCCTGGAGGCCAAACTAATATTCATAGAAATGGACTGTCCTGGAGGCCAAACTAATATTCATAGAAATGAACTGTCCTGGAGGCCAAACTAATATTCATAGAAATGGACTGTCCTGGAGGCCAAACTAATATTCATAGAAATGAACTGTCCTGGAGGCCAAACTAATATTCATAGAAATGGACTCTCATCTGTCATTTAAATGATTCAGAGAAATATTAAAATCCCCACCTACTATAAGTAAAGCATTAGGGAACTTGGTTAGCCTACTATAAGTAAAGCATTAGGGAACTTGGTTAGCCTACTATAAGTAAAGCATTAGGGACCTTGGTTAGCCAACTATAAGTAAAGCATTAGGGAACTTGGTTAGCCTACTATAAGTAAAGCATTAGGGAACTTGGTTAGCCTAATATACGTAAAGCATTAAGGAACTTGGTTAGCCAACTATAAGTAAAGCATTAGGGAACTTGGTTAGCCTACTATAAGTCAAGCATTAGGGAACTTGGTTAGCCTACTATAAGTAAAGCATTAGGGAACTTGGTTTGCCTACTATAAGTAAAGCATTAGGGAACTTGGTTAGCCTACTATAAGTAAAGCATTAGGGAACTTGGTTAGCCTACTATAAGTAAAGCATTAGGGAACTTGGATAGCCTACTATAAGTAAAGCATTAGGGAACTTGGTTAGCCAATGGAGAATACACTTTTCCAAATATTCAAGACACTGATCATTTTCAAGTTTGGAATTGAACCAATAAATGTTGGTAATAATGATGATGTCGTTACAGTTGATGACAAGACACAGAAAGTGACCAATAGGGTCCCAGTCTGAGTGTAAAATCCTTCCATTGAACTGATTCATTAGAGTGGGGACTCCAGCAGAGAGGTCAGAACCAGGAGACACAAATCATTTCCCCAATGAGATCTGTAGAAGTTGACATCGATCTGTTTTAAGCTGTTTGGCAATATAAAAACAAGGCATTGTGCTTTACATGATTTCTTAACCCCCCGGCATTGAGTGAAACTATAGACAACGAAAAAGTGGAATGTAGAACAGAAAGTAATACGAGATAAACAACAATCACAAACTCTAGTTAAACTGATAAGAAACCAGAGCTGCACAACATATAGATTTAAATGATTGAGGGAGAATAGTGGAGCATAACAAAGATAACTGTCAGACCTCCATATAGATTTAAATGATTGAGTGAGAATAGTGGAGCATAACAGAGATAACTGTCAGACCTCCATATAGATTTAAATGATTGAGGGAGAATAGTGGAGCATAGCAAAGATAACTGTCAGACCTCCATATAGATTTAAATGATTGAGTGAGAATAGCATAACAAAGATAACTGCCAGACCTCCATATAGATTTAAATGATTGAGGGAGAATAGTGGAGCATAACAAAGATAACTGTCAGACCTCCATATAGATTTAAATGATTGATGGAGAATAGTGGAGCATAACAAAGATAACTGCCAGACCTCCATATAGATTTAAATGATTGAGTGAGAATAGTGGAGCATAACAAAGATAACTGTCAGATCTCCATATAGATTTAAATGATTGAGTGATAATAGCATAACAAAGATAACTGTCAGACCTCCATATAGATTTAAATGATTGAGTGAGAATAGCATAACAAAGATAACTGTCAGATCTCCATATACATTTAAATGATTGAGTGATAATAGTGGAGCATAGCAAAGATAACTGTCAGATCTCCATATAGATTTAAATGATTGAGTGATAATAGCATAACAAAGATAACTGTCAGACCTCCATATAGATATAAATGATTGAGGGAGAATAGTGGAGCATAGCAAAGATAACTGTCAGATCTCCATATAGATTTAAATGATTGAGTGATAATAGCATAACAAAGATAACTGTCAGACCTCCATATAGATTTAAATGATTGAGTGATAATAGCATAACAAAGATAACTGTCAGACCTCCATATAGATTTAAATGATTGAGTGAGAATAGCATAACAAAGATAACTGTCAGACCTCCATATAGATTTAAATGATTGAGTGAGAATAGTGGAGCATAACAAAGATAACTGTCAGATCTCCATATAGATTTAAATGATTGAGTGAGAATAGTGAAGCATAACAAAGATAACTGTCAGACCTCCATATAGATTTAAATGATTGAGGGAGAATAGTGGAGCATAACAAAGATAACTGTCAGACCTCCATATAGATGTCAATGATTGAGTGATAATAGTGGAGCATAACAAAGATAATTGTTATAATGACACTATTCTCACTCAAAGATTACTGTCAGACCTCCATATAGATTTAATCTAGGTATGTTGACCATCAGTCACAGTCTGGGAGTGAGATCTGCTCACATCAGAGGGAGATAACTAGGTATGTTGACCATCAGTCACAGTCTGGGAGTGAGATCTGCTCACATCAGAGGGAGATAACTAGGTATGTTGACCATCAGTCACAGTCTGGGAGTGAGATCTGCTCACATCAGAGGGAGATAACTAGGTATGTTGACTATCAGTCACAGTCTGGGAGTGAGATCTGCTCACATCAGAGGGAGATAACTAGGTATGTTGACTATCTGTCACAGTCTGGGAGTGAGATCTGCTCACATCAGAGGGAGATAACTAGGTATGTTGACTATCAGTCACAGTCTGGGAGTGAGATCTGCTCACATCAGAGGGAGATAACTAGGTATGTTGACCATCAGTCACAGTCTGGGAGTGAGATCTGCTCACATCAGAGGGAGATAACTAGGTATGTTGACCATCAGTCACAGTCTGGGAGTGAGATCTGCTCACATCAGAGGGAGATAACTAGGTATGTTGACTATCTGTCACAGTCTGGGAGTGAGATCTGCTCACATCAGAGGGAGATAACTAGGTATGTTGACCATCAGTCACAGTCTGGGAGTGAGATCTGCTCACATCAGAGGTAGCTAACTAGGTATGTTGACCATCAGTCACAGTCTGGGAGTGAGATCTGCTCACATCAGAGGGAGATAACTAGGTATGTTGACCATCAGTCACAGTCTGGGAGTGAGATCTGCTCACATCAGAGGGAGATAACTAGGTATGTTGACCATCAGTCACAGTCTGGGAGTGAGATCTGCTCACATCAGAGGTAGCTAACTAGGTATGTTGACCATCAGTCACAGTCTGGGAGTGAGATCTGCTCACATCAGAGGGAGATAACTAGGTATGTTGACCATCAGTCACAGTCTGGGAGTGAGATCTGCTCACATCAGAGGGAGATAACTAGGTATGTTGACCATCAGTCACAGTCTGGGAGTGAGATCTGCTCACATCAGAGGGAGATAACTAGGTATGTTGACCATCAGTCACAGTCTGGGAGTGAGATCTGCTCACATCAGAGGGAGATAACTAGGTATGTTGACCATCTGTCACAGTCTGGGAGTGAGATCTGCTCACATCAGAGGGAGATAACTAGGTATGTTGACTATCTGTCACAGTCTGGGAGTGAGATCTGCTCACATCAGAGGGAGATAACTAGGTATGTTGACTATCAGTCACAGTCTGGGAGTGAGATCTGCTCACATCAGAGGGAGATAACTAGGCATGTTGACTATCAGTCACAGTCTGGGAGTGAGATCTGCTCACATCAGAGGGAGATAACTAGGTATGTTGACCATCAGTCACAGTCTGGGAGTGAGATCTGCTCACATCAGAGGGAGATAACTAGGTGTGTTGACTATCAGTCACAGTCTGGGAGTGAGATCTGCTCACATCAGAGGGAGATAACTAGGTATGTTGACCATCAGTCACAGTCTGGGAGTGAGATCTGCTCACATCAGAGGGAGATAACTAGGTATGTTGACTATCAGTCACAGTCTGGGAGTGAGATCTGCTCACATCAGAGGGAGATAACTAGGTATGTTGACTATCTGTCAGTCTGGGAGTGAGATCTGCTCACATCAGAGGGAGATAACTAGGTATGTTGACTATCAGTCACAGTCGGAGTGAGATCTGCTCACATCAGAGGGAGATAACTAGGTATGTTGACTATCAGTCAGTCTGGGAGTGAGATCTGCTCACATCAGAGGGAGATAACTAGGTATGTTGACTATCAGTCACAGTCTGGGAGTGAGATCTGCTCACATCAGAGGGAGATAACTAGGTATGTTGACTATCAGTCACAGTCTGGGAGTGAGATCTGCTCACATCAGAGGGAGATAACTAGGTATGTTGACCATCAGTCACAGTCTGGGAGTGAGATCTGCTCACATCAGAGGGAGATAACTAGGTATGTTGACCATCAGTCACAGTCTGGGAGTGAGATCTGCTCACATCAGAGGGAGATAACTAGGTATGTTGACTATCAGTCACAGTCTGGGAGTGAGATCTGCTCACATCAGAGGGAGATAACTAGGTATGTTGACTATCAGTCACAGTCTGGGAGTGAGATCTGCTCACATCAGAGGGAGATAACTAGGTATGTTGACTATCAGTCACAGTCTGGGAGTGAGATCTGCTCACATCAGTGGGAGATAACTAGGTGTGTTGACTATCTGTCACAGTCCATACCTGCCTACTCCTTTAACACCAGAGACAACATGATTCATGTTTCCACTGTCCATACCTGCCTACTCCTTTAACACCAGAGACAACATGATTAATGTTTCCACTGTCCATACCTGCCTACTCCTTCAACACCAGAGACAACATGATTAATGTTTCCACTGTCCATACCTGCCTACTCCTTTAACACCAGAGACAACATGATTAATGTTTCCACTGTCCATACCTGCCTACTCCTTTAACACCAGAGACAACATGATTAATGTTTCCACTGTCCATACCTGCCTACTCCTTTAACACCAGAGACAACATGATTAATGTTTCCACTGTCCATACCTGCCTACTCCTTCAACACCAGAGACAACATGATTAATGTTTCCACTGTCCATACCTGCCTACTCCTTTAACACCAGAGACAACATGATTAATGTTTCCACTGTCCATACCTGCCTACTCCTTTAACACCAGAGACAACATGATTAATGTTTCCACTGTCCATACCTGCCTACTCCTTTAACACCAGAGACAACATGATTAATGTTTCCACTGTCCATACCTGCCTACTCCTTCAACACCAGAGACAACATGATTAATGTTTCCACTGTCCATACCTGCCTACTCCTTCAACACCAGAGACAACATGATTAATGTTTCCACTGTCCATACCTGCCTACTCCTTTAACACCAGAGACAACATGATTAATGTTTCCACTGTCGATACCTGCCTACTCCTTTAACACCAGAGACAACATGATTCATGTTTCCACTGTCCATACCTGCCTACTCCTTTAACACCAGAGACAACATGATTCATGTTTCCACTGTCCATACCTGCCTACTCCTTTAACACCAGAGACAACATGATTCATGTTTCCACTGTCCATACCTGCCTACTCCTTTAACACCAGAGACAACATGATTCATGTTTCCACTGTCCATACCTGCCTACTCCTTTAACACGGGAGTTAGGATTAAATTCCCTAACATGTAATGATATCAAGAAGACTTTATAACTGCCCTGATAGGCTCTTTATTGACAACTCTAACAGGACAATTATAGCAAGAACACTTTATAACTGTCCTGATTGGCTCTTTAACTACAACTCTAATAGGACAATTATATCAAGAAGACTTTAGAACTGCCCTGATAGGCTCTTTATTGACAAGTCTAATAGGACAATTATATCAAGAAGACTTTATAACTGCCCTGATAGGCTCTTTAACTACAACTCTAATAGGACAATTATATCAAGAAGACTTTAGAACTGCCCTGATAGGCTCTTTACCTACAACTCTAATAGGACAATTATATCAAGAAGACTTTATAACTGTCCTGATAGGCTCTTTACCTACAACTCTAACAGGACAATCTGGGTCGACATGGAAGAAGAACTTAATGCCCCATTTGGAGCATCATATTATCTGAGTCAACACTTAAATGTGGGACTGCAGAATCCCATAATGTCCCAAACTAAGAAATATGGAGTCAGACAAATAAGAGACAGACATCTTCACCTTTCCTGACAAGCTCTGCTTCGTTATGGAACAACCATGAATACTAATTAGGAGGAAAGGTGGTTGTCTGGAGAGAGTGGGATAGGTTTTGTTTTAGCCTCAACACTAATACATTTCACTTCTGCTTTTTGTGTCAATATAAATTATAAAACAAGGTCATTTCAATACAGCTACATTTCCCCCAGGCTACATGAATATAAAGAGACATGAGACAAAACAATCACAATGAATCAGATTACATGGCCCCCAGGCTACATGAATATAAAGAGACATGAGACAAAACAATCATAATGAATCAGATTACATGGCCCCCAGGCTACATGAATATAAAGAGACATGAGACAAAACAATCATAATGAATCAGATTACATGGCCCCCAGGCTACATGAATATAAAGAGACATGAGACAAAACAATCATAATGAATCAGATTACATGGCCCCCAGGCTACGTGAATATAAAGAGACATGAGACAAAACAATCATAATGAATCAGATTACATGGCCCCCAGGCTACATGAATATAAAGAGACATGAGACAAAACAATCACAATGAATCAGATTACATGGCCCCCAGGCTACATGAATATAAAGAGACATGAGACAAAACAATCATAATGAATCAGATTACATGGCCCCCAGGCTACATGAATATAAAGAGACATGAGACAAAACAATCATAATGAATCAGATTACATGGCCCCCAGGCTACGTGAATATAAAGAGACATGAGACAAAACAATCATAATGAATCAGATTACATGGCCCCCAGGCTACATGAATATAAAGAGACATGAGACAAAACAATCATAATGAATCAGATTACATGGCCCCCAGGCTACGTGAATATAAAGAGACATGAGACAAAACAATCATAATGAATCAGATTACATGGCCCCCAGGCTACATGAATATAAAGAGACATGAGACAAAACAATCATAATGAATCAGATTACATGGCCCCCAGGCTACATGAATATAAAGAGACATGAGACAAAACAATCATAATGAATCAGATTACATGGCCCCCAGGCTACATGAATATAAAGAGACATGAGACAAAACAATCATAATGAATCAGATTACATGGAGAGGGGGAGCTGATCCTAGATCATAATGAATCAGATTACATGGAGAGGAGGACCTGATCCTAGATCATAATGAATCAGATTACATGGAGAGGAGGACCTGATTCTAGATCATAATGAATCAGATTACACGGAGAGGAGGACCTGATCCTAGATCATAATGAATCAGATTACACGGAGAGGAGGAACTGATCCAAGATCATAATGAATCAGATTACATGGAGAGGAGGGACCTGATCCTAGATCATAATGAATCAGATTACATGGAGAGGGGGAGCTGATCCTAGATCATAATGAATCAGATTACATGGAGAGGGGGAGCTGATCCTAGATCATAATGAATCAGATTAGATGGAGAGGGGGAGCTGATCCTAGATCATAATGAATCAGATTACATGGAGAGGAGGACCTGATCCTAGATCATAATGAATCAGATTACATGGAGAGGAGGACCTGATCCTAGATCATAATGAATCAGATTACATGGAGAGGGGGACCTGATCCTAGTTCATAATGAATCAGATTACATGGAGAGGAGGACCTGATCCTAGATCATAATGAATCAGATTACATGTAGAGGGAGACCTGATCCTAGATCATAATTAATCAGATTACATGGAGAGGACCTGATCCAAGATCATAATGAATCAGATTAGATGGAGAGGGAGACCTGATCCTAGATCATAATGAATCAGATTACATGGAGAGGGGGAGCTGATCCTAGATCATAATGAATCAGATTACATGGAGAGGGAGACCTGATCCTAGATCATAATGAATCAGATTACATGGAGAGGAGGACCTGATCCTAGATCATAATGAATCAGATTACATGGAGAGGGGGAGCTGATCCTAGATCATAATGAATCAGATTAGATGGAGAGGGGGAGCTGATCCTAGAGCAACGCTCCTCCTCTGGGACACTGCCTGTATGAAACAGAACACATAGTTGTGAAGTCTCGTTACAGCATGTGTTTACTGCCATCTAGTGGAAGATACCAATATAACACTTTATTATCAGGGTGGGGAGGCGGCTGAGCTGAATGAAACAGAAAGCAAAGTTGTTCTTTTGTTCAGGATCCATTTTGAGACGACAGAGCAGAAAACACTATATGGAGATTATTGAAAAATAAAGTAAGTATTTCTGAACAATAATAACTATTCTAATGGACAGAATAAGATAATTAATACCTGTAATGAGATATTACTAGTTAGTAGAACTGCTACTTGAGCTGAGTTGCTGACAGACAGCAGTTTTCAAAGTGTAAATTAATCAGTAGGCCGACATGTTATCAGTAACACGTCTGGTAAAGATGGTGGAGGAGCTTTTCAATTATATGGTTTTAAGTTTATCTCAGGGTTTCTCCATCCTTTTGTTCTTACCAGCACTTACACACCTGATTCAACTAATCATCACATATTTTAAGACAGTTTAATATTTGAACATTCTCAAATTAAAACCTTTTTGGTTCGTAGGACTGCTTACAATTACTAAAGTCCTACAGTAACATTTTGGAGGAAAACAACACAGCTAAACTTGGTTTTGAGTAAATGATATGTTTATCTATAATAATGTAAGAGAGATGTCTTGAAGAAACGTGTCTGGGATTAGAACTCTGTGTCTCTGTGACAGTGGGAGGTTTGTTTTGCATGGCCCGGTGCTACAGGTGGGTGGACATTTATTTTATGGACCAATGGAATGGTGTAAACTGCTCAAACTCCGCTCCCCGGGGAGCCGGGCGATGCAGAACGAATTCACCCAGTGACCGTTACTTTATTTCCTGATATGAAATTGAAAGTAACTTTGTAGCCTAAGCAGTTACAAAATGTCTGTTGAAACTGTGGAGCACATGTCTTGAGAACGTTAGAACAGTGGTGGAAAAAGTACTGAATTCTCAAACTGGAGTAAAAGTAAAGATTCCTTCATAGAAAATGACTCAAGTAAAAGTGAAAGTCACACAGTAAAATTTTACTTCAGTAAAAGTCAAGGTATTTGGTTTGAAATATAATTAAGTATCAAAAGTAAAGTATTTAATCATTTTAAATTCCTTATATTAAGCAAACCAGACAGCACAATGTTTTTGTTATTTTAATTTACAAATAGCCAGGGTCACACTCCAACACGCAGACACCATTTAAAAGCAAGGCAATTGTGTTTAGTGAGTCCTCCAGATCAGAGGCAGTAGGGATGACCAGGGATGTTCTCTGTTTAGTGAGTCCTCCAGATCAGAGGCAGTAGGGATGACCAGGGATGTTCTCTGTTTAGTGAGTCCTCCAGATCAGAGGCAGTAGGGATGACCAGGGATGTTCTCTGTTTAGTGAGTCCTCCAGATCAGAGGCAGTAGGGATGACCAGGGTTGTTCTCTGTTTAGTGAGTCCTCCAGATCAGAGGCAGTAGGGATGACCAGGGATGTTCTGTTTAGTGAGTCCAGATCAGAGGCAGTAGGGATGACCAGGGATGTTCTCTGTTTAGTGAGTCCTCCAGATCAGAGGCAGTAGGGATGACCAGGGTTGTTCTCTTGATAAGTGAGTGAATTTTTCTGTCCTGCTTAGCATTCAAAATGTAAGGAGTACTTTTAGGTGTCAGGGAAAATGTTGAGTAAGGAAAGGATGTAAAATATTTCACTAGCCACTTTAAGCAATGCTACCGAATATAATGTTTACATACCCTACATTATTCATCTCATATGTTTACGTATATACTGTACTCTATCATCTACTGCATCCTTATGTAATACATGTTTCACTAGCCACTTTAACTATGCCACTTTGTTTACATACTCATCTCATATGTATATACTGTACTCGATACCATCTACTGTATCTTGCCTATGCTGCTCTGCACCATCACTCATTCATATATCCTTATGTACATATTCTTTATCCCCTTACACTGTGTATAAGACAGTAGTTTAGGAACTGTTAGTTAGATTACTTGTTGGTTATTACTGCATTGTCGGAACTGGAAGCACAAGCATTTCGCTACACTCGCATTAACATCTGCTAACCATGTGTATGTGACAAATAAAATTTGATTTGATTTGAGTAAAAAGTACATAATTTTCTTTATGACTGTAGTAAAGTAAAAGTAAAAGTTGTTAAAAATATAAATATTAAAGTAAAGGACAGATACCCCAAAAAACTACTTAAGTAGTACTTTAAAGTATTTTACACCACTGCATTAGAAGACAGATACATGTGTTGATTTGAAAGACTCAGATTCTGGTAGGTCGGCTATGAACTATTATAAAGTTAGGTCGTCGTCAGACATTCAACAGTCACAGTAGGTTTGAGCTACAGTCTGATCACTAATCATGCCGACCAACCTGATGGTCTCTGTTGGAAATGTTGTGAAAAGAATCTGGCCTCGGCTACAAATATCTGGCATTACTCATCTCATATGTATATACTGTATTCTATACTATTCTACTGTATCTTAGTCGATGCATTACTCATCTCATATGTATATACTGTATTCTATACTATTCTACTGTAGCTTAGTCTATGCATTACTCATCTCATATGTAGATACTGTATTCTATACTATTCTACTGTATCTTAGTCTATGTATTACTCATCTCATATGTATATACTGTATTCTATACTATTCTACTGTATCTTAGTCTATGCATTACTCATCTCATATGTATATACTGTATTCTATACTATTCTACTGTATCTTAGTCTATGCATTACTCTTCTCATATGTATATACTGTATTCTATACTATTCTACTGTATCTTAGTCTATGTATTACTCATCTCATATGTATATACTGTATTCTATACTATTCTACTGTATCTTAGTCTATGCATTACTCATCTCATATGTATATACTGTATTCTATACTATTCTACTGTATCTTAGTCTATGCATTACTCATCTCATATGTATATACTGTATTCTATACTATTCTACTGTATCTTAGTCGATGTATTACTCATCTCATATGTATATACTGTATTCTATACTATTCTACTGTATCTTAGTCTATGCATTACTCATCTCATATGTATATACTGTATTCTATACTATTCTACTGTATCTTAGTCTATGCATTACTCATCTCATATGTATATACTGTATTCTATACTATTCTACTGTATCTTAGTCGATGTATTACTCATCTCATATGTATATACTGTATTCTATACTATTCTACTGTATCTTAGTCTATGCATTACTCTTCTCATATGTAGATACTGTATTCTATACTATTCTACTGTATCTTAGTCTATGCATTACTCTTCTCATATATAGATACTATATTCGATACTATTCTACTGTATCTTAGTCTATGCTGCTCAGACATTGTGACCAATAACATTTGACTTGATTTAGATTAGGCTATATATACAACATGGCCAAAAGTATGTGGACAACTGCTAGTCAAATATCTAATTCCAAAATCATAGGCATTCCTATGGAGTTGGTCCCCCCATTGCTGCTATAACAGCCTCCACTCTTCTGGGAAGGCTTTCCACTAGATGTTGGAACATTGCTGTATATCAGGTATAGACCTTGATCTACATATCACTAACAACCTGCTATTATACATTATAACCTTGCCTACTTTACATAATATAACATATCACTAACAACCCACTACTATACATTATAACCTAGTCGACTTTACATAATATAATATCTACATATCACTAACAACCCACTACTATACATTATAACCTAGTCTACTTTACATAATATAACATATCACTAACAAACTACTATTATACATTATAACCTAGTCTACTTTACATAATATAACATATCACTAACAACCCACTATTATACATTATAACCTAGTCTACTTTACATAATATAACATCTACATATCACTAACAAACTGCTAATATACATTATAACCTAGTCTACTTTACATAATATAACATATCACTAACAAACCACTACTATACATTATAACCTAGTCTACTTTACATAATATAACATCTACATATCACTAACAACCCACTACTATACATTATAACCTAGTCTACTTTACATAATATAACATATCACTAACAACCCACTACTATACATTATAACCTAGTCTACTTTACATAATATAACATCTACATATCACTAACAAACTGCTAATATACATTATAACCTAGTCTACTTTACATAATATAACATCTACATATCACTAACAACCCACTACTATACATTATAACCTAGTCTACATTACATAATATAACATCTACATATCACTAACAACCCACTACTATACATTATAATATAGACTACTTTACATAATATAACATCTACATATCACTAACAACCCACTACTATACATTATAACCTAGTCTACTTTACATAATATAACATCTACATATCACTAACAAACTGCTAATATACATTATAACCTAGTCTACTTTACATAATATAACATCTACATATCACTAACAGCCCACTATTATACATTATAACCGAGCCTACTTTACATAATATAACATCTACATATCACTAACAGCCCACTACTATACATTATAACCTAGTCTACTTTACATAATATAACATATATAACATCAATTACTTGATGCATAAAACTTTTCTGAATGGATCAA